>NC_091857.1:28060356-28363386 GCF_037783145.1 Equus przewalskii | reverse complement strand
ATATAATGATATACACCTGAAATTTATATAATATAAACCAATGTTACCGCAATAAAAAAAGAAAGAAAGAAAGTACAGAGATTTCCCATATACCCCTGTCCCTACACAGGCACAGCCTCCCCCACTGTCAGCATCCCCACCAGAGTGGTGCATTTGTTACCATCAATGAACCTACACTGACACGTCATTGTCACCCAGAGTCCATAGTTACCTTAGAGTTCACTCTTGGTGCTGTTCATTCTATGTGTTGGTCAAAGGTACGCTACATGTATCCGCCATTATGGTATCAGACAGAGCAGTTTTACTGCCCTAAAAATCCTCTGTGCTCTGCCTGTTCATCTCCCCTTCCCCACTAACCCCTGGCAGCCACTGATTTTTTTTCCTGTCTCTGTAGTTTTGCCTTTTCCAGAATGTCATGGAGTTGGCTGGCGGCTGGTTTTGAGAAGGCCGTGTCACCCTTGAGTCATTCCTCAGGAGTCTCTCCCCACCATCCTCTGCCCTTCTCCTCTGATTGCCTCTAGACTGGGATTTTAGAGTTGGAAAGCTTGATAGATAAGGCCTTTTCAACCCAGGAATTGTCTCTGTGACACACTGGCTGGGGAATGTCACCTGAGCCTTTGTTGTGGTTCCCATTATGGAGCCGAGGGAAGAACAGAGACCCAGTGTCGGAAGGTCTGGTTCTGGTCCTGGCATTGACCAAGTCACTTGCCCTTTCTGAGGCTGGCCCTCTCTGGTCCCTCAATGGAGTGACGCCAGAGCTGTGCCCCCTTCCAGGTTGTAGGGGTGACATGAGAGATGTGTGGGCTGGCCTTTGTTAACTCCAAAGGAAGGTACGAAAGGCATCTGAGGAGGCTGACCCCGCACAGCCTTGTCCTTGGTTGAGCAAGCAAATTGTCAGAAGACTGCTCCCTGCAGGCAGTGGACGTCTGCCTTCCTGAAACTTCCTCCCACCGACGCCACCCTGCCCTAAGGCGGCGTGTTCTGTGAACACCCAATTCAGCATTTCAAATTTTGGTGTTGGGAAGTGTCAGGGGCTGTATTGTGTCCCCCAAACTTCATACGTTGAGGCCCTAATCCACAGGACCTCAGAATCTGTGACTGCATTTGGAGACGGGGCCTTCAAAGAGGTGAGTAAGTTAAAACGAGGCATTAGGCTGGGCCCTAATCCAGCCTGACTGGTGTCCTTAAAAGAAGAGGAAATTGGGACATACAGAGAGCCACCAGGAATGCTGGACCACCAAGGAAAGACCACGTGAGGCCACAGTGGGAAGGCAGCTGTCTACAAGCCAAGGAGGGAGACCTCAGCAGAAACCATCTGCTGGCACCTTGATCTCAGACTTCAGTCTCCAGAAGAGTGAGAAGATAAATTTCTGTTGTTTACCCCTCGCAGTGTGTGGTATTTTGTTATGACAGCCCTAGCCAACGAATACAGGAAAATGGTTCCATTTCTCTCCATCTTCCGACCTCTTCATTTTCAATGTCTTATTGCAGCCCCTTTGACACTTTTCTTATTGAACTTTTCTTAGTGAGACTTGCAGATCAAATGGTATCCTTTGCTTTATTCTTTCTTCTGGGCAAAGCACGAGGTGTCATTTTTTTTACAAGTAAATCATTCATGTTTTTTTTTTTTTGCTGAGGAAGATTTGCCCTGAGCTAAGATCCAGTGCTAATCTTCCTCTTTTTGTTTGTGAGCTCCCATCACAGCATGGCCACTGATAGATGAGCGGTATAGGTCCATGCCTGGGAAACGAACCCAGGCTGCTGAAGCAGAGCACACCAAACTTAACCACTGGGCCATGGGGCCAGCCCCATTAATACTTTTATAAATGATGTTTATGACAATGACCATTATACTGGCCACCGTTTATGGATCCTCTCCTTGGTGCTGGGTGTTTTCGCTACTTTACACATTATCATTAAAAAATCCTTGCAAGGTGGGTATTGTTATCCCATTTTACAGATGAGAAAGTGGGGAAGCAGAGAGAGTAGATGACGTGAGCAAGGCCACACAACCTGGATCCACGAAATCCAACGCTCATCAGCTGATGACAGCAGCTGTGTTTTTATGGGGGCTGGGATCGACTGATCTCCAACCCCCCCAAATATTCTGCCTCGTTCAAGGCCGCTCATTTCCACCCTTCTCATTTCATATCCCTCTCCTGAGCAGGCCAGTGTGCCCGTGTGCCCCGCCCGCCTGAGCAGACTGTTTATTGTGGAATAACCAGCCCTTTCTCTTTCCTCCTCTCAATTAATGCAATCCAATAGCTGAGAGTCCTCAGTCAAAGGTATTTTCTTTAGGCGAGACCGTTTAAGAGTGGAAGAAATTTCCTGTTGAGAGGTTTTATATATGTGCTGTGTGTGTGCTCCGGGAGGCAAATGGATGTTTAAGTGTGTGTGAGGTAAAGTATAGCAGACTCCGGAAGTCTGGGGACCGCTCAGGTCCGTAACCCTTACTCTCGCACCAGCTGTCCCGCTCTGCGAGGCCTTCTGGGTTTCCCATTTATGGGGCCCTTTGACTGTTACGACACCTGTTTAAATCTGGTGTTTCCATTACAGGGAGGGGTTTGGTAGGTGGCTGGAATGGGAGACCGTGCAACAGTCACGTGTGCAGCCTCCCCCTCCTCCGGCTACTTCTTATGGAAAATCCATTTTTGGTGTTTTGTTTCAGTGAGAAAAGCATAAAAATATTTTCAGGGACCCACCTCCCCCTTGCTTGCAGCTAAAATTTCAGCCTTTGACGAGGGGGGCCCAAATCTCTTTTGAACAAAGACAGCACGAATCAACGCGTTGTTGTCTCCACATTACTTTTGGGAAAAAAGATGATCTTTTAAAGCATGTTACGTGGACTTTGTTCCGTGAAATTGCATGACTTTAAACTTGCCTGGTGATGGCATTCTGTGTCATCTCCTTTAGAATTATTGGCCTCGTCAGGCAGGAGATCTTTGCTGTAGACAGAGCAATGTTATCCCCATTTTACAGATAGGAAGCTATTTACCAACATTTGTGTATGTGTATATATATATGTCTCCTTATTTAAATATATGTATGTATCTTTATTTAAAAAAATATTGAGGGGCCGGCCCTGTGGCCAAGTGGTTAAGTTCTCGTGCTTCGCTCTGGCGGCCCAGGGTTTCGCTGGTTCAAATCCTGGGCGCAGACATGGCACCGCTCATCAGGCCATGTTGAGGCAGCGTCCCGCAGGCCACAACTAGAAAGACCTGCAACCAAGATATACAACTATGTACCAGGGGGATTTGGGGAGATAAAGCAGAAAAAACAAAAGAAAGAAAGATTGGCAACAGTTATTAGCTCAGGTGCAAATCTTTAAAAAAACAGTATTGAAATTGAAATACAACATGCATATAGAAGAGTGTACATTATTCTAAATCTGTAGCTTAATGAATTCTTACAAACAACACACCCATGTAACCAGCACTCAGATTCAGAACCAGAACATGTGGAGACCCCAGAAACCTCCCCTCTGCCCCTTTCCTTTCAGGGCAACCCAATCTTGATTTCTGGCACCATTGATCAGTTGTTGTCCTTGATAATAACGGAATCATTTTTCATCAATTGTTTTCCATCAGTTTTGCCTTTACGTGGTTGCAAGATAGAAGCTATCTAATAAAGTCCACATGAAGAAGTCTTGTTCTCACCCTCTCCTTATTAACCCCATTCTGTCTACACCCTCAGGGAACTCCTTTTCTTGGTTTCCCGAGAATCCTTGCAGTATTGGTGTAGATAAACACAGGTGTGTATTCTAATTTTCACAATTTTCTTTTTCAAAAGATGGCACCCCCTCCTCCCTGCCCTACGCCTTGCTGTGTAACCTCCCTCGGTCCCTCGGCTTCAGTCCTATTACCCACCATGGTTCAGGCCCTGTGTAGCGGGTTGAGTAGTGTCCCCCCAAAACTTAAGTCCACTGGGAGCTCCAAATGTCACCTTATTTGGAAATAGAGTCTTCGCAGATATAAATTGTTAAGAGGAGGTCATAGTGGATTAGGGTGGGCCCTAAATCCAGTGATTTCTGATCCGGAGACGCAGACACAAGGGGAGAAGGCTGTGATGATGGGGGCAGAAACTGGAGTGGGGTACGTACAGGCTGTGGATTGCGGGAGCCACCAGGGGCTGAAAGAGACAAGGAAGATCCTCCCCCAGAGCCTCTAGGGGGAGCGCAGCCTTGCTGGCACCTTCATTTTGGATTTCTAACCCCCAAAACTGTGAGACAACAAAATTCCAGGTTTTGAGCCATCCAGTTTGTGGTACTTTGTTATGGAATCCCCAGGAAACTGACACCCTCTCCTTGCCCTGTGTCCTGAGCCTCGCTGCTTCTCTCTGACATCTCATCTTTACCCTCCAAGGCATCTTCCCCGCGGAGGTCAGCCGTCCCTCTAAAACATGTCTGATGGGTGTCACTCCTGGCTTAGAACCCGTCAGAGATTCCCTTTTGTTTACTGGATGACGTCCAAGCTTCTTGGCGTGGTGTGTGTCCCCTGCTCCACCTCTTCTGCCTCACCTGTCACTCACTCCAGCCTGGCCCAGTCAACCCCGAGGTGGACGCAGATGGGCAACTGCCAACGGGGCCGCTGTGTTTGGATTGAAGAGCACCAGGTGTGACTTTGAATTTGATGCAGCTAGATGGCTCTTCCGGCCGGGTCCACCGCTGTGCCCAGGACTCTCTTCTTTCTACGGTTCTTGCATTTAAATGACCTTCCTGGCCTCCACAGTGGTTCAGGTTGCAGCCTTCACTCACAAATTCGCAAACACAGCAGGCTCCCGCACAGGGATGCAGTGGTGAGGGCAGTAACCCAGAGTCCGACTGCCTGGTTTGCATTGTCTGCTCGGCCACTTACTGACAGACTGACCTTGCTCTGTGCCTCAGTTTTCCCATCTGTCAAATGGGGATAGTAATAGTAGCGACCTGGGAGGGCTGTTGGGAGGAGTAAACGAGTTCATTCCTGTAGATGTTCCCAACGGGCCTGGCTTCTGTTAAGAGCTCAAAAAGCGTGAGCACCTAACATTTTATGCTGCATTTTCTCCCCTTCCAGTCTATTCTTACTTACTGTTGTTGTTGTTGTTGTTTTTAAAGATTGGCACCTGAGCTAACAACTGTTGCCAATCTTTTTTTTTTCTTTCTGCTTTATCTCCCCCAAATCCCCCCAGTATGTATAGTTGTATATTCTAGTTGTGAGTGCCTCTAGTTGTGGCATGTGGGACGCCACCTCAACGTGGCCTGATGAGCGGTGCCATGTTGGTGCCCAGGATCCAAACCAGTGGAACCCCGGGCGGCTGCAGTGGAGCGCCCAAACTTAACCACTCGGCCATCGGGCTGGCCCCTATTCTTGCTTACTTTTTAAGGTTCAGTTGCGGGCATTGTCATTTCTAGAAAGCCTTCCAGGACCTTCGCTGTTGACATAGTAACCTGTTGTCTTTTTTTTTTTGAAGTAGTGTTACATTTGTTGTTTACCTGGACTACTAGCTTTAGAAGTTGGTTACTCTTTTTTTTTTTTTTGAGAAAGATTAGCCCTGAGCTAACTACTGCCAGTCCTCCTCTTTTTGCTGAGGAAGACTGGTCCTGAGCTAACATCCATGCCCATCTTCCTCTACTTTATATGTGGGATGCCTGCCACAGCATGGCTTTTGCCAAGCGGTGCCATGTCCACACCCGGGATCCGAACTGGTGAACCCCAGGCCGCCGAGAAGCGGAACGTGCAAAGTTAACCGCTGCGCCACCGGCCCGGCCCCTCTTGTTTTTATTAAAATATAATTGACATACAGTATCCTATTAGTTTCAGGTGTATATCATAGTGATTCAATATTTATATCTATTATGAAATGATCACCACAATAAGTCTGGTTACCATTCTCACCATACAAAGTTATTACAATATTGTTGACTCTAATCCCTATGCTGTACATTACATCCTCATGCCTTATTTATTTTATAACTGGAAGTTTGTACCTCTTAATCCCCTTTACCTATTTCACCTGCCCCAACCCCTCCCCGCTCTGGTGACCATCAGTTTGATCTCTGTATCTGTGAGTCTGTTTCTGTTTTGTTTGTTTGTTTTGTTTTTAGATTCCACATATAAGTGAAGTCATACAGGATTTGTCTTTCTCTCTGACTTATTTCACTTAGCATAACACCCTCTAGGTCTGTCCCATTTTCTCTATTAATCTGTTGTGTGCCTCTCTCCGTGGAGGCCCTGGAATTCTTGAGGGCAGGCCCATCCTAGATCTCCGGCATCCCTGTCCCTGGCATGGGGCCTGGCACCCTGTAGGTCTTCAGTTTGTTGCTTGCTCAGGAAAAGAACAAGTCGTGAGCTGAGCGTCCTCACAAGTGTCAGGATGTGCCAGGGTTGACCTCAAACTCTCATGTCAGCTGAAGACACTTGTCTAGGGCTTTTCTGTTCCCATGGGGAGGTGTGGGGAGTGTCTGAGTTCTCTGAGAGATCAGGGCAATGGGAGGGAGAAACCGGCCTGGGTGGAGAACCAGCCTTCCCGCTGACTTCACAGTTAAAGGGACTTGCTGCCGTCTCAAAGCTCCTGTGGGATCTGCTGGACCCGGTCTTTTGATGGGCAGGCCAAGTTCATTCGCAGCTCCGCAGTGCCTCACATAGGGTCATCTTCCCGTGAACCTCTGTAAAGCTTGGTGTCCATACCTGTCATGAATTTTAAGGAGTCAGAGCTAATTTAAATATGCTTCAGTTTTAAGGTGATATGAGAAAGAATTGGGTTAACAAGAACTTTCTGGATCAACTGAGAGAGACAAAGACCCTGAGAAAAAAATGTCAAGCCCTTCAAATATCCTAACAATGGTTATTCCTTTAGGATTTTTGGGGTGGTAAAGACTTAGTGATGGGCGGGCAGAAATTAAGATTTTTAAGTGCTGGTTTTGGATTCTTTGGTTTGTCCTGGAACTTAGAACAGTGTAGACCATTAACTCAGGGCTCAGTTCCCTGCAGTTAAAGATGCTTGCTCTCTCAGTGCAGACTGGACTTAATGACTTTTTAATACGGCTTGGAGATGCAGAAAAGAAAAAGTCCCCTGGCTGGCGTGTTGGGCTTAGAAGTTTAAATAGTGAATTTGGATGTTTTGTTTCAGCCCCTAGCCTGGTTTCTTGCACCTGGGCGGTCCTCAATAAATATTTTGTGTTTTCCATTATATTGAGAGTGTCAGGTTTTTGGATCTGAAACTCAGGACCCTGGAGAGGTTCTTGTGAGTCCAGGCAGCTGTTTCCGACAGACCAAAGGGCATGTTTGTCCCTTGAAGGGGCCGTGTGAAAGGAGAGCTCAGCACATCCTGGAACTGGGCATTTATGAGATCAGGAATCCCTCGTACTTCAGAAACTCTTCATCTAACCCCACTCCCTCCTGGCCACACGTTACAATCAGAAGGTCGATAGCTGTACTGCCCACTCTGGTGACCACTGGCCACGTGGCCACAGAGCCCTTGAAATGTGGCTCGTCTGAATTAGGATGTGCTGTAAGCGTAAACTGTAGACCAGATTTCAAAGACTTAGTGAGAAAGAGAAGAATGTAAGATAGCTCATTAATAATTTTTATATTGATTATATGTTGAGATATTATTTGTGATATACTGGGTTGAATAAAGCAGGTTATTAAATTTAATTTAGCCTTTTTACTTTTTTTTAACGTAGCCATTGGAAAATGTAAAGTTATGTTTTTATTGAATAGCCCTGGTCTAGACAATGATTGTCTGTTTATCTTCCGGGGATAACCTGGTAGAGTGAGTGAATTATCTCTTATTTCAGGAATCTCAATTCTTCTTCTTCTTTTTTTTTTGGTGAGGAAGATTGGCCCTGAGCTAACATCTGTAGCTAATCTTCCTCTTTTTGCTTGAGGAAGATTGTCCCTGAGCTAACTTCTGTGCCAGTCTTCCTCTCTTTTGTATGTGGGATGCCTCCACAGCATGGCTTGATGAGTGGTGTGCACCTGGGATCTGAACCTGTGAACCCTGGGCTGCCGAAGCAGAGTGTGCAAACTTAACCACTACACCACTGGGCTGGCCCAGGAATCTCAATTCTAATGGGCCCCCTAAAGCATGTTTGAAGCTAGGGTGTGGGGAGAATGGCAAGTGGGAGGGTGAGTGATTTGAGTCTCCTACCCTTCCTAACTAGCTCAGTGGAAAGGCAGAGGAATTTTCTCTGCCACAAAATTAATTTAGGCAAATTTAGATGATCAGGCAGACACGATATCAGCATCTATTATGAATAATAATAGTACTGCATATTTAATTGCTTGACTCCCTTTTAAAAGCTTAAGAATAAAGAAGTAAGAGTTGTCACAAAACCTTGAAATAGTTTAGGAAAAATTAATCAAGAGCATACAAGCCGTAGCATAGCCAAGGAGGGGAGGCACAGCGTATCGAGACGAGATTTCATGCGTTGGCTTGTCGTATCCATAGCAAGCCATCAGTGTTGTGCTGTTTGGGTCTGGGCGTCTAGGACTGTGCCTGGTTTTAGTTGGTTCAGGAGGAGGCTTCTGTGTAATCCCCATTCCTGCTCTCCAGCCAGAGTAATTCGTCAGTCCTTGCATCATTAAATGGCTCCCCTGAAGAAGGAACTACATGCCTGTTTGCATTGGTTGCTTTTGGTTTCATACTTGTTCCCCTTGCTGTTGGTTGCTGGTGTGTTTCCCCTGATGGATGCCAAAATCCTTGTGATGCAACATCTTGTTTTATTTTTCATTTATTTGTCAAATTTATTGTTTATTTATTTTTTTTTGCAGGGGAAGATTAGCCCTAAGCTAACATCTGTTGCCAATCTTCCCCCTTTTTTCTTCCTTTTTCTCTCCCAAATCTCTAGTACATAGTTGTGTATAGTTGTAAGTTCTTCTGTGTGAGCTGCCACCAGAGCATGGCTACTGACAAATAAGTGGTGTGGTTGCACTCCTGGGAACTGAACCCGGGCTGCCGAGGCAGAGCGCACCAAGCTTTAACCTGTAGACCATCAGGGCTGGCTCTGTTTTATTTTTTTTAACTCCTGTGTTATTGTACATAAAATGCATATTCAGATTATATTTGTTAATTGAGGTAGTTAATGGTTAATAAAAAAGCAGATCACTCTTTTTCCTTCTCTCCTGCTCTCCTTCCCCTTCTGGTCCTGCTTTCTCCATTTTTTTCATTCTCTCTCTCCCTCCATGTCATCCTGCTTCTTTTTCTTCTAAGGTATGGGTCACATGGAGAAGTCCTGAAAAATGTGTCTCCAGCTGGCCTGTCTGTCCCCTTTCTTTTAACCAGTAAAGCCTCGCCTTAACTGAGTGTTGCTTCATTTTATTTGACCACCTTGGCCCTTCCTTCTGCAGTCTCCTCTCACTCAGGCAACCCCAGGGGTGGAAGGCCCTCACCTGGTGCCCAGTGGCTGGCTCCCAGCACAGACTTGCCTTGGACAAGGGCCAGACCCAGGGTTGGAGCTGGGCAAACACTCTTAGCTGATTGGATGGAGGCCCAGGGTGGAGTCCCTGTGGGCTCCGTGGAGGCCTGGTTTTACTTAAGATATTCCAAACAGTGAAGGGGGAGTAAACAGTCTGCTAATTAAATCTGTAGGTGGCAGTAAATTTGGAGGTGTTGCAAAGCCCTCTGCACACAAGAGGCCGTTGGGAAAATACAAAGAGCTGTAGAAAGGTGAGGCAAAGCTTGGGGAGATGAGATTCTGCCTGGAAAAGTACAAGCTGCCATCTGGAGAGAAATTAGCCATGGTAGCGTGCTCTGTGGGGCGTAAGTCAGTGGCGCGGTGATTGACTGGGAGCCAGAACTCTTAGGTCCGGTTTCTTGTTCTTGATAGTCAGTAGTCTTTGTATATTTTTTTTAACCCCTACATTTATTACTCAGCAATAAAGGCAGTCCTACTGTACTCTGTGTTTATATGGGTCAGCCTTAAAGGTGAAAAGATAAGAAGTAGGTTCCTCCAAAATCATTTGCCCATCTGCTTCCATTTTCTTTGGCTCTGGACCCCTAGGGCGGCCAGGGGTCAGAGATCTTGGAGGTTGGTTCTGGGAACTGGAAGTGTGGCTGACCAGCTGGTGGGGGCAGCTGCCTGCTCAGGGTGGATCAGAAGGCGCCTTGCTTCTGGGTGTGTGTCCACCGGGAGGGTTCATACCGTTGGTCTCTTGGGTACCTCACAGTGAATAGGTTTGTGGATCTCCATCAGCCTTCCTGGCACCCCCTCTTCCTAGGAGCTTCATAATCGCACAAAGATGCTTTAGTGCTCTGAGCAGACTTCCACTGGCCAGTTTGAAAAACTACACTCTCATCATGGGTGACAGGATTGCGTCAAGGGTGAAGAGCAGGGACTTTTGGAGTTAGGTCTCAGGGCAATCTTGGCCAAGTTGCTTAATTTCTCAGCCTCAGCTTTCTTATCTGTAAAATGGCACAATAAGGTTAAAGAGATCTTGTAGATAGAGAACTTTGCTTGGAAGTGAACTTCAGCTGGGTAAATGTTAGCTATCCCTGAACTAAATATAGGTCATATTCCAAATCTTTTCAATGTGCGTTCAGAGGAGCCCCTACCAGGTGAGGTTACCCTGGGAGATGACATTGACACCAGACAAGAACTGGGAGAAGAATGGTGACATCAGGTCTAGCAGGGCTAAGACAGGACGGAAGTTCATTTGAGTTTCCTGATGTGGTTGTTTGAATGCCAAGTTATCTTCTTGCCATCCGACATGTTAGAGTAAATGAACCTTTGCAAGGGGTTTACAAAAGCAATGACAGGTCCTTACTCAAGCAAAGATGGTGACCAGTAAATGATGTGATGTCCATGATGGAGGTGAGTGAAACTGACAGGGGGCCACAGAGGGATTGAATCTTCCCAGTGACAGCATCTTGCATTGTCTCTTGTTGACGGTCCCCTGAGAACGAAGGGGCACGAGAGAAACTTTCCGCGGAGTTGAAGGAGGACAGATGAGTAGGTTAGAGGTTGCGGACTTTTAAGTTTATAAACACACGTCAGTACAGCTGCTTTGTGCTGACCATCACTTTCTGCATTTGAGAACTATTTTGGGGAGAAGGGCCATGCTGGCTGGGTGACCTAATTTGTTTCTTTTGTTTCCTTGGGCCTGGACTGGGCAGGTAGCCCTGACCCGCAAGGTCTTAAACTGCCTGAAAGGAAATCCATTTGCTGATAGGGAAGATACACTTAGAGATAAAGAAGAGAATGTTTTGTTTACAGCTTCCTTTCTGCCTGACTCTGGGTTTAGTCAAAGTATTAAGGAGCTGGTGACTGGAGCATACTCCTCCTGTTTCTGAAATCTTATCCTTGAAACGCAAACCAGACCATCATTACACTGGTTATTGTTTTCTAATTGTTTTGTCTGTATTCATTTTCTCTCCCCGACCCAATGGGACTGAGGACTCATTGAGGACAGAGTTCATGACTCTCTCCACTTTCCACCGTGATTAGACTCCATAAGTACCCGACTGAAGGATTAAAGAGGGATTTAATTTCCATCATTTATATTCTTCCTGTTTCCTAAAAGGACATGATGAATGTAACTGAATTTTTATCTTGAGAAATATTTTAAATAAAAGTCATATACTTAAAGTGCATTGATATTCCTGCCTAAGAAGAAAAATCTTTATCCATTGTCACCCCCCTCATCCCCCTTCAGTCTCTACTCTCCCGAGTTATCTGTTTCTCTCTGTAAATGAATGACTCTTGGTGTTCAAATACTGAGGTCTCATCCGCCGCCTTGTGTGCTGGGAAGCTTGCCATCCCCACTGTTTGGGGTCTCCCATCTCAGAGGTATTAACACTATTGTGTCTATCAATGGTAGTCTACCAGACTGTTGGAAATGAACAGACGTGGAGCTTCCACTCTGCTTCTGTGGGTGGGGGGCACAGGAGGCATTTCCTTGGAGGAGAATTTCTATCTGAAGGATAATGGTGGGCTAGATCAGAGACTTAACCCTTGGGAGACTCTTGACCACAAGTGGCTTAGGAGGGTGGGGACCTGGAGATGAGAGATACTGAGGAGATTGCCGTACTGGCTTGGGCTTGGTGACCTCTTAAGGTCCTTTCTCTATCTTCAGGTTTTGTGATACATGGCAGGGTGGTGTGGTGGGGGGAGGTGGCTGACAGATGGGGGATTTTAGCCCAGTCCCTTCTCTCTGGGAGTGTCCCAACACCTGCTTTTTGCCTGGTAGGTCTGTATGCTCTTTGAAGGTTTTTTCATCTTCTTCTTGATCTTAGTAGGTCTTCAGTAAGTGTTATTTAAATAATAAGTTGTCTGTAACTTAAGTTGCCTTTGCCTGGAGTCATTGAGACCCTTTCTTTTTAGAACTTTCCACCAGGCATTGTAAGTATGGCACAGGCTTCCTTCCCAGTTGAGAGGCAAGCAAATGTCTTAGTGTCTGGCCTTCCCAGAGTCTGATAACCTCGGTTTCTCCCACCCTCCCTCTACCAAAACTTGCTTTCTAGAAAATGCCTGTGTGTCAGCGTGAATAAGTTCCAGTGGGCGTGATGAGGAGTTTCAGTTCAAGGAGAGGTGAGGAGGCCCCTGCTGCTGGGTTCTCGGAGACGGGAGACAGGAGGAGTTTGGGGGGGTCTGTGTTGGTGGGCAACGCTTCTAGCTCCAGGTCTTCCCTGGGTGACTGCGTTCCAGCAGGAGTGCACTCAATTGGTTCTCTCTTCTGGAGCTGCCTTCTCAGGTGTCTAGTCCTGAGTGGGTGGCCCGGACATCTTAGGAAGTTCTTGGATTCTTGAAGGAAAGTCAAGAAGCAGAGACCACAAGCTTTTGGGATTCCCATAGATATGCTGTGCAGGTCAAGTACCTGAAGATCTCTGTGACTGCAGACTCACGGGAGGGATTCCCTTGTACGGGCATTGGAGGTCTGTGTGAGAGCTGGGAGAGCACTGCCATGTTGTCTCGGAACTAAGGGGAGTCCTGGGACCTTCCCCGTGGGACTTCCTCTCCAAGTGGTCTGCTGAGCGATCTGCTGAGCATTTCTTTTTCTATTCAGATTGACTGAAAAGATTTAGAAGGTCGTTAATTTGCCAAATGAACTCAGCTTATAGAGCCCCTGACCACAGACAAAACAGTTACATATAAGCTGTACCAGCAGTTTCCACTATGCAGTATGCGTTTATCACAGTCAGGGGAAACAGGTGACTGGGCCTTTGACCTCATTTGATGTGTTGCCTGCTCCCCACGGCCTCCATTTGCTTCTTGTCCGTCCTTCCCTCCTCAGTCTGCTTCTGTGATGCCCTGCGGAGAGAACGCAGATCTGATCCTGTTTGGTTGCTCATCTGCCCAGGGCGCAGTGGTGGGGCACCTCTGTCAGCCAGGCCTAAAGCAGAGCATGGTGGTAAGTGCCTAGGGGATGAGGCCAGGAGGACCAGGTTCAAAGTTAGCAGGTGATGAGGTCGGGTAGACCAGGTTCAAAGTTAGCAGGTGATGAGGCCAGGAGGACCAGGTTCAAAGTTACCAGGTGATGAGGCCAGGTAGACCAGGTTCAAAGTTAGCAGGTGATGAGGCTGGGTGAACTAGGTTCAAAGCCAGTGTGTTCCCTTGGGGGAGCTATTTAACATCTCGCCCTCTCATTTCTTTCTTCCTATGGAAGATGCAGGATACTGAGAGTCCCTGGTTTCAGGGTTAACAGCATAGACTCCATCAGACTGCCTGAGTTTGAATTCTGGCCCCACCACTGCTTGCTGTGCGGCTTTGGGCAGGTCACTCGACTCTGCCTCAGCCGGCTCGTCTGTAAGCTGAGATTGAATAGTACCCGTCTCACTGGGGTGTTGGAGGAGGATAATAAAGGCTTGGAATAGTGCAAGGCGGACACTAAGTGCTGTGTAAGCTTTTGCATTAATGAACCACTGAAAGGGGCGTTACATGATAAAATGGATGTAAAATGTGGGCTCAGTCCACTTTAGTTCTTTTGCTTATTAACCTTGGCAGAGAGTAAACTCTGATAATTTGGCCTGATTTCCCATTAGATGTTCCATTTTCCTGTTAAAACCATCATCAGCAAATCAGGGGAAATCTTGGTGCTCCTTGCCACCCAGCAAGAGAAGAGCATTGGGCTTCAGAGTTAGACTAGACTTTTGAATCCTGGTTCTGGCATGCACTAGCTGTGGAATTTGCCCCTGCGTCTTAGCTTTTTTTGGTCTGAGCAATGGGAATTAGGATGCCGGGAGGGTGAGCCAGGTGTGTATGGCTGTCTCCACTTTATTGATGAGCAAACAGGTTCAGAGATTTGCCCACGGTCACACAATTAGTAAAGAGCCAGCTAGAGCCTAGAAGCTCTGCAGACTGTGCCCAGGATTGTTCAGGAGTCCCTCTGTTACTCCATCATGCTGCTGCTCTGAAATAATGGTCTTTTTTTTCTCACTTTCAAAGTCCAGACATCTTCCTTAAAGAGTTTTAACCAGGCAGTTCAAATGACGTCGTCAGTGGAGAAGAAATTTCTGCTGCTTCTATAAATGCATGGTGTTCTTTTAGACCTTTCTTAATTGCACCATTTGGGACTTTTTCTGCAAAAGCATTTAGTTATTTAGTTCATGAAGCTATATTTAGTGAAAATTGCAACTAATAAAGTTGCGGGGCACCCTTATTACATCTTGAGGCTGTAGCTCTGTTGTTTGATGACATTTGTAAAGCGACAATAAATATAACTTACATGTTTTGTTTCATTTACTTCTCTTTGCAGGTATCTTTTGTGGGGTGTGAAAAATTGAAATGAGAAATCTGGTTTTACAGAGGAGTTACTGCTGTTTAAAAACATGGTGTTTGGCGCCATGACAAAGCTATTTGAAGCCCTGAATGATGACGGTCCATTGAGAATGATTAAGAATGTGCTAAAAATTGTTTTACAGATGGATGGTGAATTATAGCGATTGTTCCTAAGTTTAAGCGACACATTTTGTGGTTGTAGCTTAAAAACTTGTCACGTTGAGATACTAGGTAGCATTAGTTACTAGAATGGGAAAATAACATTTTAATTTGTTATTTAAGTTGGTTGGATACAAAGAAAGTTCCCAGTCATCATGACTTTCAATTCTTGATCTGTTATTGTCAGTGATCCAATTTGGATGAAACTATTTGCAAAGGACAGCTTCAGTTGGAAAAATGGGCCTTTCAAATGTTGTGGAACGTTTGTGCTAGAAGCATCCTTTTAGAGGACTGATGGTCCAGTTCATTCACTAATGATGGGGAGCCTGAGGCTCAGAACAATGGCTTCCTTAGAACCTAAACGAGGATGTTGAATAATCTCATGGTAGAGATATGGTTAATAATATCTTAACAATTGCAGTTCTTGCTCACCTTTACTTCTTAAAGAGGCTCAGTTGTGTGTGTTTCACATCGTCAATTGTGATGTGAAAACCAAGGCTCAGAGAAGTTAAGTAATTTATCCAAGGTCACACAGCTAGTGAGTCCTGGATCCTTAGGTTTTCTGGAATTCTAGAATATGATCTTTAAGAAAAACTCTAGAAACTGTTTTCTAATTTAAACTAAGACTTCCAGCTTGATTTTTTGCCAACTTTCTGTCATTTCCAGTTATCTGACCATACAATAGAAAGCCAACCTCGCTGAGTATTTTAGGACGAGGGTTTCTTTTTAGAGAAGGTGGGAGAGTTGAGGTAGTTACAGGTAAATCTAGCCATCTCTCCCTTCTTAAGAAGATGTTCAGGAAGAAGCAAGCATAAAGCCAGTTGATGTGTAAGTTCATGGACTCATGAAACGAAAGGAAGCAATCACGGACCATTCATGAAACACCTGCTCTGTGCCCTTCACTCGGCTGTGTATAAACCCTGTATAAACCCCTGATGTTGATGAGCCATAGGTCCTTTTCAGGATTTATTGTCCCCTTAGGCAGCAGGGGTTCCTTCACCTGTGGAAGAAGTGGCAGGAGCCTGGGGAGTTTTTTGCTGGTCCAGTGCGGGAAGTCGATGGGGAAGCCAGTCTTGAATTCAGCTTCTAATTCCAAGACCAGGGTTCTTTGCCCTGCCCCACAGTTACGTGACCATATGTTTCTGTAGGTTTATATGCAATATAAATCTCCAATCGGATGGCTGGGGAGTGCTTTTTCTGGCTCTGTGGCTTCAGCTGTCTGAAAGGAATGCCTTTCATAAACATGGGGAGGGAATTGCATTTTCACTTTGTGATAATTCATGTTGCACTAGCGGGAAAGGTCATTAGCGTGGGGAATTCCACTAGTCCCTGGAGCGGTGGGTCCTAAATGAGTGGGCCTGCCCTCCGACAGTCACATTTTTTCCCTT
The DNA here is from genome assembly GCF_037783145.1 of Equus przewalskii. Taxonomy (NCBI): domain Eukaryota; kingdom Metazoa; phylum Chordata; class Mammalia; order Perissodactyla; family Equidae; genus Equus; species Equus przewalskii. The sequence continues at coordinate 28,347,147 of NC_091857.1, read as the reverse complement.
TGGGTATTTAATACCACAAGTGTGGTTTCTTTATTATTTTTTTTTTTTTTGAGAAATTTCATGAATGAAAGTTTAGAACTCAAAAGAAAGGAAAAATAAAACCTCACCCATAAACTCATCATTCTTAAATAGCTATTGTTAGAGTTTATTTTTTTTATTGTGGTGATATACCCATACATACAATTTACCATTTTAACCACTTTTAAGTGTCTGGTTCAGTGGCGTTAAGTACACTCACGTTATGCATGTTCACATTTTCGTACCACCATCCTTTTCCGAAACTTTTTCATCTTCCCAAACTGAAACTCCACACACATTAGACAGTCACTCCCCATTTCTCCCTCCCCATAGCCCCTGGCAGCCACCATTCTACTTTCTGTTTCTGTGAGTTTGACGATTACAGATACTTCCTATAGGTGGAGTCATACAGTACTTGTCCTTTTGTGGCTGGGTAATTTCACTTAGTGTAATGTTTTAAGTTTCATCTATATTGGAGAATGTGTCAGAATGTGCTTCCTTATTAGGGCTGAATAATATTCCATTGTGTGTATAGACCACGTTTTGTTTACCCATTCGTCTGATGATGGACACTTGGGTTGTTTCCATATTTTGGCTATTGTGAGTAATGCTGGTATAAACATGGGTGTACAAATACCTATTTGAGTCTCTGCTTTCCATTCTTTTGAGTATACACCCGGAAGTGGAATTGCTGGATCATATGGTAATTCTGTGTTTAGTTTTTTTGAGGGACCGCCATACTGTTTTCCAAGTTGGCTGTACCAATTTACATTCCCACCAGCAATGTACAAGTGTTACAATTTCTCCACATCCTCGCCATTACTTGTTATTTTCTGTATTTTGATACTGGTCATGCTAATGGATATGAAGTGATATCTCACTGTAAGTTTTGATTTGCATTTCCCTAGTGATTAGAGATGTTGAGCATCTTTTCACGTGTTTATTGTTAGTATTTTACAATACTGTCGTTATTATTTAACAATAATACTGTTAATATTTATCTTCCCTGTGTTTACCTTGGCATGTTTTTTTTCCTCTTTCCTGAATGTAGGCATGGCCTACACTAAACTATGTTCAGTATATTCCATATCGTCCACCATCAACAGGTTTAGTGTCGCAGCAAAGTGTGAACGTCTATCTCACACTTACCCAATTGGTGATGTATTTGGTGATAATTCTGACCAGGCCAAGTTCTTCTCCTTAGGAAACCCAAGCTCATTGGGATTTTAGCAGCCATCTGTCGGTAATACCACGGGGCCATGCACGTTGTGAAGACTTCTGGATTTCAAGTAAGAGGCCCTGGGTTTTATTACAGAGTGAAAGGAGGCTTAGGACCAGTTAAGACTCTTCTTTAAATGCTGATGCCCAGAGGGTCAGGAACAGCCTGTCTGTGACGTGTATGTCCCAGGGACTTGGACCCTTCAATGAATGGGTTAATTGCATAGCTTCGATTTCAAAGTGGAAAGCGGGATTTGTGGGGTTGAGCACACCCTTCTTCTCCACGACGGTGTTCTAAACTTCCTTTTGTCTTTTATTTGAAATCTGGAGAACGTTTTTCATAGAAACAATGTTACCGGGGTGACCGTTTCCCAGGATACCTCTAAAGGCCAGGGAACCCACACGTTCCATTCACTGGAGCCAGCCCGGCACGTCGGCAAGATCAGACTGACGGAGTTTGCACCTGGCTGAGCCCCGCCCCTCTGAGTCCATTTCCTCGTCCATACCACAGGGATAATACTGCCTGGTGTGCATTGTTGTTGAGAAAAAGAAAAGCAGTGATTAATGACTGTATCGTATCCTAAGCCACAAATTTGGTGACTTAAAACAATGCTAGTTTATTCTCTCCCAGTTCAGCAGCCAGAAGTCCCAAATCACTATCACTGGTTCCACATCAAGCTGTGGGCAGGGCCACACTCCCTACGAGGCTCCAGGGAGCATCTATACCTTTCCTCTTCCAGCTTCGGGTGACTGCTGGCATTCCTTGGCTTGTGGCTGCGTCACTCCCATCTTTGCTCTGTGATCACGTTCCTTTCTCCTTTTCTCCGTGCGTCTTCTCCTCTTATATCTGTGAAATCCCCCTCTGCTTCCATTTTATTAGGATACATGCGATTGCGTTTTGGTTAAGATCCTTTTACCATAAAAGGTAGTATTAACAGATTCTGGGGTTTGGACTCGGGGAATATCTTTGGGGGATATATTTTAGCCTTCTACTATGAGGAATAATAGTAATAGTATTCTCCACCAATGTTTTTATGTGATGGGATTGTCTTAAAGTTCTTTACACAGATCCCCTGAGATCACGGGTGGAGCAGGGAACAGTTATGGTCTTAACGGCCACATGGTGAGTGTTTAAGCCCCTGGCACAAGACAGAAGCCCAGTGCATACTAACTTAGTATATTTATTTTCTTTTCCTTTTTTTTTTTTTTTGAGAGGAAGATTGACCCTGAGCTAACATCTGTTGCCAGACTCCCTCTTTTTGCTTGAGGGAGATTGTCCCTGAGCTGACATCTGTACCAGTCTTCCTCTATTTTGTGTATGGGACTCCCCCATAGCATGGCTTGATGAGCAGTGTGTGGGTCTGTGCCTAGGACTGAAGCTGTGAACCCTGGGCCACGGAAGTGGAGCGCATGAACTTAACCACTGCACTGGTGGGCTGGCCCCTAACTTAGTATATTTCTAAGAATTTTCTGCTACACCACCTTGACTCTTGTTCGTTTTTTTTGACTAACATCTGCTACCAATCCTCCTCTTTTTGCTGAGGAAGACTGGCCCTGAGCTAACATCCGTGCCCATCTTCCTCTACTTTATACATGGGACGCCTACCACAGCATGGCTTGACAAGTGGTGCCATGTCTGCACCCGGTATCCAAACCAGTGAACCCCCGGCCGCCAAAGCAGAATGTGCGAACTTAACCGCTGTGCCACCGGGCCAGCCGCTCTTATTGGGTTTTATTCTAAGTTCCTTTTGTGCATCTTTTCTTCTTCTCTTTTTTATCTCGATGGACCTAGTTGTGTGGGTACCAACAGTGTTTGTTTTGAGGGTTGGGACTTGGGATCACTAGCTCGGAAGAGGCAGGAGGATGCCATACCGAATCTTGCGGGTTCATCACACTTGGGGAAAACCTTTCCTTTAGGAGCCCATGGGGGTGTTTCAAGTCTACTGTCCCTGTGGAGCCTGTGGAGACCTCTTCCGAGACACAAACTGGTGTCATTCCTAACTTTTCCTGAGTGTGTTTTTACCTGCCCAAGGAATCTTGCCCCGGACAATGGCCATGACCAGGAGCCTTGCTCGTTTTTGAAATCCCTTGCTCCATGGAAATTCTGACCGATTCCAGTTTCCTTCTGCAGGATTCCTGAGTGTTGCTGTCATTGCGTGCCTGAACATGGTGGTGGAGGTTTGGGAGCCTGTAAAGTTGCTGATTTCACACTGCCCTTGCTGGTTCTAGAAGAGGCTTGTTAGGTTAATTCAATGAGCATGGGTTTGTTGGGTGCCTGGCTTGTGCTAGGCGCTGAAGGACTTGCAAAGATGGAGCTCCTAAGCTCAGTCGGTTGAGGTAGAATCAAGTATTGATGCCAGTGGGTGCCAAGCTTCAGCGGGCATCAGAAGCACCTGCAGGGCTTGCTAAAGCCCAGGTTGCTGGCCCAGAGCTTCTGAAGCAGCAGGTCAAAGGTGGAGTGCCAGAATTTTAATTCTGATGCTACTGGTCCGGGGCCCACACTTTGAGAAGCGCTGTGCAATGAGGTCATGGAGGACAGAGTAATTAACAACCCAGAAGGCTTTGCAGAGGTGGGAGTTTTCCAGGTGGTCTTAGAAGGATGGGTTGGATTTTTTTTTAGATGGACAAAAGAAGATGGGGCATTTTAGGCAAACGAGGTATGTGTGGTTGGGTAGGGAATGGAATGGTGGGTCATGATTTTGGAGGGGGGCTGGATATCAAAGAAAGGGGGAAGGTAGAGAACAAGGTGTAGGAAGATTTTTTCTTTGAGGGCACAGGAAGCTTGGGCTGCTGTGAAAGTGTAGTCGCTACAGAAAGCTAAGCGTGCCCCTTGTCAAAGAGTTGCCAAACCAGGCCAGACCCTTCTGTCTGCTTCTGTGTCAGAAGCTCAAAGTGGGTTTGGAAGCTGCATGTACATGTGTGATAGAAATAACGAGAGTTGGAAGCAAGAAATCATGTGACTCTATCTTGCTTTCCGTCTCTCCCCATTTCTAACCCAGGCTTTCCACTGGAACAAAGTCAGCTTTGTCCTGTGGTCCCACCCAGCTGCAGGCTCCAGGAGGCCTGTTTCTTTTGCAGTGAGAGGGACCACACCCAGCCCTGCCGGTGCGCGCGGGCTCTGCAGTTCAAATCTTGGAGGACTGGAGGATTGTGGTTGTGTCAAAATTGAAATCAAAATGAGTTTTTGACTTTCTACCTTGTAACTTCACATTTTTGGCAGCCGCATTCCTGACCCTGAGCCGTTGGTGGCTCACCTTTAGAACCCTAGAAGCAAGAACCTAGAATTTACAACTTCTCTCGTTCAACCAGTTTGGTTGGATAATTGCCTTTTCAGTTGAAAACAGTTTTTACTTTCTTTAGTCCTGGGTTTGCATTACGTTTTGGGGCGAACGTCTTTGATGCTACAGTCGGTGAGTTCTTAATTTCAACTCTCAGATCATGAGGTGGAAGGAATCGGGGAGACGGTGAGAGGAGGGTGGGGTCAGAGCAGCTTTTGAGATACAAAGGATTTTTTTCCCCTCAGAAATGTCCCCCTGTGGCATTCCTTTGGGAGAATGTGCCGGAACGTTGTTTTTGCAGGCAGGTCTGGTTTGATGTAAAGAAAACAACGGGCAGGCGTGATTCCTATACAAGACACTCCTTTAAAATAAATTCAGAATTTCACTCTTCCATTAAAGGTGTGGTCTGCTTTCTAAGGAGCTTATTTTGACAGCCTGATTCCACTGTGGAAGAAATGACTCGCCCTGAGAGAGGGTGAGAGTTTATGGGTTGCCCTCTTGGGTGGCTATGCTGCAGTGATGAAGTTTGCATTTTGGAAGATGGTGGCGTTGACACTCACAAGGAAGTCTGCTTAGTAATGAACATGGGCATCTGAGATAGTGAGAAAATGGACTAAGGCGTCAATTAAAGCATCGTGGTCTAGTGGGTAAGAGCATGGAGCTCAGTTACCTGGGCTAGAAGCCTGGCTCTTAGCTTTGGCAGTTTCTCAGGGTCTTAGTTGCTCATCTGCAAGAGGGGCATAATATAGTTCATCTATCTCAGAGGCTCGTTGTGAAGATTAAGTGACTTAATATTTGTAAAGGGCTTAAAATAGTGCCTGGTGCATGGTGCATATTTATGGAACATATATATGGCGCATGTGTATAAATGTTTATTAAACAAAATTGAGTTGCCTTCTAGAGGATAAGAATGATGTTGAAAAAGAGTAAATGTGAAACTTCATTGACTCTTTGGTACAGAGCTGTTAGCCCTTTGGAAACCCCACATAGTCTTGAACGTCCAAGCTTATGTGGTTTTAGAACATTTAAGTTATCTCTGTGTTTAGAGTTTATCTTCGTCTTTGGAAAAGAAAAGAAGGCGCTGGGAGTTTTTCTCATTTGTTGGTTTCTTTAGAACTGTTGTGATAACATCACAAAAAATTGCAGTAGAATAAACAATTTCAGTGCATCCCACGTAATAAAGGTAAGTGTCTTGGAAAACATTTTTTGTGTTACATACCTGAGTGTCTGCAGCAGGTTGCTGTGGGCTAGATTTTCTATTTGACCCTAATTTGCTGCCCTCCTTTGTATCCAGACTGGCTGGGATGTGTCTCTTGTCTGTTTCTGCCAGTCAGTTCCAACTGCCTGTCAATTTCAGATGAATTCTCAAATTACATTTTCTTAAAAAATATTTTCCCCTTGCCCTAGCAACCGGATGTAAGCTTGGGATTTTAATAATTTTAGCATATTTCTTTAGTATTATTAAATTTCTCCTTTCTGCTCTTCTGTTCCTGCAAGTTTGGTGAGTTTTGGGGTTGCACACGATCAGCCCAGGATCAGGGCGGCCTGACCCGGGATTTTTAGGGAATGTGACACACACTTACGAGAAGCATGCCTTGGTGGCATAATTCTTTGTTGGGATTGATCAAACTCTTTCATAGCTTGGACTCTGTGCCGGGCATATAGCACTTTATAAATATGACCTCATTTGGTTTTCATAATAGTATGAACTAGAAATTATTATTATTGTCCCCTTTATACAGATGAGAAAAACTGAGGCCCCGAGGGCATGTCTTGGTCAAGGTTGGGTGGCTGGTAAGGGACAGAGCAGGGGTCTGAGCCAGGCCGACTGGCTGTAGAGGCAATGCTGATAATCACTCTGCTGTGCTGTGTCAGGAATCAATTTTTGAATCTTATTAAAAAGTAATAATTTTGAGGGAGGCTTTCTGTATATTACTCAGTGGTTCAGGAGTCCAAATCTTCCGTGCCATCTTGGGGGTCCTAGGCCTTAGTTCCTAAGGGCTGCCCTAACGAAGTACCACAAACTGGGTGATTTAGAACACCACCAATTCATTCCCTCCCAGGTCTGGAGGCCAGGAGTCCAAGATCAAGGCGTTGGCAGGGCGTCGCCCCCTGAAGGCTGTAGGGGACAATCTGGTCCTGGTCTCTCCTAGGTTGAAGGTTGCCGACAATCCGTGGTGGTGCTTGGCTCATAGGCACGTCACTCCAATCTCTGCCTCTGTCTGCTGGACACTGGTCATAGAGGAGAAGGGACCCACTCTACTCCAGTATGACCTCATCCTAAATAATTGCATCTGCAGCAACCCAATTGTAAAATGTAAACAATTTCGAAGCAAGGTCACTGTTATCTGCAGAATTCTGCCCCGCCCTCCAGTTCACATGCTGGAGCCTTGACCCTCAATACTTCAGAATGTGACTCTATTTAGAGATGGGGCCTTTAAAGAGATAATTCAGTTAAAAAGAGGGTGACTACTGGTAACAGGGCTGTGTGGCATCTTTGAAAGTTGGTAAGAAAGTGGATCCTAAAAGTTCTCATCGCAAGGAAAAACATGCCCCTTTTTTTTCTTGTATCATGATGAGTTAACATGATGGATGTTCACTAAAACTTATTGGGGTAATCATTTCACGATATATGTACGTCAAGTCATTACGCTGTACACTTTAAACTTACACAGTGCTGTATGTCATTGCATCTCAATAAAATGGAAAGAAAAAAGTTAAAATGCGGTCATTAGGGTAGGCCCTAATCCAGTCGGGCTGTGGTTCTTATAAGAAGAGGCAATCTGAACACGCAGAGACACCAGGGAGGCACCAGCACAGAGAGGAGGCCATGGGAGGACCCAGGGAGAAGGTGGCATCTGTAAAGTACGGAGAGAGGCCTCCCGAGACACCAGAACTGCTGACACCTTGATCTTGGACTTCCAGCCTCTAGAACTGTGAGTCATAAATTTCTGTTTAAGCCGCCCTGTCTGTGGTACTTTGTTATGGGGGGCCCTAGCCGACTAACACAGTCACATTCAAAGGTGCCGGGGTTAGGACATCAATGTATCTTTTTGGGGGACACAATTGAACCCACAGCAGCGGGGTTTGATTTCACCTTTCAGATTAGGGGGTCCTTTGATGACCAGGCCTCACAGGATGCTGGTTCTGGTCTGGGGTTACGTGCAAGGGTCGCTTTTCACTTCTTTGCTGCCTGGGCACTAATATACGTGCTAGAAATAAATAGACACGCCTCCTATGGGCTGGGAGGGGCCTCAGGTGGGTGTGGAGGCAGAGCTCCTGGCTGACTCATCCAAGTTTGCGGGCTTCAGAGGCACGGGAGAACTTGCTGGCGGTGAGAGCTGTCATTCCAGGTGGTGGGGCCGCCCGAGGGAGCGGAGCAGGTCCTGCCGGCTTCCCCGCAAGGGAGGAGCCTCTGACTTTTATCCCTTATAAAGATGATCTTCCTCTGATAGCGCCGACAAAGCACTGGGAGGGGTCTGGCGCCCACTCATCACTCTTGCCCTCCTCTTCGCCCCGCCCTTCTTTGCCCCTCCCCTCCTCAGCAACCGTCCCTTCCTCCTCGCCCCGCCCCTCCCCTCCCTCTCCTCCTCTCCCTCCCTCCCCTCCCCTCCCCTCCCCTCTCCCCCCTCCCCTCCCCTCCCCTCCCCTCCCCTCCCCCTTTTCTCCCTGCTCTCTGACTCTCAGGTCCTCCAGGGGATCGGGAGAGGCACAGCTCTCCTGGGGAAATGGATGAGGCATCGCTATGAGACGCCTGGTTATTTTTGCTTCCTGCCTGGGTGTGGGTGTTTGTGTTGACAGCGGCGGGGGAGGCGCAGTGACGAGCGCTGGAACACTCGGGTGCCCGTGGAGCAGGTGGGAGGTGGCGCCTGTGCCGGGCAGGTGACTTGGCGCTCACGTGGCCCTTGGGACTTTGCAGGACTCTGGGAGAAGTGGATTTGCTCCTCTGTGCTGGGGGTCCCATTCTGTCTGCTATGGCACGTGCAGAGGGGCTGCCTGATGCCACCCCCAGCGCACCTACGGGGTGCAGTGGTGGCTCCCTAAGTGGGTACTTCTTGCTGTGGTGTCGGCCCATCTCAGCAGTAGGCTTTAGTGGGGGGTGCTCTCTATTCCCCGTAATCACCGTCAAATATACTCCTGGTGTATTCAGACGTAACTCTGGAGGAAAATCAGCGTGCTTGCTCTGACACTCTTTGGGCTGGGGTCTCACCTCACTGCTGACTCCACTAGAATGTGTGTGTTCGTTATGTTGGGCCAGCGTGAATTATTAGCATTTAGCCCAGTTTTCTAAACGTCCTGCAATGTGTCATATCCCAAATGCCAGTAGTGTCCCCATTGCCCACCTATAGGGATAATCTGGAACTGCCCTGCTGGGTTAGTTGCGGAAGCTCCCCTGGGGGTATTGAAACCCAGGCACCTACTTAGCCAACAGGTTCAGAAATTGAGATTCAGGTCAACAGGCCTGAATCCTAAGTGGTCATTTGGTTAGAAATTTCGAGATGAAAATCTATAGTTCTCTATTTTTTTCTCTCTCTCCCCTCCCCACCCCAAGAAAAGGTGCACAAGAATTCCAGCCTGGGCTTTTTCCACATGCCCCACCCCCCGTATTAGTTTCCTAGGGCTGCAGTGACAAAGTACCATAAACTGGGTGATTTAGAACAACGCAGATTTATTCTTCCACAATTTGGGAGGGTAGAAGTCCAAAATCAAGATGTTGGTAGGATCATGCTCCCTCTGAAGGCTCCAGGGAAGAATCCTGTCTTCCTTCTTCCTAGTTTCTGGTGGCTCCCATAATTCTTAAGTGTCCTCTGCTTGTTGCTGCACCAGTGCAGTCTCTGCCTCCATCTTCATACATCCTTACCCTGGGTCTGTCTCTGTCTCCAAATTACTCTCTGATAAAGACACTGGCCATTGGAATAGGGCCCACCCTAATCCAGTATGACCTCGTCTTAACTTGATCATCTGCAAAGAGCGTATTTCCCAATAAGGTCACATTCACAGGTACCGGGGTTGGGACTTCAGCATATCTAGGGGGTGTATTTGGGGGGCACAATTGAACCCACAGCACACCTCCACCACTGCCATTGCATGGCCGCTCTGAAATGCCTTCCGGTAATATGATTGATGTTGGAGGCTGTGCTTCCTGCATCAATTTTGTTATTGCCTGTCTGTTTCTTCCTTTCTTCATTTGGGCTCAGAGTCATTCTTTTGATTAAGTGCCCCCCCCACCACCCGCCCCGTTCCCCACTAAATCTTTTTAGTCATTATTCTCTGCTGTGTCGAGCCTGTGATGACAAAACTCTTCTGTCTGGACATTTCTGTTCTGTACCTTTCAAGGGGTGGTGCACATTCTCCTAAGATGCTGCGTGGCCCTCACCATGGAGACAAAAGCAGATATTTGCTGGTGAACTGCTTCCTGCCTGTCTGTCCCACTAGACTGTAAACCCCGCCAAGACGGAGGACTGTAACTTTAGCTCATGATTCACTGTACCCCTGGCACCTAGCCCAAGGCATAGCATGTACTGGTGTTTTTAAATATTAGTTGGATAAAAAAGAAAACTTGCTTTTCTATTAATTATAGTTAGGGAGAATTGTGGTATAATTTCAAAAAGATACATGTATCTCCCCCCAAAAATGAAAAATAGGGGTCTTGCCTGGTGGCGAAGTGGTTAAGTTTGCATGCTTCACTTGGGCGGCCTGGGGTTCGTGGGTTCAAATCCTGGGCGTGGACCTACACACTGCTCATCAAGCCATGCTGTGATGGCGTCCCACGTACAAAATAGAGAAAGATTGGCAACAGATGTTAGCTCAGGGCCAATTTTCCTCACCAAAGAACAAAAAAATTAAAAATGGAGTTACCATATGATCCAGCAATTCCACTTCTGGGTGTATATCCAAATGTATTGAAAGCAGAGACTTAAAGAGGTATATGTGCGCCCACACTCATAGCGGCATCATTCACAATAGCCGAAAGGTGGAAGCACCCCAAGTGCCCATTGACGGATGAATGGATAAACAAATGTGGTGTGTATAAAAAGGAAGGACATCGGACATGTGGATGAACCTTGAGGACAGATGCTAAATGAAGTAAGTCAACCACAAAAAGAGAAATACTCTGTGATCCCCCTTGTGTGAGGCACCTAGAGTAGGCAAATTCATAGAGACAGGAAGCAGAATGGGTGTGGCCAGGGGTTAGGAGAAGTGAGGGATGGGGAGTTGTTGTTTAATGGGTACAGAGTTTCAGTTTTGCAAGATGGAAAGAGTTCTGGAGCTGGATGGTGGTGGGGATGGTGGCACAGCAATGTGAGCATACTTAATACCGCTGAACTGTGTGTTTAAAAATGGTGAAGATTGTACATTTTCTGTTCTCTGTGGTTTGCTACAATTAAGAAAAGAGATATGGAAGGATGCAAAAAAAAAAAAGATACTGTGTATGTGTGCACGTGCGTGTGTGTGTGGGAATGAGAGTGAGTGGGTTTAGAGAGAGTGTGACAGAGGAAAGGAAGGGAGATATGAATGGAGAGGCCACCAAAGGAGTTGACAGTGTCTGCCGGGAAGAGAAGTAGTTATGCTGGAGGGAAAAGCATCTGGGTGGTTCCCAGTGCCTGGGGTTGTAATCAGAGCCCTGTCTCCAGCTAGCTGTGGGATCTTGAACAAATCATTCATTTCCTATTGCGGGCATCAGCTTTTAAAAGGAGCTGGAATAGACCTCTGAAAAGCTTTCTGGCTCAAAAAACTTCAGAGGTTTTAAGCATCTAACAAGGTAATGCTGATTCGCGGATTTTTCTTTTCTTCCACAATTCTCTACAATATCTACCCTCAGTGGGTGCTCTCCTAATTCTACTGGCTCCAGAGTGTGCCTGTTTGAAGCCATCATCTTTTGGTCAAGAATTCCTGGTATGTTTTTTTTGCTCAGGAAGATTAGCCCTGAGCTAACATCAATGCCAGTCTTCCTCTATTTTATATGTGGGTCACTGCCACAGTATGGCTGACGAGTGGTGTAGGTCCGCGCCTTGGATCAGAACCTGTGAACCTGGACTTCCAAAGTGAAGTATGCTGAGCCTAACTACCAGGCCATGGGGTTGGCCCCCAGAATTCCTGGTATTTTTAATGGCGGCAGTTAATTTGGCTAACGAGGAATACATTTAGGTTTTTTCTTATTTCTCTTTGCTTCTGTCCAGTCACCAGTTCTTCTAGTTTTAAAATTTCCTGGGCCCTTTTAACATTTATACCCCTTGGTCTCATATTCTAATTAGTCATGCTGATGATAGTATCTCCTGTTTATAGCTCAGCTTTGTGCATAAATTATATCGTTGAGTCTTTATGTCAACACGGTGAGGTGGATTCATGATCTCTCTTTTATAGACAAGGAAACTGAGTGGTAAGTAGATTGTTTGGCCTTGAGGTCACCCAGCCAGTCAGTGGTTGGTTGAGTTGTGACTGAACTGGTTGATTCTTCGTTACGCAACGTAGGATCCTGCACCAGGCTCATGGAGTCTTTGTTCCTTCTATTTCCTAGGTCCCTTTGTGGCAAGGATCGTATCTTTTTATTTTGGGTACCTCTGAGGTCTTCACTGCAGGCCTGTCGGAGGCTAATGAAATTTTTTTCAAAGGTACTTGCTAATTTCTTAAAGAGGCATCATTCTTGTGTCGCTGTGTCAGAGAAGGAATCTCTCTTGTGCTGAGCAGACCACAGCAGTCAAGTTCTTAGCTTCTGGGGAGAAGAGTTAGGTTCCTCTGAAAGTTTCCCTTCTGGACTGAAGAGCAGTTATTAGCAAGAATGGTATCCTGTAAAAAATGAAGACTAATGCATACTACCTGACCATCTGAAGAGGACAGGATGACCCGAGATCTGAACAGAGAAGAGCCCCACTGGGTTCCTGCACTTTCTCCTCCACCGCAGAGCTCATCAGCTCCTTTTGCCCCCAGGGACACTCACCTGGAGAACTAGCTGTAGGTTCACTGGTTTGAGCTAACCAGGATGTCGGGGGTTTCCCAGCTTTGGAAGTTTCCAGCTTGTCATCTTCTCAAAACTGACAGAGGAGGGCCCTAGATCCCAGCCACCCATGTTGCTTCCATTTCTTCAACTGGCATTTTTGGAGGGGGGGGGGTGCATCGTTCTCAGGGTGGCTTCTGAAATGGCCAGGTAGAGAACTCACACCCATTAGAGCCACCTTTTTGACAGCCCTTCCCTGGAAATAAGGAGAATGAGTTACCTCAATGGAGTGGATTCTTTGCTCTCAGCCGACATGCCCACTCTTCTGGCTGTGCCCTTGCATCTCTGTGAAGATGAAATCAGGCCTCTGTTTTGCCTGCAGATGCAACTATGTAGTTACTCTGAAAATCATGGGGCTGGGGGCTGCTCATCCATTTTTGTGCTTGGGCCTCAGAACATAGAATTACATCATTGAGAGATTTTGTTGCTGTGCGAACGTCATAGAGTGCACTTACACAAACCTAGATGGTATAGCCTACTACACACCTCGGCCATATGGTACTAATCTTCTGGGACCGTCGTTGTGTATCCCATCCATCGTTGACCAAAAGGTGGTGATATGGTACATGACTAATCTCCAGCTGATCAGTTTCCCAAACAGGGCTGTTCACTGTAGTTCCAGGTTGCCCCATAGTGCATTTATAGGCAAGCAGGAACCTGTAACTCCTCCAGCAAGTCAAGACAGATAACACACCAACCATCAGCTCGCTCACCTTACTTGGAAAGAGGTCGTGCTTCCTTTGCCAGATCCAGCCTCTGCTTCGCTGTTGGATTGGGCACAGATCGAGAGGAGAGAAAGTGAATCTTTTATCCATTTTCAGGTGACTTCTGATAAGCATGAGAGATCTGCTCTGGGAGAGTGGACTGGCTGGTCCCAACTCTTTCATTGGAATCCCTGGCGTATTTAGCGTATTGAATCATCCTTAGCATTTTGGTGTTGGAAGGGGCCATAGTTTGGCTTTCATACTTGAGAGCTGAAAACACATCAGCTCTTCAGCACCTTGGCCCAGATAAGTTCTCCCAAGGAGTGGGCTGGAGGAAGCTCTGCCCAAAGTTGTATACCATGTGTACTAGGTTTACTCCCGTTGTGTACCGGCAGCATGCTGAGCCCAGGGCCTACCGAAATGGAAAGGCAGCCTGCTAGACACTTGGGATGGGGGCCAGGGAAGAGGCATATACATAAGATTCAAATAATAGGGAAAGTACTAAGCTGGAAGTCCTCACACATGGAGACCCTGGGGTCACCCTTTATATTTGCTTCGTGCTGAGTGGATCTTGGCTCCCTGCACAGGAGCTGGGATCAATCTCTTTAGGGTGATGTGTGGAGCTGCTCATCGGGAGGGTGTGTTCACACTAACCAAACTCAGCAGGACAGACTTGGTGCAGGCTCACAGGGCGAGGGCAGGCTCTTTTGGTGTGAACACTGGGAACAGGGGTCGTCTCTCTGGGGGGAAGGTGGGAATTGGGTGTGTCCCATCTTTCAAAGCTAAGTGTAGACTTTTCAATGTCATCGATTTAATTGCTTCCCTCTCTGAATGCGCGTAATCAGGACCTGACTCTTGTACTCAAAGTGGATCACAGGTAGCAGAGCCTCTTGCAATGTTCATTTTGTCTTTTCAAGACTCACCTTGCACAGATTTGCTGCTTAGTTGTGAGCAGGCCTCCTGCCACCCCTGTGTGTTCATCATTGCAGGTGGAACAGTGCAAGGAGCACCCCGCTGGGGAGAGAAGACCTGGTCAGTCCATTCACAGGAATCATTTTTTGTGATTTGGGGCCATTCTCGGTGCCCGGTTTTCTTATCTCTAAAACAAGTAGAGAACCTAGATGATCCCTAGCAATGAAATATTCTGATTGTAAGATTCCTCCCTGAGATCTTTTTCTTTTATTTTACAATTTTTTCCCCCCATTTTTGAATCAGCTCCCACCAAGGCAAGTTCATCATCCTAACTCGACGAAGAGGCTTGAATATGAGGATTCCTTGCTTGACTGATTGCCTTGCCTTAGACTTCCTTTGCCCTCCCTCAGATGGAGATGCTCCTCAGCAGCGAAGTGGCAGGCAGCCAAAGTTGGAGAGTTCCGCCATCTGGATTAGCAATCCTTGAATTATTAGGATCTGAGTGTAAAGGGAAACTATGAAATGCATTAAAGGGTGTACTCCAGGGTGAACCAGGAAGCCGAAGACAGATGATCTGGGCAAAAAGCATCTTCAGGCAGCTTCCTGAGTGGAGCAGGAACTCATCTCCCCTGACCCATTATCTCAGCATCACGGTTTCCTCTTTTCTTTAGCTGAAATCCTACTTGTAGTTCTGTCTACCGCCCAATGCTTGGTACTGCCCTGGAGTGGGGTGGTGGTGGCATGATGGTGGTGGTGGTGGAGGGAGAGATCAATGCCTTCTTAGATTGCTTGCTTCCTGGCAGGAACACTGGGTCCTCAAGTGTCCTCTCTGGCATTTCTCCCTTCACTGTATCTAAGATGTGTCACTTGGTGGACTAGTTTGGTAAAAGCTTATTAGAACCAGCACTATTGAGCCATTAATTCTGGAATTACATTCCTTGACGTGGGCACTGTTCCTTGAGCCCTCAAAACAGCCAGGTGAAAGCTGGAAAATCTGGTGGAATGGGGAAGAGGGGAGAATAAAAACAATGGCCGAGGCCTCCTCTTGGTGAGTCCTACTCTGTTAGAATTTTGTCAGATGGCTGATAACTGGGCACACAGTCTTTTGGACCCACTTTTTTTTTTTTTTTCTGCTTTTTCCCCCCAAGTTCCCCCTAGTACATAGTTGTATATTCTAGTTGTGGGTCCTTTTAGTTGTGGCATGTGGGATGCCACCTCAGCATGGCCTAATGAGCGGTGCCATGTCTGCGCCCAGCATCCGAACCGGCGAAACCCTGGGCCGAAGCAGAGCGCGCAAACTTAACCACTGGGCCATAGGGCCGGCCCCACAAATGGCTTTGTTACCAGTAAAAACCACTTCATGGATTTGTGGATTCCAGTGAGAATACCAGTTTTGTGTTGATGGAATAGCACGTTGTCTTAGTCCATTCAGGCTGGTCTAATGAAATACCAGAGCTTAGGTGGCTAGAAAACAGGAGAAATTTATTTCCCACAGTTCTGGAGGCAGAAAGTCCAAAATCAGGGTGCCAGCATGGGTGGGTTCTAGTGATGGCCCCCTTCTGGGCTGCAGATGGTCAGCTTCTTGCTGAGTCCACACATGGTGGAAGGAGCTTGGGAGCTCTGTGGGGTCTCATTTGTAAGACCACTAATCCCATTCATGAGCTCTTCCCTTATGACCTACCCACCTCCAAAGGCCCCACCTCCTAGTACCATCACCTTGGGCATTAGGATTTCAACACAGGACTTTGAGGGGACACAGACATTCAAACTACAGCACAGATAGAGATGAAAGACCAAGGGAAAGGGTTGGTTTGGGCAACTGGTTGGATGAGTCAGACCCAGCATCACTTTTATTCCTTCTAGCTACATAGACATCTAAAAAGTGATTTTCTGCCTTGGATTGACCCTTTCCTCCCTGTTCTTTCCATCCTGATTGACCTGTGGTTTGCTGCCAGCAGACTGTAGTGAAAATAATCCAGGCGCCCCTGCCCACTCCCAACAAGAGGTAGTCACCTTGCTGAGGGGGCATGTTCTGGGGTCTCCTGGGAGGTGGAGTGTGTGTGGGTGTGAACGAGCCTCTGCAGTGGTGGGGTTCGTGGTCCTGACCTTCTGGACTGCGCTTGAAGCTCATTATTTAGCTGTGTTTTCATCCCTCTGGGAAATATGAAGAACCCCAAATACTGGCTGCTCCCGGTAAGAGCAGGGAGGAAAAGGAGGCAAAAGGAAAAAAAAAAAAAGAACCAACAAAACACCTGTATTTCTCTTTCTTCCACAAAAGTTTATTACTGAAGATCACCTTTCCTGAAATGTTATTTATCATTTGTATTTGTAAAAGTGTGCTATTTCCTCAGGCAGGTCAGGAATTTCATTTTTCCTTAGAAGAGCAGGAGAGGGAGGCAGATGTGTTAGTTTCCTAGAGCTGCTGAAACAAAGTACCACAAACTAGGTGGGTAAAGCAACACTTCTTCTCTCTCAGTTCTGGAGGCTGGAATTCCAAAGTGAAGGTGTCAGCCGGGTTGCCTCCTTCTGGAGGGTCTGTGGACAGTCTGTTCCATGCCTCTCCCTAGTTTCCTGCTAGGCTGCTGGCGCGATCCTTGGGTTTTCTTGGCTTGCAGAAGCATCACTCCAGTGTCTGCCTCCATTGTCATATGCTCTCTTCTCCCTGCCTGTCTCTGTGTCTCTCCTCCTCTTCCTCTGAGAACACCAGTGATACAGGATTAAGGGTCCACCTACTCCAGTATGACCTCATCTTAACTAATGACACCTGCAATGGCCCTACTTCCAAATAAAGTCACACTCTGAGGTCCTGGGGGTTAGCATTTGACTGATCTTTTTGGGGGACACAGTTCAACGCATAACAGAGGCTTACATATTGAGCCCAGTGTAAGTGGATGAGGGGGACAGCCTTGTTGGCTAAGGGTCTGTTACCTGGCAGGTGCTGTTAGGTACTTTCGATTTCACCTCCTTGGTTTAATTTCACTGATATGACAGTTCCGAAGGTCGGTGGTGTTATTTCCGTTTTATAGATGAGGACACTGAGTCTCAGAAGTTAAGTAATTGGCCCCATCACACACAGCCTGTCGGTGGAGAGCTGGGCTGGAACCCGGGTTTCTGACAGCGAGGTGCTCTATCCATGGGCAGTGCATCCTCCCGTTATTTGTAACTGCTGTTTGTCTCCCTTCACTGGACTGGGAGCACCTCAGTCCGTTATCTTAAAGTTCTTGGGGGAGAAGGACCCTCTTTTACTCAACCCCTGCCCTACTGACTTACTCTCCCTCTGCCCCTTTGCAAGTACGAATATTGGTTAAATTTCTGATTACAGTTCGCGTGGCAGTTTCAGACACAAACCTACACAGGGGTGCCCACCCAAATCTTCCCCAGAGGGCCGGAGACTGAGTAATGGACCCGAGATCTTGGCTCTGAGAGCAGCCGTGGGTTTCCTCAAGGGCGAGAGAGGCACCACGGGGTCCCCCGCCTGGTGTTCTGACAATCGGAAAGCCGGACAAGCTCACCACCCTCTCAGTCTGGCTTCCCCAGACGTTAGAGTCTTATCTTTTGATCGTCTCTGAGACCTTGTTCAGTCCCCATGAGGTTTAACAGAGGGTGAGTCTAGACTGGGGAGAAGGTGCATCTCCCCATTCCGAATTGCCGGACACCCAAATCACGTATAATCGTCTTGGCAACTCTCCAAACTATTGTATTGATCCAAGAGTGTCTTTACTTCAGTGCCACAACCACGCAGTGGCTTGCTGGCCGTGATCTCCCAAGTGGCTGCTGAGGGACTCGGTGGGTGCTCTTTACATTCGGGTCTGTCCAGCTGAGGAGTGGGTTTCCACTGGCTCCCAGAGCTATTCCCTGGGGCCTGGCACGCCGTGGCAGTTAGATGCAGGACAGACGTAGTGTGCGTCAGATGATTAAATCTTAGAATGAGCAATATGAACTTGGAGAACACAGCTATGGGGAATCGTCTGCTGTAAGTAAACTACATAGTTTATTTTAGAGGAAATTTCTACCTAATTTAGGCTGACACTTGATAGAACATACTTTTCCAAGCCCCCAGCTCTACTTGTCCAGAATCAGCCCTTTCTAAACAGGCAGCTGTCCGTAGCAGCCCGTGAGGTCACATGTGGGCAGCATCCTGCCAGGTGGTGGTAATTTTGTTTCTGTGTTTCTCTGGTCTAAGTTACCCCAAACCATATGCTTGCACTATTATTTTCCTTTAACATTTTTTTCAAGGTAATTTTATTTTGTTTATTTATATATTTGAATAGGTCATATATTCACATGGTTCAAAATTCAGAATATATATAATGGAAAGTTTCTCTTCTACCTCTGTCCGTCAACTACCTATTCCCCCGCTACAGAGAAGCTACTAATGTTTCCAGTTTCTTATGAGTCATTACGGATACATTAACACAAATGACTACATATATGTGTGGGTGTATCCATATGTCTATATGTGTGTATATATTTATCTTTTCCCCCTTTTTCTTCTCCACTTCTTACACAAATGGTAACATTCCGTACATCCCATTCTGCATCTTTTTTTGTCACTTACCAGCAAATTTTAAAGATCTTATCATATGTAAATAGCTTCCTCATTCTCGTAACTATTTGTTTCGATATTATTTCAAACTTACAGGAAAAGATTGCAAGAATAATTTAAAAAACTTTCCTATACTCTTTCCCCAAATTCACCAAGTGTCTGCGTTTTGCCCCTTGTACTTTGTAACTCTCTCTGCATTTCTATAAATTTATAAACACACACATTTACACCAGCACACATTTATCCTTACACATGTCTATATATACATACTTATACACACATTGATACACACCCACACGTATTATTATTTTTTCTGATCCATTTGAGAGAATGTTGGAAGCATCATGCCCTCTTGTTGCATAGGTGCTTCAATGTGTCGTCCCTGAGAACAAGGACATCCTCTCACATTGTACTTTAATCGCACTTTTCTCCACGTCTTATTTTACACTGCGGATGTGGGTATACGTTTTTGTTAATTTTTAGGGCCAGTCTCCTGTGGCTTTTCTTTGGTGGGAGTGCAGAGGGATAAAGCATGTTTTTCCCATCGAGCTGATGAGGTGTTCTTTCTTGGACCGGTTGTCCCTCCCACTCTGGTGTTTCCTGTAGTGTCTGTTGAACCTCATGTTTGCTCATTGAGAAAGAGCATTCTTCATTGGGGATGGGAAGAGGGAGGGTTTAAAAAATTTTCATATTTTTTGGGGGGTCGGCCTCATGGTTGAATGGTTAAGTTGGCGTGCTCTGCTTTGGCGGCCCAGGATTCGGATCCTGGGCGCGGACATGGCACCGCTCATTAGGCCATGTTGAGGCGGCATCCCACATGCCACAGCTAGAAGCACCCACAACTAGAATATACAACTATGTACTGGGGGGATTTGGGGAGAAAAAGCAGGGGGAAAAAAAAGAAGATTGGCAACAGTTGTTAGCTCAGGTGCCAATCTTTAAAAAAAATTTTTTTTTTAAATTTTTTATTTTATTGCGGTCACATTGGTTTATAATATTGTGTAAATTTCAGGTGTATATCATTCTATTTCGGCTTCTGTATGGACTGTATTGTGTTTACCACCAAAAGTCTAGTTTCCGTCTGTCACCATACATATATGCCCCTTTATTCCTTTTGCCCTCCCCCCACCCCCTTCCCCTCTGGTAACCACCAATCTGTTCTCCTCATCTATGTGTTTGTTTGTTTGTTTATTTTGAGAGGGGGGTTTTTCTTGATCCTTGATGCTTCACCCATCTGCTTCCGGGACTGGATCACTTGTAGAGGAAGACAGAGGCAGGAGGAGCATCCTAGGGACACTTTGCACATTCTTTAATACCTAATACCTAATATGCATTAGGAACCTGTCAAAACTACAGAAAAAGTTAGACCCAATCCCTTCCCACAGGAAGTCTAATTCAGTGTAACAAACGTTTATGGAGCTGCCTACTCTGTGCCAGCCATGCTGCCAGCCCTGGGTCTGTCTGCATACTCCTGCCACTTTTTTTTTTTTTTAAAGATTTTATTTTTTTCCTTTTTCTCCCCAAAGCCCCCCAGTACATAGTTGTATATTCTTTGTTGTCGGTCCTTCTAGTTGTGTCACGTGGGATGCCGCCTCAGCATGGTTTGATGAGCAGTGCCATGTCCGCGCCCAGGATTCGAACCAATGAAACACTGGGCTGCCTGCAGCGGAGCGTGAACTTAACCACTCAGCCACGGGGCCGGCCCCATACTCCTGCCACTTGTCCCTTATCGCCCACTCCTGCTGGTTCCATTTTTCTAAAGTGCAGCTCCAATGTGTCGCTGCCAAGTCACCCTTCACCTGACCCTCTGTTGTCCATCAGACAGGTGCCTCAGCCTGGCATCAAGCCCCACCAGGTCTCACTGTCTTTTTTTTTTTTTTAAACTCATGATTTGCCTATACGTGCCTTGCATTCCAGCCCAACTTGATACTAAGCACTGTTCCCGGAATTCTGCTCTGAGTTTTCTGTTTTTTGCCTCTGCTTAGGCTGTTCCAGCTCTCTGAAAATGCCAGTCCACCTGGCATTCTCCATCCTTAAGAATCCATTTCCAATGACGCCTCTCTCATGAATCCTTTCTTGAAATTCTCAGCTTAATAAGATCTCCTCTTTTAAAGCCCTCTGCCATTTCATCTCTCTTTTAATCATTGATTGTTTCTGTACCTACCTCTCTACTACCCCTCTCTCCTCCTAGTTAGATTACACTTTCCTAGAAGGTAAACTTTGTCCTCCTTCCCACTGGCCCTCATTTCCCATGTTCCAGAAAGAATTCAAGGCCACCGGGGCTGTATCTTAAACATAGTCGAATTCTCTACAGACCTGCGCCACAGGCGTGTGGTCGGCCCTCAGATATTTGCAGGATAATTGTCAACTTCATTAAGATGCACCTTAAGGATCTTTATCTACCCAATTCACTTCTTGTCTTTTCACTGAGCACATGGACACTTCTGTTTGGAATCAGTATGTATGTAATGTGACACATGGATTTTTTTTTTCACTTAATATCTCATATATACACACATTAATTATTTTTAATGCTTAGGTAGTCTCTGCAAACTAGTTCTTGAAGGATAAACTTGCAGGCAAATAGAAGAGAGATTTTCTTTCTAGTTGGATGGTGTTATCATTTGTCACCTGTCTGTTTTCTGACGGTAGAGAGCCTGCCGTGAAATTCCTATCTTTAACAGGATGATTTACAGCCTGATTATTCTCTACCACTTGTGCTTCTCACCAACCTCCATTCCTGAGAAAAACTGCTTTGGAAATTTTCCTTCCCCCAAGTCTTGTAGATTCGTGAGTCAGTTTATTTAAAGTCTAAATTTGGGGATGACTTTTAGCAGTTGGTAGTGGTCTCTGAATTGCTCTCGCAGAAGAGATTCATGTGGAAGGTGTTTTGAATCCTGGCTTTTGTTGCTCTTCTTGGGTGGCCACAGAGCGTCTCTTTTCTACCTCTTGAGTATATCTTAAAGGCTGTCAGCTGCTTAACCTTCTGTTGGAATGATCTGCAACCAGGGTGCAGAGGAGGCAGAGTTGGGAAACAGATTGGTAATTGACAGGAAGTCATAGAAGCTTCTAGTCCCCTGTCCTCTCACCGCCTTGCTGGGATCTGATCCCAAAGGTCTGCTACATTCTGTTTTGGCATTAAGTGTCTGGAAGATTTAAGGACCCCAGACTTGATCATGAGCCTTGGTATAGGGTTCTATCAATTAGGATATTTTTGATGCTGGAGAGAAAACACCCAACTAAAAGTATCTCAAACAATATGGGGTTTAGTATCTCACATGATGGCTCCAAGGTTAATACAATTAAGTGGTGGTATCAGAATCAAGTTCTTTCCATTTTTCTGCTCCAGTATCCTCGGGGTATTTCCTTATTCCTTATTTCTGCACAGTGGCAATGATGGCAGCTGCAATTGTAGCACTGCAAACGGGCACAATACTTGGCCAAAAAAGAGAGATGTTTTCTCCAATGCCCTTTGTTTTACATCTGCATGAAAACCCTTCCCAGAACTGCCTAGCTGACATCTCTTCTTCCATTGGCTAGAGCTGGGTCACATGGCCAGCCCATAGCCAATCACGGGCAAGGAGGAGTGGGATGCTCCTGATTGGTTCATATCAGGCCTAATTCAGGCTGAGGGAGGCTGCTGTCCGGTCCATTGTGGCCTGAGAATGTGAACTTGAACAGTGTTCTGTTGGCTGGGAGGGACGCACTCAGCAGTGGCTCTTGGGAAGACAACTAGCAATTTATTATTCTTGTTTTTTAAAGATATGTCTAGGCCTGCTGAGGTCCTAACAAAGATTATTTTATTCCTTACCTTACCCAATGGTGACACTTGAATATTTTGAATCTCTGCATTTTTGGGTATGATATCTTAAACTTTAGAGATTCTTCCTGAAACTTTAGGATATCTGCAAGAATTTTTTATGACCATGAAACTACTTAATCGTTTTACACAAGGCAGACTTAGGGAGGGCCTCACAATGACCCCAGACCATGGTGTGAATAGAACAACCTGCCTTTCTTAAGAATAATAACAAGAATAATAACAAAAATGTGCAACAGATAATGGGCGTCTCTGTGTAGTGTAGGTTTTTATGGTGGGAAGTGACTTTAAAATAATGCAAATACAAATTCTATGAAAAAAATAGGAAAAGCAGACTTTCCAGTGTACCCAGACTTCTTTTCCTTTTTTTCGTAAAACAAACTTTCACATTAGGCCCTGGATAAAAAATTCTTCTTTTTCCTCATGCTCCTACCGCTTGATAAAACTGTTGAAAGAAAATTTTAATGATCCGGAAACTTTATTTTTCTGGAAGTCGTCTTTGAGGATTTCGAGCGTGGAAACAGTCAGGCGTGGTGGGGGGTTTTGACCTGCAGCTCTGTGGCTCTCACTCTCTGGGTACTTTCTGCTGTGAGATGGATGAGGAGCTGACAAGTTGTCTCAGACTCAGGGCAGCATCTTTACTCAGGAGCGGATCCCTTGCAGGTGTGCTGTATGCACAGCCTCCTGGGAATGGCTTCCCAATGCTGGCTTGTCATTGAGGCTGTGATGGGTCTGGGTGACCCAGGGTGTCCCCACACGTCTGCCAAGGGGGTCTGCACCTCTTTCCTCAGCAAAATTACTATTACCTAAATTATTACCTAATTATTATTATGTAATTATTACCTAATTATTATTATCTCTAAAGATGGTTGGTCCTGATGGCAGTCTTGCAATGTATGCTTGGCAGGTATTTCTGTTTTACTATTTCTTTTCTACCCATAAAAGGCATTTTTGTTGGAGAAAATGTAGAAATACAGGAAGATACAGAGAAGAAAACAGAAGTTGCCCAAATTCCATCACTTATAAATAGCTGCTGTTAACGTTTCAGTCTATCTTTTTACAGTCTTTCTCCTCGTGCGTATCTATGACCTCCCTCCCTTTCCCCCTTTTCTCTCCCTTCTTCCTCCTTCCCCTCTTCCTCTCTTTCCTTCCCTTTTTCTTTTTCCTGCCAGGACATAATGAGGATCACACAGACTGTAGATATTTTGTATTTTTCCCCAGTTAATATGCTGTCTCGGGTCAGATGGATCGGATTCAAGTCCCAGCTCCTCTTCTCACAGTATGTGATCTTTATGTGCCTCACTTCCCTCCTCTGTGAAGGGGATGAAGGTCGTTTGAGGACCAGTTGTAAAGATCTCTGTGGAGCACTCAGTTCATGCCCAGCACCGATGTCTCTGGGCTGATATTCCCTTGCATCTCGGTGATGAAACTCTATCACGTGTCTTCCCTCCATCCCCCACCCTCAAGCTATAAAGTAGGGCTGAAAACCTTAGTTTCTGGCAAAGGAAAACGGGATGTCTTGGGTAGCTTAGACCCGGGTTTCTCAACCTTGGCACTGTCAACCTTTCGGGCCTGATACTTCTTTGTCATGAGGGGCTGTCCCATGCGTTGTAGGGCTACCCACTAGAGGCCATAGCACCACTCCCCCAACTCTAGACATTGTCAAAATCACCCTCAGTTGAGAACCACTGGGCAAGACTCCCCAGGATTTATCGCCTGGGGCTGACCCTGGCCACTCTGAACAAAACTGATGGGCAGCCAGGATGAGCACCCATGAAGGTCAGGCCTGGGCTCCCACCACTGACTTTCCCAGTCTGAATATCTGCCGTGTGTTCTGTTTGAAGAGTTGAAGCTACAGGATCTAGCTGTCCTAGACTCCCAGGAAAGACCTGTCCAGGCTGTGTCACCATATCACAGCCAGGGCCACTGCCTGTCCTTTCTTGCCTCCATGTTGAGATGCCTGTGGCCTCAGAGAGTCATCAGGTGAAGGGGCCACACAACAGGAGGGTCCCTGAGCAGTCACGTGACTTCCCTTTTGTCTAAGGCTCTGGGCAAGGCAGCTTTGCACGAAGTGTTTCTTCTCCAAGACTCCCCCAAATCAGAATCCACTGGGCTCAAATGGTCCTTGGCTTCCTCCTTCGTTCCCTTCCTGGCCGGGAGCTTGGAAGCAGGAAGCCCTCCGCCTGGCCAGACAGCTGAGCGCAGTCACTAGGAGCAGTCGGTGGAACGTTGCACGGTTCTAACACATTGTGGAGCCAGGGCTGCTCTGGGGACACAGAGTATCTGTCGAATGTAAATGAAGTGTTTAATAAATCTCGCCTCTGCAGGCTGCCCCAGCTGCCGACGCTCCCTTGTCCCTTCTTGTCCTGACCCTGAAGGACAGCCTGGCCCAGCAGGACAGTCATTTCACCCGCCTGTCATTTCAGTCGGCCTCGGAAGACTCAGTGGCAGGATGATGCTGACACAGCTGACCTCCAGGGGGCAGTGAGGAGTTTTCTGAGGCCACTGACCGGCTGTCAGAGGGCAAGGGTTTTCATTCTTTTCCAGAGTGATCCAGAGTGGAAAATTGTGGGTGTTCCAGTCTGGATGGCCCAGAGGCTCCCAGTTGTCTTGAAGACTCGCCCGATCGACAGCACAGCATGCCGCCTCTTTGCACACAGTTCAGGTTTTATCGGGGGTGAGAATGGTTTTTGAATCATGAATCATCAACTGGTAGAGGGATGGGGTGTGCTGTTCATTTCCGCTCATTGATGAGCAGCTTATTCCCGAACCCACATAGGACTAGATGATGTTGACGAAGATGGTCCCTGGGAATCTATTGATGAAGATTGTCCCTGGGAATCAGAGAATTAGAGCATCCCAAACCTTTGTGTGCTTAGGTGGCAGTGCATCACTAAGACGACAGCCTCTGGAATGGGCTGTGACTTGCATTCACTAGCTGGGTGACTTTGCATGGGGGACCAGTACTGGGCCCCTGGTTAGCACTCATTAACCGTTGTTGGAACTCTTGGCTCTGTACCATGTCCCTAGGACACAAAATGTACTATTTGTACCATCTGTAGAGTACAGGCTGTCTTTGTGGATGTGGGAGGTGTATTGAGGTTCCTTAAGTCATGGCAGCTCCTAGTCTAGTATAGAGAGCATAGTCATTAGAAGTTTGAGGTTCTAGGTCTCAATTTTGACTTGTATTCCACAGTTAGCCTTTGGCTTCTCCCTGCCCCCATCTCCATGCTCTCAGGTGACAGTGATATTAAATTTCTCCATTTCTTTGCCTTGAGATTACCATCTGAATTTTATGGGCTCCTAGGAAATGCCTCAGTGACTGTTCACCCAACAGTGCCGCCTCTTGGAATCTGAATCACTGTGTGGTCTTTACTGTAAGAGATGTGAGGATAAGAATGGCCCACGTCTGAGAAACACCTGGGTCTGCTTTTCTGGGACTAATTGGAATATGCGTGGGCTGCGGAATGAGGAGTGGGAAGGCAGCGTGGTGCCCCAGAGTTGCTCCTGACTCTCTGTTACTCTGGATTTATTGTGCCAGGGGAAGCCTTTGTGGCACACACAAGCTGCCTGACCACTTCTGGTCTCTCCTCTGTGCTGTGGAAGCTGTATTACCTGCAGGCTCTATTCCTGGGTGGTGAATGGCAGAAGAATGCAATATCAATTTCAAGTTCATTAGCCGGCCATACCTGGGGAGGCCTTGGAACATGAAGATGACATGGCTGGGGTCAGGGTCTTTGACAGCCTGGGGTCCCCATCCTGGGTGATTGGGAATCTGAAATTTTCGGACACAGAGCTGTGGGCTTTTGGGGCTGATTTAAAGCTAGGCCTTGAGCAGGATTACTCAGATAAAAAGTGGGTGAAGGATTTGAAACCCTCAGTATTCCGTTCCTTCAGACTTCCACAAATTCTCTCTTTCTGTTCCTCTCCCTGATTTTCACATTGGTTAAGAAGAGCTGATATGCAAGGAAGATCCTTGTCCTGAGACAGCTGGGTTTGGCGGCCGCCCACAATGCCAGCTCCCAGGTGTGAATTCACTAAGCAGGTACTGAAGTCTTGATGTACTGAGCTCATACCTGGTGGGTATGTGTACTCGGATGGAGCAGGGAACCAAGCAGACACACTCCCCACTCCGGCGGCCTCCTGGTGGAGTCCGTGGGGGAGGTGCAGAGCGACGGGTAGTGGGGGTACTATACGCAGGCTTCGCGGGTTTTCTGATTCCTTTTCCAGCAGCCGTCAGGGATCTGTCATACGCTGGTTCACTTCCTTTTTCTAAGGCTGTTTCGGTTCTGCTTGGGATGTCTTGTGCTGCACTCCACTTTCCTGCCTGCTGGGGATGAGGGATGTTG
Source organism: Equus przewalskii (assembly GCF_037783145.1). Classification (NCBI taxonomy): domain Eukaryota; kingdom Metazoa; phylum Chordata; class Mammalia; order Perissodactyla; family Equidae; genus Equus; species Equus przewalskii. The sequence continues at coordinate 28,320,306 of NC_091857.1, read as the reverse complement.
TCTCTGGTCCCCTGTGCAAATTCCTCAGCCTGCTCTTTGACTGGATGTGCAAACTCTCACAGTATCAGCCCGATTGGCAACAGTCTGTCCTCCTTCCTAATCTTGCAGCTGTGAGTGCTCACAGGGCCCACCGTGCTGCTGCCCTGGGTGTCACAACAAATCTTTGCCCCGTGGGATGCTCCCGTTGTCCCAAAATGAATGGAAGAGGCTGTCACCGAGCAGCTGCTTCGCCTCTTAGACATCCGCAGAGCACGAAATGAGTCTCACCATGTTGAAACTGTGACATGTGTTTGAAAATAAAGTTTTAATTAGAAGGAGCATTTCTCAGCCTCAACCTGGTGCTGGCTGTCTTAACACTGAGACTAAAATAAACCAACTCCAACTTCTTGGCACAAGACCCACTCTGCCATTTACGCACTGACTCTTTCAGGTGGAAGCATGTGGTGCAGTTGCGTGTGTATGTTTTCGAGACCTGAGACTTCATAAAACAAAAGAGAGGGGTGGTGTTTGCGCCCAGGGTGGAGGGGTCTGCAGCACTATTTGCTTCAGGATCTGTTGATTTTAGCCTACTTATGTTCACTCATGTTGATAAAATGACTCCGTCTTTCTAAACGAGTGTCTAAGGACATGATGGAGGGAGCCACGAGAAGCAGCATGCCATGGTGGAAGGCCAGGACCATGGCTCTAGGAGCCAGATACCCCTGGGTTCATATCCTTCCTCATTAACCAGCTGTGTGGCCTTGGGCAAGTCACTTAGTCTCTGAGCTTCTGTACCCTCATTGTAAAATTGGCATGACACCTTCTTTACCAGTTTGACAATGATGATTACAGATTATTTATGCACAGGGCCTGGCACAGTGGTGGCTTGGCAAATGATATCCATTATTATTATAGTTTAATGATTAGTACAGTCCTTACCTTACTCTGGGTCACTGCCAAGATCTCCCACAATGTTTTCAGCACTAGGGTGGCCTTGCCTTCGGATGCTTCTGGTTTAGTTAAGAACTGGCAAGCCTAAAATTAACTTCACCAGATGCACATGGGCTGGCAGGTGGGTGTGTCCCCGAATGTCAGCTTGCGTGTTGCATCATCCTTCTGTTGTGGTTATGTGCCCCCACCCTGCACTCTCTCCTCCCACCTCCCAGCAAAAGCCATCACCAGACGGAAACAAAACCAACTGGTACAGCCTAGGAACTGAAAAAATAAGCCCTTTCCTGATTTCCTCATGCCACGTACATCCCAGGTGACTAGAAGTTTGGAGCTTTAGGTTTGTGTGCAAGTCAAGATGCGTGATTAGTAAGAGGTCTGTCCAATAAGGAGTTTAGGGCTCAAGCTGGAGGTATGGACTACAGCCTTGGGGTCTGGGTTAGATTTTATTGTTGAGCCGGAAGGACATTCATGGTCATCCAAACTTTCTTCTTGATGCAGGAACCCGTTTTACAACATCCCTGACCCGTAGGCTTCTATCTGTCCCCCCAATACTACTGGAGATCAAAATTCTATCACAGATCAGCCCCTTTCCATTTTGGGGGCCATCCCTAATTTTAACTTATCTTGAGCGGAAATCCCTCTTCCAGTGACTTCATCAGTTGGCCTAAGAGCCCTCAAGGATCTGAGGATCATTGCTGTGTCTTCCCCGTATCTCTCTTTCCAGGTTAAACTTTGCCATTTCCTCCAACTCTCATTCCTTGGGCTTTGTGTTCAGACCACACAGGATTCTTGTGCTTTCTTTTCTGGGTTGTTCTCCAGATTGTCGAAGGCCCCCTTGAAATGGGTTTCGTTTGCCGTAGCTGATCCCGATATTCCAGCTGTGCTTTGACCGTTAACCTTCTTTATTTTTAGATCCGTTCTTAGCCCTGTGACATGCATTTTTTTTTTCTTTTGCAACCACATGACACTGTTGTCTCCTTTAGCTTTCAATCAACTAGATAGTGTGGACTCACATTTGTAGCGGTCTTCCCCACCCGTTCTCCTGTTGTTGATTGTATTTAAACTTATGTACACAAGTTTGTATAGATCTAGGTTAAATTTTATTTTCAGTGTGTCTAGATCTATCCATTGCTTCCATCCAGTAAGCTAATGAGTCAACAGCAGTGGTGTTCTTCTGTTCTGTAGTTTGGATATAGGATGGTTTCTTAAGAAGCCATTTATTTCAAAGCACGCCCACCTCTGTAACCCTGAATTTCAGTGATGCTAGCTGCCACCAGTAAGTCCAGACTATTGGCAGGTAAAAGGAAAGAACAGAAGAGAGGAAGAGGAAAAATGAGTCTGTAAGCGGGAAGTGGTGAGTTCCCACTGATTTTTTTTATAGTGGCAGCTCATTGGTGTTTACAGATTGGCAGATACTGTCCATATCCAAGTGGTTCTGGCTTGATACTTAGGTATGACTGTACTTGAACCAGCCTTACTAATTAGCCTAAAATAGTCAGAGTTGTCCCCCAGCATGGAAAAGCTGCTCCTCTTGGGTAGTTTGGTGGGTGACTGAGTACTCTTGGGCTTGGAAGGACCCGGGCCTAATCACTTTTATTAGCTCTCATTGGTTACTTACTGGATTTTCCCTTCCACCTCACTTAAGATCTTTACCAAAGACAAGTACTTGTTTTTTTTCTTCTTCTTCTTGAATACTTGACCTGCTATAATAAGTCAGAACAGTGATTTTTATTGAAAGAATGTAGGATTTGCTGTCAGAGGACGTGGGTTGGACTCCTGGCTCCCCTACCCAGTAGTCCTGGGACTGTGGCCAAGAGACAAAACCTTCATGAGTGTCAGCTGCCTTCCCTTGTCCATGGAGAGCGGTGGGGGTGTTGTCAGAACGCAGTGATGGAACTACGTACAGGGCACTGTTGAGGTTTGAAGGGTGATAATTAATCGCTCCCTTCTCTTCCGAGTTTAGAGCCAATCGATGAATAGAGCAGAGATTTCAGACAGATGGGATGTCAAAATATCAGCGTTTGCACCAATAAAGCTGGCTGGAGAACAGGCTTAGAGATGAGGACCAAATGGGTTTGCTCACGGCCCTTCCTCACTTGGAGGGCTGGCCAACCCTGGAAACAGCAGAGAAGGAAAAAGTGAGTCCTGATCTGCTCCAGATGATCGACCCCAGAAGGGAGAGTCCAGAAGGCTCCGGACATCAAGTACTCAGTGTCTTCTCCCAGTCTGCCAGCCAGGAAAGTCCCCTTCCTTCCTGGGAGGAATGAGTTAGGGGATGTTGAGCGAGAGGCTGTTTGCTAGGATCGCCATAACGAAATACTGCAAACTGGGTTGCTTAAACAATGGAAATTTGTCATCTCGTAGTTCTGGAGGTGGCAAGTCCAAGATCAAGATTCCTTCTGAAGGCTGTGAGGGAGAATCTGTTCCATGCCTTTTTTTAGTTTCTGGCAGTTTGCTGGCCATCTTTGGTGTTCCTTGGCTTGTAGAATTGTCACCCTGATCTTGGCCCCCATCTTGACATAGTGTCCTCCCAGTGTGCCTGTCTGTGTCCAGTCATATTGGATTGGGGGCCACCCTCTTCCGGTATGACCTCATCTTAACTAGTTACAACTCCGATGACCTTATTTCCAAATAAGATCACATTCTGAGGTATTGGGGAGGGACACAATTCACCCAGAATAGAGGTCTAGATTTTCTTTCCAGGAGATGGAGAGAGGTTCTTTCTCATGTGAGGGAGCGTAGGTATTAGTACCCAGAAGGTGCTCAGTAGTTTTCTTCTGTTATATGGACTGAATTCTGTGTCCCGCTCGCCTCCCCGATCCATATGATGAAACCCTAACCCCTATGTGACTGTATTTAGAGAGAGGGCCTTTAAGGAGATAGTTAAGGTTAAATGAGGTAAAAAGAGGGGGCCCCTAATTCAATAGGGATAGTGTCCTTATAAGAAGAGGAAGAGACATCAGACCAACTCTTCCCGCACCTTGATCTTGGACTTCCAGCCTCTAGAACTGCGGGACAATAAGTTTCTGTTTAAACCACCCGGTCTGTGGGGTTTTTTTACGGCAGCCTGAGCAGAGCAGACTAAGCCATTTTCCTTTCTTCCACAGGTGACAGCTGTGTGCGGCTCCGTGTGCAGTGACACTGGCCTTGTGGGGGCCAGGGCTGGTGAGCCTGCCTTTACGCTGGCACAGGGCAGGGTGGTGGCTTCTTGTCTGTGTTATTTCCCGTCTTCTGTCTTCCTTAATGGGTTGGACAGCTAAGGATGAGAAAGCTTAAGCACTTTGCTGGAAGCCACTTTAGTAGATCAGGCAATGGAACCTCAGGGTGAATCCAGTGCTCTCAGAGCTCGCGTGGGTAAATCAGGACAAATGTATTTAATTCCTTATTTAAAAACGCAATTCACAGTGACGTGTGGATGTCATTGAGTAGCAAAGGAATGAAACAAAGTGGGTCAGTGACACACTGCACCGTTTTGTGATAAATGTAGGTTAACTGATTTAATGGAGCACCACAATCTAAGGGAAAGTGGACTTGAAAAGCTTAGCCCTCGAAAAATCTCCAACTGCACGCAATTATGACTAAGATAGAATAAGTACAGCAATTTGAGGCTAAAGCTTTGATCAGGAAACACTTTTGCTCTGCCTGCAGTGAAAACCGTTGCTTTAATTCAAAATATATTTACTGGATGGTGACGGTGTGCCCGGCTTTGTACTAGGCATTAAGCACCAAGAGCTAAAAGGCATAGTTGCTGTTCTGAATTAGCTGACAGTTTAGGGGGGCCGGCTAAATGGACAGTGGCCACGCTGTAATGTAGGTGTTACCCGAGAGGGCAGAGGGAGGTAATGAGAGCGCACTGTGGGAGCACATGTGGGAGGGGGGCATCTCACACAGACTGAGGGCAGCCCAGGGATGACTTTCCTAAAAGAGGTGATGCTTGAGCTGAGTTTTGGGCAAGAAGTCCTGGTTATTCAGGCAAAGCTGAGTAATAGTGTTTCTGGCAGAGAAAATAGTGTGTTAACATGGAAATATGGGGGGATAGCCCACTTGGAGGACAGGGTACACACAGATACTGCCCCTTTTTCTCCTTTCTTCTCTTCTTTTCCTTTCTCCTTCTCTTCCATCAGTGGTGTTTTGGTAAACTGACTCCATAGGGTGAATAAAAAGGCCTGATTTGTAGTGTTTACCGATTTCCATGGTGTAAATATTCCTACCATGGCCAATTCCAAGCTACCAACATGATGTTGACTGGCCCATAAAATTTCTAAAACTGTACAATTGATCACAAGCCTGTATAATCCCACTCAGTAGACTACTGCTTCCCATCCATCCATCATCTGTCCATTCATCCATCCATCATCCATCCATCATCCATCCATCATCCATCTGTCCATCCATCCATCCATCCACAAACAGAGTTTTAACCAAACAGAATCATACGAATAAAGCATGTTACAGATTTTAGTGTTCCTTTAGTCAAGACCTTTCATTTTATAGACAAGGAAACTGATATCTAGAGAGAGGAAGTGACTTTCTTAAAGTCTATTTGTAGAACTGAGATTAAGACTATGGTCTTCCGAATTTAAGTCTGCAGTCCTCTCTCTTACATAAAGAAAACACAACCTCAGATATGGCTTGGTAATTCCTGAGTTGGAGCAATATGGAATCCATGTGCTACACTAAAGTTCTGCCAGTCCCTGCTTTTCTGTGACAGCCTTAATGCTTATGAAAGTGTTTTTGTTCCTTGTCTCACTAGCTGCTGGTTCCCAGCAGGCTTACAATTTCCTTCTCAGGGGGTTCAAAATGTCCCTGTTGAAATACCGTTTCTTCTCCCAGTTCGTAGTGGAGCTTTAGAGTTTCGTTTAGCAGTTGGATCTTAATATTTATTCAGTCTTTGATGGTTCTGGATTTCATTTGTCTCCTTTTGTGTGTGTGTGTGTGATACAGACATCTCTCCTTTGGGACTTCAACTCAGGCCACCCATTTGCAGCGCCAGCCAGCTGCTTCTTGGGAGCCCTCTTTGTGTTGGGCTGAATTTCCTTGGACATACTTAGGGAGTTGAAAATTCTTTTCTCTTTGTTGGGCTTCTAGCAGTGTGTCTTGGCGCTTTTGGGAGATGAATAATTGATTCTGCTTTCGATGGTCTTGAAATTGTTATAAACTCTGCCAGAGGAAGGGCGCTCTTACTATCTGAGAAGCTTTATTTTGAGACTGTGGACGGATTGGTTGGTGAATCAAATGCTCCAGAGAAATCGTTTAAAACTAGCTTCTATGTTGTGATGTTGAGTGGAAAAAACCAAATGCTGGGATTTCCATTAGCATGCCACTTTTGTAAAAAGCCAGCAAACAAATTGGTCGTTACCTCTGGGAAGTGACAATGAGGGTGGTAATGGGTTACATGTTTCTGTATTGTCGTTTATTTTTCCTTTTAATTACAAGCACGTAATAAAGCAAATCCAGACTAAACACAAAGCCTGGTTATATTTTAATAGCACTCATCTAGGCACGGGCGATAAACTTACTGTTGTCTTCTTAAGACAATTTGCCATTTGCCCAATGTGTAGTTTACATGTGTCTGGTTTATAAATTGTAACTTAGTCATTTTGGATACAATTCATTTGGAAGCTCGAACATTATAATTGCATAGGTATTCAAACCTGCTCAATAAGGCCAGAATTTTAAACTTAAGCTTCACTGTGAATTCTGTCTTCACCTAATAATTTTTACTAGTTCTTTCTTAATGAGGTTAATCATCTGCTCATATGCACTGCCCGAACTGGTTATTATTCAGGACTTCCAACAGAGATCCTAAAAACCTCCTGGGGATATTCTGTGAGCTGACATGGGGCCATTATGTTTTTCCAGCGCTGCTTGACGGTGGGGCTCTCAGCTTCTTGGACAAGGAGTGTCGTAAGATCTCACTGTCTCCCCCGGAATAGCATCCTGTTCTGTGATACCCTCCATCCTGCCTTCCCTCCTCTCTCTCCTTAGATAAACTTCTTTCATCTACTTGGCAGCTCTGTCCTCATCTTTAGGGAGTCCTCTCATGTTCCTGATCTCAAATTAGGAAAAATAAATTTAGTCCCATTCCCTCTGGTCCTGAGCATATGAAAAGGCAGGGAATGTGCAGATATATGGTCAGATCAGTTTGTGAGAGCCTACAATGGAAAAAGAAATGCGACTTCTTATTCAGGCATTTGCGAAACGATGCAGGTTGCCACTCCCAACTGTCTCTTATAAAAAGGATTTCCGGAAATGTGTGGACTAGGTAAATGATACGTTATTGATGGGAAGCACAATTGTGATTATGCCAGTGGAGGAAAATAGTTCCTATTTCACAGAGTGTGCGAACCTCTTTGAGGTTATTAGGTTGAACCACAGGAATTGCCAAATTGAGCTACCAAAAGGGCAATTGCATCCAGTTCAACCTAAGAGAGTTTATTTGCTGAATTGTAAGACATGGGAAATATGTGTCTACATTAGGCAAGGACATGAGATGGCTGTGCTTGAAGGAAATGGGGCATCTCTTTTTTATTTGAACCTGTCTCTAATGGTTAGTGTCCACTTAGCTGACACTTTGTTGTTGCCCCAGTAGCTTTCAGAAAGTATCTAGAGCAAAATTGGTTGCCTAGCAACATGTTCCAGCCCAGGAGGGTTGCAAGATGGGTCAGTGATTAACAATTATGTACAATCAAGTTTGAAAATGCATAGCAGCCTGCACCATTCATGCTCTGAACACCAGGACGCATCAGGATTCTGCTGGCCCAGGTTTATGCCTATTGTCTGTGAATTTATTGCAGTTGTGGTCTGGACCTCATGGTTGCAATTCAAAAAAACTTTAGTCTGGACTGAAATAGGCTTAGGGTGCCCCTCTGTACGTGGGTCCATTTTGCAGAAGCCTTTGACACCCATCATTTGGTTGGCTGCCTATTTGGACACTCATCCCCCACCGGAAAGTGAAAAGAGAAAATGAAGAATCTGGATATTTATGATTATTGTCATCGCAACAAATTGGCCCATATTAGTGAATCTGTAATTTGCCAAAGAACGAGTACACCCAAAATGAGGGACAACAGTTCCCTCCCCGGACCCAAATCATTCTGTTAAGAATTACGAATGCAGCGCAGACGTTCTTCCTGAAATGGCCTCAGCCCTTGGTCGTTCCTCTTCCTTCCGTTCCAGCGAAAGAGAAGACGCGTTTTGCATAATCCAGTCCTGACTTAATCTTTCTGTCAGCACAAATATCAAGGGCGTAAATCCTGAGAACGGCCGCGAAGCTCAGAGGCATTTCGATAACTCTGGCAAAGCTAATAATCCACATTTTCTTGTTGAGAATCATTGAGTGTAATTGGCCAATCAATTTGTAGACCCTTTCCGTTTGTATTTTGTTTAATCAACAAAAATAAATCGCCCTGCCAACCTTGAGAGCTCCAAGTCGGAGAACAGTGGCAAATATTTTGTTGGTCCTGCCAAAAGTGCCTTCCAACAGAAACGTCTTAATTGAAGATGATTTATATTTAGAAGCACGGATGTTTTATCATTTCTCTGAAGGAGAAAGCTGTGGAAGCAGGCAGCGTGCAACTGTTTTAAGCATTGTTTCTGACATTTATCTATGGTCTTCATCCCTCAGATGAAAATTAAACAACCACCTTCCCCAGCCCGTCTAATGATTCAGGCTCCATCTCCTAAAGTAGCTGTTGAATAACCCCAGTAAACTTGGGTTAAAGTCTGTTTGCCAAGACCTAGGCCTTTTCCCTGTTCTCTTGGGTTTTGCTGACCCTGACTCCTTCCCGCTCTCTGGACCTTTGGTGGAAAGTGGTGGACATCTTAGTGCTGGAAGACAGGCCTTGTGCTCCGGGCAAGTGGGCTGCAGTCTTGCTTTGCTGGGAGAAAAACCACAGTAGTCGCGGCTGGCCATGGGGTCTCAGTCCCCGGGGTCTTGGATCTGGGTGGGTAATGAACTTCCCTGAGGGTTGCAAGAATCCAGTTTTTGCTTTTGCTGCCTTCTCTGCACTCCGGGAAGGGGGAGAGATGACAAGAAGTAACATGTCTTTCGTGCCTACATGATGTGTTCTCATTTCTCACAACCACCCTGTGAGCTTGAAGTAGCGAAACACCTGATATCTGGTGAGGAAGGGGAGGTTCAGACATCAGAGACGGTTTGTGTGTGCAGTGGCTGAGGTTGGATCCTGTTCCCGTCTGTCTCCAATTGTCTTCCCATCTCACTGGCCACTGGAAGCTGGAACAGAAGCCCCCTACTGGCCCCGTGGCCGAGTGGTTAAGTTCGCGTGCTCCGCTGCAGGCGGCCCAGTGTTTCGTTGGTTCGAATCCTGGGCGCGGACATGGCACTGCTCGTCAGACCACGCTGAGGCAGCGTCCCACATGCCACAACTAGAAGGACCCACAACGAAGAATATACAACTATGTACCGGGGGGCTTTGGGGAGAAAAAGGAAAAAATAAAATCTAAAAAAAAAAAAAAAAGAAGCCCCCTAGACACGCCCCCCAGTTCCATTGAACCAGGTTTCTGCTTCCGAGCTCCCGGGGTGCAGGTACGGTAGCACAAGGGTGGCTAATGGTTTGTGACTGCTTACTGGATGCCTGGCACTTTTCTAAGAGCTTCACGTGTATTGATTCATTTAATTCTCACTCCCCTGTTAGCTACTGCTGTCCTCATCTTACAGAGGAGGAAACCGAGGCACAGAGTAGTTGGGGGACTAGTCCAACGTCACGTGGCTAATAGTTGGGGGCATCAGGATTTGAACCCAGGTAATCTGACCCGGTGCCCGTGTTGTTGGGGGTCTGCCTTTCATCAAATATACACTTGTTAGTTCAGCATTCCTCATGCCTCCAAAGCAGCGAGGATGCAGCTAAGATGAAAGAAGAAAGGAAAACAGTAGTTTTATTGCAACTTGCTTCGGACTTTGTGATGGACAGTGGAGGCCATTCATTGACCAACTGCTTCAATTTTTGGCTCATTTGTTGATCTCCAGCGGCACTGAGTGGCCCTTTCTGCTACATTTTCTCCATTCTGCATTGGCTTCTAGTGCCTCTGCTCGAGGTCCACCTTCCACGGGCCCTCTCAGACTGATGCGAGGCCAGCTGTTCTCCAGGGGCCACCAAGAAACTAACACCGTGAGCTGCAGATTACTCCATGGGCAAAAAACTGAAATAAACTTGGGAACCAAGATGGCGCAGGTCAACAACTTCTAAACAACGTCCTGTAAGTCACTGGTACTATGAAGCGAACCAAATGGTAAAAATCCAGCAGCCGCCCGAAGCTCTCTGTTGTGTTTACTAGGGTCTTGGCTGTTCATAAGGTGGCCCCAAGCCACAGCATCTTCGGGTACCGGGGATCAAGTGATCCCTGTATCAGGATGGAGTGAGGAAGAATTTTCACATTTGGTTGGAGTGGGAAGGCCTGCAGCAGGTCAGATCAGATGATGTGATGATGATGATAATACCTGCAGAGACCAATTTCTGATGCCAAGCCATGTTCAAAGGCTTTTGTGTATATTAATCGTTAATCGTTCACCAATCCCATGAGATAGATGCTGTTATTATTTCCATTTTACAGATGAGAACATCTACTGTGTTAAATGTGCATGTACATTATAATTTTAGGAACATTAACATACAAGAAATATCTAGAATCAAGGACATATGTTGCTTGGCTCGTGGGCTGGTGGTGCCAGTATTTGGCTTCTCTTTGGCGTACAGATGCCTCCTTATTAGCTGAAGTGTGCTGGGTGATACTACAGTCGGCATTTATTGAGTTATTACTGTATGCCAGACACGAGTCTAAGAAGTTTTTTGTTTTTTGAGGAAGATTAGCTCTGAGCTAACATCTGCTGCCAATCCTCCTCTTTTTTGCTGAGGAAGACTGGCCCTGAGCTAACATCTGTGCCCATCTTCCTCTATTTTATGTGGGACGCCTGCCACAGCATGGCTTGCCAAGTGGTGCATAGGTCCACACCCACAATCCGAACCAATGAACCCCGGGCCTTCAAAGTGGAACATGCGAACTTAACTGCTACACCACCGGGCCAGCCCCAGCATGAAGTTTTTTAATCCTCACAAAAAGACAGGTACTATGATTATGATTACACCTGATTTATAGATGAGGAGACTACGTCAGAGGGTAATATAACTTGTCCAAAGCCACCCCGTCAGTGCACGGCAAGGCCAAATTGGGCTCCTGAGCCGGGTTCTTCACCACAGTGACCTCTGCCTCTGAGCTCAGGCTCCTGAGACAGCTGGGAAAGGGAGAGTGGCATAGGGGAGAGACACCATTAGAGGACTCCACGTGGGGCAGAGGCTCTACTTCCTCTCAGGTGCCCTTGCCCAGGTAGCTCATCACTCTCTTTTGGCATCCATCCTGGTGTGGGATTAGAGGTTGTTGTTGTTTTTTTTTTTTTGTGAGGAAGATTGGCCCTGAGCTAAGATCTGTGCCAATCTTCTTTTATTTTGTATGTGGGATGCTGCCACAGCATGGCTTGATGAGTGGTGCTAGGTCTGCTCCCAGGATCCAAATCTGCAAACCCCAGGCCACCAAAGTGGAATGTGTGAGCTTAACCACTATGCCACTGGGCCGGCCCCTGGAGGTTGATTTTTATCAGTCCTTTGTAGGCTTCTGTTTGTAGCTGTGATCATCCCAGTAGTGAAGGAAATGGAGAGGGCTCTGATATGAATCATAAAACATACCTGGGAAGGCATTTACAGGGTCCAGGAGGCACATTTGCTCATTGACCCCACAGCAACCCTATGAGGTTCGTACTGAACGCTCATCTCCATGTTGCAAAGGGGGAAACTGTAGCCCAGGGAAGGTGGGCCATGGGTCCTCAGTCACACAGCAGGTGAGGGGCAGAGCTGAATTCAGGCCACATGTTTGTAAGGAAGGGCTGACTCCCTGGTGGAGACTCACCCCGTTCCCTGTCCAGGACGGGCTGGAGACCCCTGCCCACACTCCTGGGCACTTCTTGTAGGGCCGGGTCTGCCAGTCTGCCGCTTTTCTCCTCCTCCTTTGCTGCCTCCACGCTCTCCTGTGCCTCAGCTTCCAGAGCTTTTCAGAACGACAGGGTGGGATTTTCCACCGCCCGGAACTGTTTTTCCTATTGCTTGTGCCTCCGAGCACTTGCTGAGCTGATGAGCTTTTGAAATGTCACTTGACTGTTTGAAGGGAGCTGTGAGTGGTTCGCCGGAACACACAATCCCAGCTGCCTCCCCGGGTGGGCGTTGGGGGCCCAGGCGCATGGTGGCCCCTCCTGCAGCCCAGCCCGCTCCGGGAGCGGAGGAGGCTGTGCCGCTGGCACAGGTACCGTCGTCTGCCTGCTCATTTCTCTTCTCCTGGGCTGACAGTGGCTGTTTCTGTGCTGTGTTTCTCTTCCACCATTGGTTGCATTTTTTGGTCCACTTTTGAGAATACAGTTAAATTTTTGACCCTTTTCTTTCTGGGTTTTCTTTTCAGAAAAATGCACACGTATACAAAATTACATATATAAGTTTTGGATTTTCATGGGAACACTTACACTCAGAGCCTCTTTGGACATATCCTGCCCCCCATACATCTACCTTGAAATCTAATTGATAAGTTGAGGGGCCAGCCTGGTGGCGTAGTGCTTAAGTTCACGTGCTCTGCTTTGGTGGCCCGGGGTGCACTGGTTCAGATCCTGGGTGTGGACCCAGCACCGCTCCTCAAGCCGTGCTATGGCAGCATCCCACATAAAACAGGGGAAGATCGGCACAGCTGTTAGCTCAGCGACAGTCTTCCACAAGCGAAAAGAGGTAGAGTGGCAACGGATGTAAGCTCAGGGCCAATCTTCCTCACCAAAAATAAATAAATAAAAATTGAGTTCTCCCTTTCAGTTGAGGGCAAGTATGGAAAATTAAATTTTTGATTCTCTGACCCCCTTTTCTCTCCATTGTTGTCCGTCAGAGGCCTGGCAGGAAAATATAGGCACACTCAAAGAGGTGACAGAGGAGAGTTTAATGAAGGTGTGTCACAGGGTTAAGAAGTGAAGGGAGAGTGAGGTACACTGGGGCCATAGGAGGAAGCCCCTCTGTCTCGGTCCGTTTGGGCTGCTGTCACGGAACACCACAGACTGGGGGACTTACAAGTGACAGGAATTTATTTCTCCTGGTCCTGGAGGCCGGAAGTCCAACTAGGTGCTGGCAGGTTCGGTGTCTGGTGAGGACCCGCTTTCTGGTTTGTAGATTGTCATCTTCCCGCTGTGTCCTCTCATGGCAGGAGGGGTGAGGGAACTCTCTGGGGTCTCTTTTACAAAGACTCTAATTCTGTTTAGCAGGGCTCTACTCTAATCACCTCCCAAAGGCCCCACCCCCTAATACCATCGCAGTGGGGGCTAGGTTTCAACACAGGAATTTTCAGGGACATAGTCAGTCTAGGGCACCCTCCAGCCCCTAGAACTAAGGATACCAGGAGAGGGTTGCCCGGGAGAAGCTGTGACCTGTGGTGTAGAGACCCTCGGATGACCCAGATGACCCGGCAGGGAGGAAGGAAGGACACACAGGCTGCTACCATCTTTACCCTTCTCCTATGTCCTGGCTTCTGCTGGTATCTCCCAAGGGGCCAAAGGGCAAGGGAGCCTGGTTGACTCAGGCCATAGAGGTCAGTCTTGCAGGGCACAGATCCCAGTGGAAGAAGATGGGAAGTAATCTGAAGGACAGCCGGAGAATATTCAGCACACGGCCCTTCAGATTCTAAAATAACTTTTTTCCAGTAGATGGCACTTTCAAGAGTGCCAAGAAGCAGCTTTGTCATCCCCAATTGCTCTCCCTGGGGATTGGGCATCGTGGAAATTGCTTAGCTGGTGCTACGGAGGTTTTATAATCCTGTTAGTCACTGGAAACTTCCTGTTTTTTTCAGATGCTTTTAAATCCAGTTTTCTAGGTCTTTTTTTTTTCTATTTTCTTTGTGTGCCTGTTATTACAAGGCCGCTTTGAAAGGCTCCATTACGCCTTGTAGTGATGAACCAGTATGCCTATGGTGTTATGTTCAAAGGTGGTTTTCCATTATCATATGATAGCCTGATGTATACAAATGGGCATTTCTAGATTTTGCAAAACAGAGAAATTATGCGGGGAAGCAATTGAGAAATTACAAAGTCTTATGCAGTGTAAGGTATAATGAGGCACTGGGGGTAGCTGGCACCACCAAGCTCGGATCTGCTCCTGGCTCCTGCTTGCCCTTGTTCTGTGACCTTGGCCACCACCTCTAGGTATGAGCATCTCTATTTATAAAGTGGAATTTACCATTACTGACCAAGACTCTCCTCAAGCAAACTTGAGTCAGCCTCCTCTGAGCCTCCTCATTTCCATTAGGCCTGGCCCTTGGTCCCTGTCCTGTCTTTGGCCTGCCTAGCCCAGTTTTAGCAAGAATTCTGCTAAGTCGGTTTAGAGAGAATCCCCTAGCCTTGATATCTGATGACCCTGGCTTGCCTTCAGCAGGAATCCTGTTCAGTCAGTTTCATAAGAATCCCCCTGCCCTTGATGTCTCCTCTTAGTCATCTTCCATCCATTGACCTCCTCACCCTGCTGCTTGACTAGAAATCCCCAACTGTCTTTGCTGTATTCAGAGTTGAGCCCCATCTCTCTCTTTTATTGCAATACTCCTGAATAAAGTCTTCCTTACTCTTTTAACAAGTGTCAGAATAATTTTTTTTTTTTTTAGGAAGATTAGCCCTGAGCTAACTACTGCTGGTTCTCCTCTTTTTGCTGAGGAAGACTGACCCTGAGCTAACGTACGTGCCCATCTTCCTCTACTTTATATATGGGATGCCTAACACAGCATGGCTTGTCAAGCGGTGCCATGTCTGCACCCAGGATCCAAACTGGCCAGCCCCCGGGCCGCTGAAGCGGAATGTGCGAACTTAACCGCTGTGCCACTGGGCCGGCCCCTAATTTCTTATTTAATGTTACCCACCATAGAAACTTGGAATTGCTCAGACCCTCAAGGACCTCTCGTCCAGCCTCACCCTATGTTGAAGCCATGTGGAGCTTGCCATGAGGGGTCCAGCACCTCACAGTGCCATGGATGAGGAGCCTATTCACCCGCTTGAGGCAGGTTCTCATTGTTAAGAAACCTGCTTCCACCTCAAGGTCAAAATCTGCCTTCACTTTTACTCATTGATCTCAATTCTGCCTTTCGTTGAAACCTTTCTTCATTAAGTGAATAAATTAGCTTCTTAAATTTTAGCCATCTTAATGAAAATAATTTTAGGCTGCATCTACATTGCATACACACCCCCGCCCCCTTTTTTTTGGTGAGGAGGATTGGCCCTGAGCTAACATCTGTGCCAGTCTTCCTTTGTTTTATGTGGGACACTGCCACAGCATGGCTTGGGGGCAGTGCCAGGTCCGCGCCCAGGATCCGAACCTGCAAACTCTGGGCCACCCAAGTAGAACCTGTGAACTTAACCACTGTGCCACTGGACGGGCCCCTGTATTGCCCTTTCTTGCTTTCTTTAACAGGATTCTGAGCCTGGTTGAACCTATGTTAACTCTGGGATATTGTTACTGTAGAAGGCTGTGTTACATTCATGCCCCTGGGGGTCGGCTCTGTGTGAACTCTGTCTTTATTCTGTAAACTCCCGGGTCTCTGCTCTTCTGCTTCTGATTGTAAATCCTTTGTTTCTTTCCTCTGCGGTTAGCTTTTGCTGACACCTTGTTTCATACAGGTTTATAAATGATGCACTTCTTTTTCTTTCGTGGAATAAAATGCATAGGCTCTGTGAAAGCTGTTTGTCACTCAGATGTCTTTTTTTTTTTTTTTTAAATTTCCAGGTTGATGGCTCTGTTCGAGGTGTTAATGTTATCAGAAGCCTGACCTCCACATGGTGAGCAGTTTACTCTCTGTCTGCTTTGAAGGACTTGCTAGGCCCATCAAGGGTCTATAAATACATTTGCTTTTCCATTTGTTTGTTATATACCCCTAAATCTGTGCCTGTGGCTGCTGATTTTCACCCCCTCTTCTTTCTGCAACGCCTCATTCTTAAGTATGTTTGAAAAGCAGCGACTTCTATAGGATCAAAACAACCAAGTCATTTGCTTGAAGAAGAATTTTAGGATGAGGATTTAAAAAGAAAATCAAATTTCTTTTAAATATTTCAATATGACTCCCTGAAAAGATAAAAATTCTTTTTGTAACACATCAACACCATACGATTATCATATGTAAGAAATGAACAATAATTCATTTCTTAATATCACTGAATATTCATGTTCAGATTTCTTGATTGTCTTATATTTTTTCATAGTCAGTTAAAAATACCTCAGGGTAATCAAAGAATTTAAACAAGGTCCACACATTGCATTTGGTTGATGTATCTCTTAAGTCTCTCTCTTTTTTTTTTTTTGAGGAAGATTAGTGCTAACATCTGCTGCCAATCCTCCTCTCTTTTGTTAAGAAAGACTGGCCCTGAGCTAACATCTATGCCCATCTTCCTCTACTTTATATGTGGGATGCCTGCCACAGCATGGCTTGTCAAGCAATGTTAGGTCCTCACCCGGGATCCAAACCGGCGAACCTCAGGCTGCTGAAGCAGAACGTGCGCACTTAACCCCTGTACCACTGGGCTGGCCCTTCTTAGCTGCCTTTTAATATATGGTTTTCCTGTCCTCCTCTTGTTTCTCTCTTGCAATATATTTGGTCAAGAAGCTGGAATTTTTGTCCTGGGAGTTCCCTGCGTGTAGATTTCGCTGCCAACGTCCCTGTGTTATCATTGAACATGTTTCATTGTCCCCCACATTTCTTATAAACTAAAGGCTTCATCAGATTTAGGTTCAGATTTTGGGGCAGGAATATCTCATAGATGATGATGTAACTTTTATCAGGTGACACATTCTGTCCTTTTCTGAAACCTTAATATTGCCGGGTGCTGTTAATCTGAGCATCCATTATTAGGGAGCCCATCAGTTTTTTCTGTCCTGGTTTTAGCAGCCGTTGATGACCCATAATGGATGCCTAGATCCCTTCTTTATTTAGGGGGTACAAAAAGGTGATATTCTTGTTCTGTTATTTCTTCTGCATTTTATTAGCTGGAAAATTTCTATAAAGAAGAACTGTATTTCAACATTTTTTTTATTACCTTGAGGCACAGTTTGTATATAGAAGGCAGAATAATGGCTTGATTCTTTCTTTTTATTTACCAGAATAATGAATTAGTTCCATATTATCCTTCCCAGAGGATAAGTGAATTTTTGAAGAAAGACATTATTATGAACTCTTGGATTCTTAATATGTTTGACATTGGGGTAAGGATTTGGTAGAAACAGTAATGAAAATAGCCTCTTCTTTTAGATGTCTAAATTCTAGTTGATAAATGCTTCTAGAAAATAAGAGAAAAGAGGGAAGGGGAGATGTGGTGTGAGAAAGTAAGATACTAGAAACCTATAAGCATAGTTGAATGAGGATGGAAGTAGGGAAAAGAATAAAGATGCTATGGGGCCGGCCCCGTGGCTGAGTGGTTAAGTTCGCGCCCTCTGCTTTGGCGGCCCGGGGTTTCACTGGTTCAGATCCTGGGCCCAGACATGGCACCACTCGTCAGGCCATGCTGAGGTGGCGTCCCACATGCCACAACTAGAAGGATCTACAACTAAAATATACAACTATGTCCAGGGGGATTTGGGAGAAAAAGCAGAAAAAAAGGAGATTGGTAATAGTTGTTAGCTCAGGTGCCAATCTTTAAAAAAACAAAAAGAATAAAGATGCTAAAAATAAGAGATGAAAAAATAATAGGGACCATTTGAGAAAGAGAGGAGCGAGGGGTGGTGAGGGAGGTGATGGCTGTTGAGGAGTGTGTTGGGATAAGGTTGCATAGGGCCTTGCAGGCCACTGGAAGTACTTTGGGGCCATTGCATGCACATGATCATACTTATTTTTTTTAACATGAGACTATACTGTTGTGGGGAAGAATCAAGGGCAGAATCAGTAAGACCAAGTAGGAGGTCACAGTGACTGGGGTGCTGGGGACAGAGCTGGTGAGCAGCAGCCACATTCTTGATACGTTTTGGAGGTAGAACCGAAAGAATTCGCTGATGGATGGGGTGTGAGGTGTGAGAGAGGAGGGGTCCAGGACAGGGACGAGCCACTGTATTTGGGGGATGAGAGGTAACGGTGGTGGACCGTGGCTGCTCCAGGCTCCCCGGGCCCCGCCTTGCCCTTCAGCAGGTGGGAGGAGTTCAAGGCTGGGGGTAAGAAGGCTTGTCTATGAGCTCTTCATTCTTGAGTGGTCTGTGAGTTGCTGGACGGGTTCATTCCATGCATTCATTCCCTGGTGGACCAGTCACCTCTTTCAACTCGGTGACCACAGCCTGCACCCCTAGCCCTGCCTAGTACCAGCCACAAAAATGGCCAGGGTTTGGGGAGGTCACTACTGAATCTCTAATGGACACCCGACTCAGAAGACAAGCCCTCTGATGGAGTAGAAGCTGCTTCTGTGAGGGAGAAATGCTTGTATCTTGAGAACAAAGGTGGCTGAGAACTCATTCCTCCCTTGTGTATCCCTAATAGAGTTGGTTTTGGTCTTAAAGAATACTCTTGGGCGTGATGGGCTATGCTCCATGTCTTGGAGGTAGTTTCAGATCCACCAGATCTCTTTGCTTATTCCTGCGGTTTTCTTACAGGAGTGTCTTAAGCGTGCTTTGCTTCACCCCTCCTTCCTTGCACTCTGAGGGATAGAACAGGGGTAGGCAAATTACAGCCCACCGGCCTGTTTTTGTAAATAAATTTTTATTGGAACGCAGCCACATCTATTTGTGATTATTACCTATGGTTACTTTCGTACTCTGATGGCAGAGTTGAGTAATTGCCTGTACAAAGCCTGAAATATTGACTCTTTGGCCCTTTACAAAAAGAAAGTTTGCTGATCTCTGGGTTGGAAGATAAGCAGAGGATGAATAAGGCTCTTAGCACATGGGTCACACAAAATATTCGTGGTTTGTCACTGAAATGCTGCTCAGCCTTGGTAGATGTGAGTGTGAAATTCTGTGGCTCACAAATTGTGGCTTAAAATCATTAAAATAGTTTTATTTTTCTTTATTCATTCTTCTACACATTAGATGACATTATCGTTTATAGTTGGTAGGAGATATAATTCAGCATGGTTAGGGTCACATTAATGATGGTGTCATTTTTACTGGGCAGATGGTTGAATATTAATAACCCTGAAGTTCAGTGTTTAAGTCCCGCTTTGCATACCGTCTTCCTTGGAGAGTGTAAAGCTTTCTCTTCCATCTGAGTGTACTAGTATGTCATTTGTTTTGCCTTTGTGTGAGCAAGAATTCTCATTTTTTCAATGAATGCCTCATGCTAAGGATTTTCAAAATAAGTACCCTTGCAGTTTTTCCCCCCTAAATGGAACTCAGTTAGTTTTATCTAAGCTGTTCCTTTTGTCTTGGGCTATTATTGTGTGTTACATTATTATGGCTGTGGAATTCTTTTTGTAGAAAAAAAATTGAAATAGATTTAAAATAGGACGGACTTTTCTTTCTTAATTGCATCTTAGTGTAATAAAATCCAGAGTGCAATTGTTAAAAATGGTAGAAGGGAAGAATTAAAACAATAAAATTGCTTGGCATAGCTCCTGTTTCATAATATTCGGATATAATTGGTATTATAATGTGTAATTAACAAACTTTCACTAAAGTTGAAGCTTAAGTTTGGGCGGGCAGGGCACCTTTTAGGACACAGTGATGTCTGAATTAGCTCTTATGGTAGCATTTCAGAACCTGTGCACACATTGTGGCATCTTCCTACCCGCCTCGTTAGTTGCTTTTTTTTTGAGAAATGTTAGCTCTGAGCTAACATCTGCTGCCAATCCTCCTCTTTTTTGCTGAGGAAGACTGGCCCTGAGCTAACATCCATGCCCATCTTCCTCTACTTTATATGTGGGACACCTATCGCAGCATGGCTTGCCAAGCGGTGCCATGTTCTCACCCAGGGTCCGAACTGGTGAACCCCGGGCTGCTAAAGCAGAATGTGCAAACTTAACCGCTGTGCCACTGGGCCAGCCCCTCGTTAGTTGCTTTTTTGTGGTAGAGACAGACAGTAAACTAAGGGCTTGGGACAGAGAGTCCCAAGTGTTGGGAGCAACACTTGACCAGCCACCCATGCCTATCCTGGGTTGGTCAGGGAAGAGAGCAGAAGACAAACTCCCGAATACAGGCTGTGGCTTTAGCTCAGGCTGCAGGGTCATCTCCTGGAGTAGATCACGTGGAGGACCTTTTTTGCCCAGGTGTCCGGTTAGCCTGGGGCTTATGCTTAAAACAGGCCGAGAAGCCTCCTTCACTCATTTTCTGGACCCACCCCCGAACCTGGCCCCATGGATGTTATTGCAGCTATGGCCAGGAATGATGGGTCCAAGGAAAAAGAGGGGAAGGGAATACATCCCAGGCTCAGGGCTTGAGCCTCAGTTTCCCCATGGCCCACGTTAGCTCCCTGAGGATTGGGAGACCAGAACATGCAAGAATGCAAATAAAAGTACTGGCAGAGAACATTCCAGACATATCTGGCTTTTATTCGCTACTCCTTTGGTTCAAGAGTTCCTTGGCCATGTCCTGCCATGTCCAGGCTCTTCTCAGAGACACGGTTATGGGTGCCATTCATCGCCCCCTGGTGGAGGAAGTTACTCTGTGTGACTGTAGAGAGGCTGATGTCAAAACACCCGCCCCACAGCTTATCTTTTGAAAGCGTCATGTGGGGAGGATGGGGAGGCAACATTGCCCAGTACACTTATTTGAATGAGGCTACTGCTTAAAAATTTGGAGCCTCTTCTCTGGAAATAGCTTTTAGAGTCTCTAGCGTATTCTTTGGAATATCTTTATCAGTTTCTCTTTTTGGGCCGTTTTGATTTTCGGTAAAATTCTTAAGGCAGTTGCCTCTCAATTGGTTTTCTACTTCCATTCTTGTCTGCATAATGTCCATTCCCCAGAGTGTAGCTAGAGGATCTGAATTGCAATCAAATCTCTTTACTCCTCTGCTTGGAACTTCCAGTGGCTTCCTATTCCCATGGGTGTGAAAACCAGACTTGAAGCCAGACTTCCTGCCTGGCTGCAAGGCCTCAAGTGATTTGTCGACCCCCCCCCCCCCCATTTCCTCCTAACTTCAGGCACTTCCCATACCTTCTTTCTGGGACTAGAACACAGCGGCCTCAGGCTTCCTCCTGCATGCCTGGAATACTCTTCCTCCAGCTCCACCTGGCCAGCTCTTCACTTCCTGCAGGGCTTTGCTCTAACGTCACTTCACCAAACAAGCCCCCTCCACACACACTCTCCCCAGCCCCCTCCTCACCCCCCACTACACTGCTCTAGTCTCGTCATCATACTCAGGCCATCAGAACCCTCTTTCTTATTCACTGATATGTTCCTTTAGAGCAAAGGGTTGCCAAGGTCACCTGTGGCCCGTTGCCTTGATCAGAGGCTGCCGCCACAGCGTAGCTGCCCTCGTTCAGATAAGTCTGCTATGCAGGGTACATTGCTCGGTTGAATAGCGTCTTGTAAATAGTTCCCCAAGATGACTACACTGAGGGAAGAGTTCAGATTCGGAAAAATGTGTTCTGATCTATCTTGATAACCAAACCAAACCAAGACAGTTTCTTTATCAAAGCTCATGTGTTGGATTGGCCCACAGTGTGGAGGCTCATGACATGGGACATCTACTATCTCCCCGTAGTGTGAGACCGCAGTGGCCTCTGCGCTGTGGCCCCCAGCACAGTACAGTTTCACTTGAGTAACAAGGAGATTCGTGTCGATCAGAGTCTCTCAACCTCACAGCTGCCAACACTTTGGGCTGAATCATTCTTCGTGGTACAGGCTGTCCTGAGTGCTGAGGACGTTTAGCAGCGTCCCCGGACTCTGCCCATTAGATGCTAGGACACTGCCCCAGTTGCGACAACCGGTGTCTCCAGACACTGCCAAACGTCCCTAGGGAGGGAGGAGTAAAATCTCCCTTGTTGGGAACCACTGGTCTAGAAACACCTCCTTGCTCCAGATTCTAGCATTAACATTTTATACCATCTTTCATTATTTATCCATCACTGTGGAGCACATTTGCAAGGGTATAAGAAAGCGCTTTGAAACAATAGCATGTTACTCAAATTTGGATCGTGTTGAAGACTGAAGTTGTGTTTTATCGTCTCCATTTGTGGTCTCAGTGTCTTTGTCGTTGACCTGAGTTTTGCCTTCATCGTTTAGGACCTCTTTTCCCCTCTAACAAAGGAGGCGGCTCTTCTTTGCTAATGTATTGTGTTAGGTTGATGCTTAAAATCACAGTCTTCGCTGGAAGGAATCTTGAAGGATCTTTGAGGAATAAATGTCCAATTAATGTCAACGTCATCATTGTTATCTTGGTCTTCCCGTTATGCTAAAGATGAGGAAACTAAAGCCCAAAGAAGGACGGTGAGTCACCAGAGTTGTGGTTAGTGGTAGAGCCATGACCTTGTGAGTGTTTCTGGGGAATTTTCTTGGACTTTGTGTTCTGTGTGTGCTGATGCGGTGATGAGCAGAGCTCTCTGGGGCTCTGACCTCACCCGCAAGAGCCCTGCTGGAGCCTGGCCATGAAGTGCCACTGTCCTAGGCTGGTGAAGGATTTGCTGACAGAGAGCTTTAAAAAAGAGCATCAGGGAGGAGATTAGGGGAGTCAGAGAAAGGGAGGGACGGAAGAGTACCTTAAAGGGCATAGACATTTAACTGAAAAGGGACAACTGTGTGTGAAAAACAATGCAAAGGAAATAAAAAGAGGAGGGAGGAGGGAATCCTGGATAAAGGAACTGAAAAATCCAGTCAACCAAATGCCATGTGTAGATCTTAGATCTTGATTTGAACAGACCAACTTTGTGTGTGTGTGTGAGTGAGTGAGAGAGAGAGAGAGAGAGGAGAAAGAGAGAGAGAACATCAGAGACATTTATAAACTAAATGGATAATTGGTAGCATAGAAGAATTTTTGGGGGGCTGTAAAAATAGTATTGTGATTATGTTTCAGAAAAAAGTCCTCCTCTTTTAGCAATTAAAGTATTAGCATATTAAAGTATTTGTGGATGGTATAATCTGATGCTTGAGATTGTCTTCAAAATAAATAATCCTGTGTGGGAGGATCATAGTGAAATAGGATTGAATAGTTGAAGCTGGATTATAGGTACATGGAGATTATGTAACCGTAAGAAAAATTTCCATAATAAAAAGTTAAAAAAATTAAAAGCTGACCAACTTTGGTAAATTTCAAACTTCTTTGAAATAAGGATAAATAATAATAAACAGCTTGAGACATTTGTCAATTCTTTAATCTTATGTTTTTTTTTAAAGATTGGCACGTGAGCTAACGTCTGTTGCCAATCTTCTTCTTTTCCTCTTCTTCTTCTTCTCCCCAAGGCCCCCAGTACGTAGTTGTATATTCTAGCTGTAGGTCCTTCTAGGTGTGCTGTGTGGGACGCTGCCTCAGCATGGCTTGATGAACGTTGCTAGGTCTGCGCCCAGGATCCAAACCGGGGAAACCCTGGGCTGCCAAAGCAGAGTGCATGAACTCAACCACTCGGCCACGGGCCGGCCCCTAATCTTATTTTAAAGAGACTCTTCCAAGCCCAGCAGATGCTCCCCAGTTTTCCCGCAAAAGTCCCTTTGCCCTGAGTGATAGGCAGATGTGGCAACAGGAGCTGGAGGAAGCTTGCCCTCACCAGGTCAGCAGTGAGGCTGCCCCTCCTCACGCATTTCGCTGCTGGCTTCCACCAGCTCTCGTCTTCTCTGTGCCAGCAGAGAACCTCTGGTGTCCCCGGAGAGTTGTGGTGCTCCTGGGAAAGACACATGAGTATTGACACACTCATGACAATCCCTCCGTCCCTTCTGCCCCCTCCGAGAAGTGATCTGTGGACCAACTTATTTTTTTTCCACATTTATTTTATTTAAATATCGTATGAGTAATATATGCTTTTTGTAAAAACCATGCAGAGTAAAAATGAAAGTTCTCCTTCTTTCTCTCTCCTCCTATCAATTTCATTGACCTTTCCAGAAGTAACCATTAGTGATAAAATGATGAGTATCTTTTTAGGTCTTTTTTTGTTATTAGCACCATGTCAGAGTTTTGTGTTTTTCTAATCAAAAAAAAAAAAATTTTTAAGCGATCACAGGAATTTGAGAGTATAGTTCTAGAGAACTTTCTTTTCCCCACCTGCAACTCCTCCCTTCTCCAGAACCACTTGGGAGTAAGTTACCGACGAACCCCAGCACCCTGGAATTCTTAGGCCTGTTTCCTACCGCCATGGCATTCTGTGCACGATCACAATATAGTCACTGGTATCAGGAAATTAACATCAACACGTTGCCAACTTCTAATCCTCAGGCCCCAGTCACATTTTGCCTATTATTCCCGTAATGTCTTTTCTACGCAAAAAGATCTAGCTCTGAAAGATATGTTGTATTTACTTGTCATGTCTCTGAGCACCTGTTATGAGCTATGCCTTGTTCTAAACCCTTGGAATTTATCAGCCCAAAATATAGACAAAAATGTGTCTTTGTGGAGCTTGCATTCTAGCAGGGGAGACAGAAAGCCAATAAACACAACAAACACTTAATCTTGTAGGTTGGTAGCAGGAGTGAAATGCTACAGATAAAGGATAGCAGGGTGCAAGGCGATTGCACTGCAATTTTAAATACATTGGTCAGGACTGGTCTGATGAGAGGGGGCTTTTGGGCAAACACTGGAAGGAAGTGTGGATATTAAGGAAGAACATTCTGGAAAGAGGTTATAAGAGCCAGTGCCAAGGCTGTGAGGAGGGGGCATCCCTCTGTCTGAACAGGGAGCGGGCTAGTAGAGAAGGGCTCAGTGAGGTGAGTGGGCCAGGTCATTCGATCTTTGTAGGGCAGTTAATTTTTTTCCCTTTTTTGGCTATTTCCATTTTAACCCATGGACACACCTTCATTCTATTACTGCTCTTTCATCCGATGACTTTCCCTAGACCCCACCTTTTCCTAATATTTCTTGACATCCCCCCACTGAAGTTCTCTCTGGTCTTGATGGGTGAGACTTGGGACTCTGGTTTAGTTCATCCTCCTGGCCACTTTCTATCTGACTCTTCTTTAACTTTTCCCTGGCCCGTCTTCTTTCCTCCCTTGCTCATGGCTTTGCCTTTCTTAGCACATTCTGCCTTTGTGCTTACTCTAGAGCAGGTTTTGTTCGAAGCGCTTAACGGTTACTAACTAATTTAATCATCAGGAGCGAGCTTGGGCAATGGGCACTATTGCTTTTTCTGTTTTATGAGTGATGACATTGAGGTACCGAGAGAATGCATAACTTGCCGGTGGTCCCACAGCTAGGAAGTGCTGGGGCCCAGTCCCTGGCCATTTGCTTCCAGCATGTGGGCTCTTAGCCACTGTGTGATGGACACGTGTCCGTAGCTGACCTCCCTCCTGAGCTTCAGCCCAATCACTCCACTTTCTCAGGGATGCATAACAAATAACTACAAATGCAGGGTCTTAAAACAACACACACACTTAGGAGCTCACGGGTCTGTGAGTCAGGAGTCTGGGCAGTTTCGTGGGTCGTAAGGTTATAATTTAGCTGTTGCCCAGGCTGCATTCTCATCTGGATGCTGGTCTGGGGAAGAAGCTGCCTCCAGGCTTGTTGCTGGTATAGGGAGAGTTCATTTCCTTGCGGTTATGGGACTGAGAGCTCTGGATTCTTCCTGGCTGTCAGCTGGACGCTGTTCTTACCTCGTAGCGGCTGACCACATGTCCTGAGACAGGGGCCCCTCCATAGGCAGTTCACAACCTGGAAGTTTGTCTGCTAAGATGGAGTCTTATAGAATGAAATGTAGCCAGTGGAGTGACATCCCATCAGCTTTGCCATATTCTCTTGGTTAGAGTCAAATCACAGGTCCTGCCCACATTTGATGGGAGGGGCTGGGGTCCCCTTAGGATGTGCCCTCCATAGGATGGCTCACTGATCTGGAAAATTCACCCTGAAACCAGAACTCACCATTTTCCCTCTTCCCAATTCCTGATGTCTGTTAGCATTACGTCTGGTCTTCCAGCCACCAGATTTTTAGCCTGGCCATTAACAATTGATATCTCTCTTTGTCATTTCCATCATTCTTTCACTTATTAAGTCCTCTCAAATTTTCCTGGAAGTGTCCTTTGAAATCTATCTTCCTAATCACTGACTTTTGTACCTCTCTCTCTCTCTCTGTTTTTGTCTTTCTCTGACACACACTCACATACACCCAGCCACCCACCCACCCACACACACAGGTATTGGGTTTCCCCTAGAGTCTAATGTTAACCTAATTTTCCAGCCTTTTCCTGATGTTGTCTCCTGTTTCCTGGGTTGTCTCCCTTCTGCATTTCTGCCCTGTTGGTTCAGAGCTCTTGTCCCCCAGGGATGTCTTCAGTGCCCCCTCCAGCTGTTGCCAGCAGTGTTCTTCCCACCTCGCCCAAGCATCCTGGATTGCCCCTCTCTCTGAGCTCCACTTATCCCTGTACTCTTCACCTGGCTTCATGCTGGAACCATCAAGGTCACTTGACTTGGATTACTCAACCGTGTCTAGACTTGGCTAACTTCCCTGTACACAGAATTTTTTTTTTTTATTAAAGTAATGTTGGGTGAATTATCTGAATTAAAATGCTCATGAGAAAAATATGATATAGTAAATCAAGTATGCTCTTTGGCTGTCTGAGTCCCCCTGGATGCCTGTCCCTTTGGCTGGCTCTGCCTCAGGTTGGGCACCCCAGACATCCGCAGGCGTGGTTGATGGCCAGCACCAGAATGCCTGTGGCCCAGTTGACTGGCCGCACCTTCTGCTCGAGGCCTGATTTATGCACAGCTCAGAGCTACAAACCTCTCTGCGCTGTCATACAGGTGACAAGGCCTCTCCTTGCATGTGGGGCCTCAGCCCTATCCATCTTGCGTGAACTTTTTTCCTGTTAAATTCTCAGTTTGGCTTCTTAGCTTAATTGACTTCTGGATGGATGAGGTGCTGGTTAATGAAGTCTGAAGCCCACAGGGACGGTTTTGATGAACTCTCAAGGAGGGGAGAGGGCCACCATGTCCCCCTTGGCCCCTCTGCAGGTCAACACTGCTCTTTGTCGGGGTCTTTTGGGTGCCTGCTGTGTGCTCTGCACTTTCCAAAGCCCTGGGAAGCCAGAGGCAGAGAGAAAGCACCGGTTCTGCCTTGAAGGAGCTTAGATCTGAGTGGGAAGCGGGGTACCCGGGAGAAAAAGTGGACTTGGAGGAGGAACCGCCCTGGTTCCTGCTTCCTGCAGGGAGTTGAGCACGCTTGTTGGAGAAGATCTGGGCCTTGCTTCTCTGGAATAGGAGAGAAGCCCGTTGTTTATGACAGGGAAGTTGGAAAGGGCCCCTTGAAAGGAAGTGATTTGGGGGGATTGCCATCTTTTGATAGGATCTGGAGTTGTCTTATATATTCTGGGAAGGACGGAATGGAGTCCCGCCTCTGCCTCATAACAGTCGGTAGGGGAGAGGCAGCTGTGCTCCCCAGGGGCAAGCAGTCCTGTTCTCTGCAGCTGCATTCTCCTCCACCCGCTCCCTCCGTCATCCCTTCAGTTTGGTTTCAAGGGAAGGGACAGGGCTGCCTATGTGGTTGCTGCCTGATAACAGACTGGTTGCCCAGAGGAAGTCCCCCAGGCTCCACACACCTTCCTTCTTTTTTTGAAACCTGCCAGACATTTGCTTTTCTGCCTGATCTCATCAGGTCCAGGCTGGTGCCTTTCTCACTTGGTTTTGGTCAGTTTGCAGGGAGCTCTCCTGATGCTTTCCATAGTAGGTTACCCTGATGCCAAACCCAGTCCCACCCAAGAAAGAGCAGTGAGTTGTGACAGTTACTAGGCAGGTTTCTCCGTGGAAGTAGCTGGTATTTTTCTGAGTGGAAACTTTGTGGAAGGAACTAGTGGTTAATTAAAAAACAAAACAAAACAGCTATGATTTTTTTTTTTTTTTTTGAGGAAGATTAGCCCTGAGCTAACATCTGCTGCCAATCCTCCTCTTTTTGCTGAGGAAGGCTGGCCCTGAGCTAACATCCGTGCCCATCTTCCTCTACTTTATATGTGGGATGCCTACCACAGCATGGCTTGACAAGCAGTGTCATGTCCATACCCGGGATCCGAACCGGTGAACCCCGGGCCGCCAAAGCGGAACGTGCGCACTTAACTGCTGCACCACCGGGTGGCCCCCTTTTTTTTTTGATGAGGAAGATTAGCCCTGAGCTAACATCTGTTCCCCATCTTCCTCTGTTTTTGCTTGAGGAAGATTAGCCCTGAGCTTACATCTGTGCCAGTCTTCTTCTATTTTGCATGTGGGATGCTGCCACAGCGTGGCTGATGAGTGGTGTAGGTCTGTGCCCAGGATCCAAACCTGCAAATGCAGGCGACTGTAGCAGAGCATGCTGAACTTAACCATTACACCACAGAGCTGGAGCCCAGCTACTATTTATTTTTTTTTAGGAAGATTAGCCCTGAGCTAAGTGCTGCCAATCCTCCTCTTTTTGCTGAGGAAGACTGGCCCTGAGCTAACATCAGTGTCCATTGTCCTCCACTATATATGTGGGATGCCTGCCACAGCATGGCTCGACAAGCGGTGCCACGTTCGCATCCAGGATCTGAACTGGTGAACCCCGGGCCACTGAAGCAGAGTGTGTGCACTTAACCACTGCACCACTAGGCCGGCCCTCCTCCTCTTTTTTTTGCTGAGGAAGACTGGCCCTGAGCTAACATCTGGGCCCATCTTCCTCTACTTTATATGTGGGATGCCTACCACAGCATGGCTTGACAGTCAGTGCCATGTCCGCACCCGGGATCTGAAATAGTGAACCCTGGGCCGCTGAAGTGGAACGTGCGAACTTAACCGCTGTGCCACTGGGCGGGCCCCCCAGCTATGATTTTTTTAGGCATCTACTGTGTGTCTGGCATTGGACTAAGTCCTTAACATCCATTGCTTCATTTGCTCTCCAGAACAATCTTTGTAGTGGATGCTGTTAGCGCATTTACTCTTGCAAATGGGGAAACTGAGGCTGGGAGAGGTCAAGTACCTTGGTCACAGGGATCTTCAGAAGTGGAGGCCAGAGGACTCAACTAGATAGAGCTGGACTCTTTGAGCCAAAAAACTCATGCCTTTTGAGAGCTGCCACGGTTCTGAATGTAGAGTCCTGAGGGATGGGGAAGTTGTAGCCCAAGGTCAGATGCGGAGTTGGGATTGAATGTTTGCAAAACACCTCCATGGTCGGCCCCTGTCCTTGGGCTTCTCTGCGTTGCGCTCCTACCTTAGATTCCGTCCTCTAATCTTTCCTGGTATAGGTGCTTTAGGAGTTACCAGTATTTCTCATGTGTTTGTGTTGGGGCCTGTAACACTCTGACTATCATGATGGTTAATTTCATATCAACTTGACTAGACTACCTAGAGCCCAGATTTTCGGTCCAAATGTTTTTCGGAGTGTTTCTCTGAGGATGTTTTTGAATCGATAGACCAAGGTTGAAGATTGCCCTACCTAATGTGCATGGGCTTTGTCTAATCCGGTGAAGGCCTGAATAGAACGAAAAACAGACCCTGTCCCAAATAAGGGGCAATTCCTCCTGCCTGACCACCTTCAAGGTGGGTCATCAGTGTTTTTTTTTCTGCCTTTGGCCTTGGGCTGGAACTATACCCTCAGGTCTCTTGGGTCTTCCGCTTGCCAGCTGCAGATCTTAGATTTGTCAGCCTTCATCATTGTGTGAACTAATTCTTTGTAACAAATCTCTCGCTCTCTCTCCTTTTACATATATATATATGTATATAAATGTGTGTTTTTCCTCTGTGTCTCTGGAGAACCCTGACTAACCCAAGCTCATCCAGGTTGCTGTCCATCTCCTTATTTCTCAGGTCAGCACACATCCGGCTAATCTTCCAGTGGAGGAAGCAGAGAAGCGTCTGAGCTGCAGTCCCTCCATCTCCATTTGGTTCCCTCCCTCCTTCGTCTCTGAACTCACAGCTCGATTTTTAACACAGATAACTCATTCTCACATTCTTCCTCCTCTTCCAGTTCTTTTGCAATGACTTTCGGAAAATTTCTTCCCTCTTTCTCTACTGTCTCCATCTTCTCTGCTTTTTGAAATCATTTTCTCTTCCCTTTTCCCCTGCCTCTTGCTTTTCTTTCTCCTTATTATCCTATTGATGACCCAAAATGGCCCTCATATTTGTGGTTCATGAGGTTCAGGGTAGTATTGGGATCATTCATCTTTAAATGAAATTCTTAATAATAAACAGGGCCACTGGTCTCTCAAGACCACTGAAAATTTCCAAGAGTGTCTCTAGCCATCCTATTTTCTTCTAATTAAATTTACTTTTCTTTAAGCACCAGCTTTTACGATGAATAAAATATTTCCTTTTGAACTTAACTGTTTGGCTTTAATTTTCCTGCAAGATTTGCAACTTTTCTGTTTTTCGCATTGTTTTCGTTGAAGATGTGTAGCACATTTATAGCATTTTGTGTTGAAAAGGCTTTGGTGGGCCAGCTGAGTGGCCCAGCTGTGGCTGTGGGGCACCGTGATGGAAGGTCTTCCTTGTCCCACCTTCCGATTGTGGTGAATGAACACCTCCCATTGGTATGTTGGGGATGCTCCATATTTCTTTCCTGTTTCCTTTGCCTTCTCTGTATCCTTCTCATTCATACCTCATCATTCCGTGGTCTTTACTCAGGAATGCTCGTAAACTTGCACTTGACGGTACAGTAACTGGTTCACTATGGAAGCCAGCGTGCGAGCTTCCGTGGAGGCCCAGCCAGCTCTCTGCAAGTGAGCACCAGTGAGTCTCAGCACAGGACGAATGGAATTGTGCAGGACGCCTCTGTTGCAGGAATGGGTGTCTGGGTCACGGGGCCTGGTATGGCCAGAAGTTACGTAGCTACCTTAAGTAGAGAACAGCAAGAGGTTGCTTATAATTTTCAGCTGTAGAAATTTTGGCTAAAGGCACAGTTTAAAAATTGAAGCAACAGCACCGCCACTAAGCCCCCATAAACGGACCTCTCAAAACCCAAACCAAAAATACAACCAACAAAACCCCAATCTCCCCTTGGTTTTCCTCCTCCTTCTGAACGCATTCGTTTCCTGGGGCCACGTAGGGCTAACTGATAAATTCAATGGATATATTCCAACTCAGGAAGTAATGGAAGGTAGTCTTAAATTAACTCTTCGGGGCCTGCCTGGTGGTGCAACGGTTAAGTGTGCACGTTCCACTTTGGCGGCCCAAGGTCCGCCAGTTCAGATCCCAGGTGCGGACATGGCACCACTTGGCAAGCCATGTTACCTACTTGTTACTGATTATATCATTGTCTATAGCAAAAACAATAGTTGTGTTTGCATTCTCTTATTCTTAAAAAGAGTTACTGACATATATTTTTTTATTGTTAAATATTTAATGGCAGAATCCAGTTAATTTGGATATTAGATCATTATTTATCTGAGGTCCTAAGAAATAGTCCAGTCTCACTTTCCTCAAGCTGACAGATTTCGCTTCAGTGCTTATGGCGAATGTAGATATGAAATTAATATTGTAACAATTAGTCATTGATCTTCAACTTTTTCCTTGTAAATTCCCGGAGCATAAACTTGAAATTCATCAGTCCAGACCCCTCAAGCTATAAAACATTTCGGCATTGTAGATATTTCACTCCTCCCTTGAAATTTATTGCAATAAGGAATTTAGAAATCTGCTTTTATTGATTTTTATTTTTAAACCAGGAAGCTGTATTCCTTAGTTGCTGTTTTCCTGTGCTGATGTGGGCTGACTCAGCGCTATGCTTTTCAACAACAGGAAAGCCAGTGCAAATTCTAAATTTTAGTGTCTCCACTTAGGAGAGTGGATTAAAGTTGTTTGGTAAGTGCTGTTGTAATTTCCATGGGATGGCTTGTCTTCAACACTGTCCGCAGAAATACGGGTCCCGCTGCTGGGAGCTAAAGAGGTTAGAATTGATTTTCATGAGATTTTTCACTTAATGAAATCTCATCAATTTCTCTCCTCTGGGCTATTTTAATTTGAGCCCGAGGAGGGTCCAAGGATGGACAGTTTACGCACTGCAACTTCTCTTTGGCTTTTTGGGAGGCTGTGCTCCATGAGGTCCAGCTTTTATGAAATATGTTCTAAATGACTTGCTTGGGAGCCAGCTCTGTCTGATATTTTATGTTACATAACCAGTCGGAGTTGTGTTGCCGACAATGAATTCCAAGTCCCAGTTTTTAGGGATTTGCAAAAGGGGGAGGATACCGTTAGCCTCCTTGAGAACAAAAACTTGGAAAACTAGAATAATTCAGGGCTCATTATCCAAACCGTAGCTTTAAAAAATGATTCTTTTTGTCTCCAATATGCTTATTAGAAATTAGACTTTGAAAGCAGAGATTCCCAACTGATGGACCACAGAAGTCTGAGATCTGGGGATTTTCTTCCAACAGTGGTGGCAGTGGTCAAGTGACGTTTCTTACCCAAGGGCACGTGAACTGGTCAAGTAGGGCTTCAACAGGCCAATTTGCAGGGCATGGGGAGAGAAGCCAGAAGCAGGAGAGTGCACTGAGGGAATATTAATGCTTAACTCCACATGATTATTTGTTAAAAACCATTTAAAAAAAATTATATCCTTCCTCAAGGGCAAAGAATTAATCCAGTGAGGATATATGGCAGAATGGTCAATAGACTCTGAACCCAATTCTAAAAGTGTTTTGGACTGTGGGGGCATCTGTGGCTCTCTAAGGTAATTGTCTTGTGGGGAAAGGTTGTCTCCTCCCACTTCCCACTGTTTTATAATGTCTGGGGAGCTGGCCCTGAAATGACTGTTCATTATTTCTTCTCCATTACTGGAGGGTTTAATTATTCCCAATGACTGAGCAGTTGGGGAATCTGACACGCCTGGCCATGTCCCACAGTGGGCTCTTTGGGAACCCGTTCCTTCCCATCCTTCTTTCCTTTGTTTTTCAGAGCTAAAGCTGTGAAATGAAAGGTGAGTCCAAGTTTTCTAGTTTTTAGGCAGAAATCCTTTCTGCTTAAATTGCTCCAAGGTAGTTAAAAGATGTTTTCCATCCTGGATAACATGTGTGTTGTAGTGATACATTTCAATTTGGTTTTTAATGTTTAGTTCACTGAAACATTGGATCAAACCTGACTGATCGCGGGGGACTGCTAGTCCTGGTTCCTTCAGGGTTTGCCTGTGTGGCCTGGTGGAGGGTTCTTCCCCTCCTTTGGCTTATTTTCCTTCCTAAATCTTACTGAGATTGTTAAAGTGCAGAAGTCCAGGGCTCAGTCTTGACAAAGTCTCTCTTCTTGACCTTTAATCAGACTCCTCTGAGCCCTCTTTTCATCTTGTCTGGACTTTGGCCCCTGGTTCTCTCTTTGGCCTGTCCAGCGCAGGTTTAGAAAAGGATCTAAGTTATCCTCCCACCCTTGAGGTCTGACCCCTCTTGATATCTGATCAAGTTCCTCATCCTCCACCTTTGATGTCTGTATCCTTGGCCTGTCTTTAAGCAAGAATCCTGTTAGGCCAGTTTAGCAAGAATCCTCCTACCCTTGATGTCTCCTCTTAGTAATTTTTCACTGGCCTCTTCACCCTGCTCCTTGGCTATACATCCTTACTTGTCTTTGTTATATTCAGAGTTGAGCTTGATTTCTGTCCCCTATTGCAATACCCCTATTACAATAGTCTTGAATAAGTCTTCCTTACCATTTTAAGATATGTGAGAATAATTTTTTCTTTAACAACTTCTGGATTCTTAAGCAATATGTTCAAGATGAGACCCTGTGCATTAACTAGAGAAGGCTAACTCCTGAAAGAAAATCCAAAATTACAGTGGCTTTCCCCAACAAAAGTTTATGTCTTGCTCACATAAAGTTCTCTCCCAAATGGTGATTGCAGGACCCAGGCTCCTTCCATATTGTGGCTCTGTCATCTCAACTTGTGCCTTCCACGGTCGCCATATTCCTGTGAGTCAAATCATGGGAGGGGAGAGAACATGAAGGCTCCTATGAGGGAGGACACATTTCTTCCACTCATATTTCATTGGCTAGAATTAAGTCACACTGTCACATTTCTCTTCAAAAGAGGCTAGGAAATGTTGGCCAGAGGAAGAGGGAAAGTTTGACACCAACAAATGAATCTGCCTTTTAAACAAGTGTCATAGGCATTTCTGATCTAAGAGGGTGCTTGGGCCACACTTTGAGAAACACTGTACATAATGATTGCCAAGTGCCTTTCAGTCCCCTTGTTCCATCATTCTGTCATGCTGGGACTTTTTGCATGGAAAAAAGCAAGCAACTCCTTCCAAAGTAAAAAGAGAAGTTGAACATACAAAATCACCGTTGATTTTTCTGCCCATATTCTAGGTTTGGAAAAACGTGTTGAGCTGTTCAGACCAGCTGATTAAACAGTCAGGGTTACCATCTCTTCCCAGTGGCTGCACAGTCATCTTGCTGCAACTCTTCTGCCTCGGGAACACATCAGGATATTACCTTGTGGTGCTTCATTCCATGATGGGATGCTGGGGACCAGAATGTGGAGCACAGGAAATGTGCTTGCTTCCCTTAGCAACTAACTACTGTGGATGGTTTGCTATTTCATTTGTCTCTTTAAACTCTTTGAAGACAAGGGTTTTCCTAACCTCTTCTGCTTAGAATCACTGATCTGGGACCATGAAAACTCTGACAGTATCTGCTATTGACTTGGTCATTTGTATTTTGATTTTTTAAAAGGCCAAGGATTTGGGTTTATTTTGTGTCAGGAATTAGACAGATGTGGGGACAGGGTAGGGGAGGGAGCCAGAAGGATGGTGTGGGATCAGTTATCTTTAACTTCACCAAGCAAAGTTCATGGAATAAGAAGAAGTATTTGGATATATGTGAGATACGATTGGAGCAAATTGCAATTGTAAGTGAAAACCAGATTGTGAATACAGAGTCTTTCAGACTCTTTTGGATTTCTAATTTCTCAACACCAGCAGTTACTAAGCTACTGACAAATAGACACAGGCTCGTGGAAGTTTTCTGGATTGAATATAATATATCAAACAATATTTACTATATTAACTAACATAGGGTATTAACTAACGTTTTTAGAATTTACTGTATGGCCTTTGTTGTTATCTTATTTCCTCATCCTAACAATACCAGGAGGTGTTGGTACTATTTTATTCCTGTTTTGCCAGATGAGGGAGACTGAGGCTGAGGCACAGAGAGGTTAGGTAACTGTGCAAGGTTGCATTCTGGGTAATCAAGAGCTTGCTAACAATCAGAATCATAAGTAATCCATGACTTTGTTCCTTCTCAGTCTGATTTGTTGTGCATTAGCCATTGTATTCTTGGACAACCAGTGGTTTTTGGAGACAACCTTCTCTTTCTTTCTTTTTACACAGAGATTACATGGCACAGAAGAAAGTGGTTCTATTTCCTTCCATGAAAATTATGCTTTCCGGGTTAGCATCCAATACTGCCAGTTTCTTGAGGATGTGGGTAAAGTCAGTTCTATTTCTTACCAGCTTTTGATGGTGTACAGCATGCTCAGCTAGTATAGGAAGCTTATAAATATTAATGACTGGTCAACTATAATTTCTTTTAAAGATCATTTCATAGAATGTTACCAGTCAAATGCATTTTAGAGAATAGAATGCTTTTAAGGTTTCTGTAATTCTTCTCACGGGGTCAAGGGAAAATGGTATTGGGTCTCTTTGTGGGCAAATTCAGTTTTAGACATTGTGCTATCCCCCTCCTCTTGTCCAGCTGATAAACTAATCTAGTAAATTAATGGAGATGGCAGACTGCCCTTCCCAACCCATGGCAGACATCACCAATCAACCGTAGCACTTTTCGTTGGGCATGACGTCAGGTGAACACTACCAATTAATCATAGTTAGCATATTAGTTGAAACTTGGTTCTCACCTCTGGTTGACCTGTCTGTATTATCAAACAACTAAATGATTAATTTAGATCAGTGATTCTCAACTGGGGATGAATTTGCCCTCCAGGAGACACTTGGCGATGGCTGGAGGTAGTTTTGGTTGTCAGTTTGAGGGGTTTGCTGCTAGCATCTAGTGAGTGGAGGCCAAGGATGCTGCCACACATCCTACAATGTACGAACCACCCCCCTCCACCCGGACAAAGAATTATCCAGCTGAAAATGCCAATAGTGCCAAGGTTATGAAACTGATTTGATTTTTGGAGGGTTTCTTAAGAGTTAGTAAGGAGTAAGAGGTAAGATGCGGAAGAGGACTTTGGAGAGAGACCAGGATATCTGGGAAAAAGGGTGAGAAAGGGGTTATAGCTCAACACGTTAGCTTAAGGTAGGTCCGTACACAGATCTGTTACCTCTATCCAGTGCCCTGTTTGAGAAACACAGCATAGAGTGTCAGCTCTTGGAGAAAATTGTGAATACGTTTGTGTGACCCTGTAACATGGTCACTTCTTGGACCTTTGTGTTGTCTGGAGCTTAAGGGAGTTAGTAAAGAGTAGCTGATGACGGTAGCTGCTACATTCATAAGCCTCTTCATCTTACACTGCCAAAAGGTTGATTGTCCATTAATGAAGCAGTCTGAGATTTGAACCAAGATCTAGCCACGTCATGTCCATTCCGAGCTATTGGAAGCAATCTAATTGTCCCAAAACAGAGAAATGATTAAATAAACTGTGGAATATCCATATCACATAATTGTAGGATCTATCCCTGTTGTTAAGCGATGCCTGATTGTGCTTTAATGTATTTTCCAAATTTTCTTTCATGAAGATAGATTGCTTTTGAGAGGAGAAAAATGCAAATATTTTAGAGTTAGCTACAGTGAAGTTTCTATGTTTAAAATAAATGAATTCATCCTTTGGGGCCAAGGATCATTTGTTTGTCAAGTGGCTGCTATGGGCCAGTGACAGTGCTGGACACTTCGGAGGATGATAGATGAGTAGATACGTTCCACCATAGTGGAGTGAGTGCTAGTGTAGGGATGGGGATGAAGTTCTGTGGGACAATAGAGGGCAGAATGGCCGAGTTTCTTTACAGATGTGAAGGAAGGTTTCACCCAGGAGGTGGCATGCGAGGAGGGTCTTGGTGGCAGAGTAAGAGTTTATGAGGCAAAGAAGGCCTGAGGAACACCAGGCCAGTTTTTCTTAATGCTGCCTGAACTGTGAATGGGAGTTGAATGGGGTTAGTTCTGTCACATAATCTGTGAGTTGCTATGTGAGCAGAAGTCGTCATTACGCTTTTTTATGGAGTCATTATGATGCTCCGTGTAGAAGTGTGAGTCACCCCGGGCTTTTTCCCCCGCTGGTCCTTTTTATATGACAATTAGATCGATCCTTTCCCCTGAATTACTAATTAAAGTCTTATTTGCGTGAATTGACAAGGCATTTCGTGGTCTCATGTCTTTAGAGTAACTTGACATTCCTGCGTCCATCAAAGAAACCCTTTTTACCTTATTGTGTTACCTTGTTGTTTTAAGCTCCAGGACTAAGAGCCTTTCAAAGCTGACTTGAATGAAGTTGGATGTTGGTTTTAAAGACATTAAGACTGTCTGAAGTCTGAGGTGGCCATTGTGGAATGTGGATTCCATTGTTCCTCTACAAACATGTTTAATACAGGCAGAGGGGTGGCCAGTTGCCCTGACGACATTCTTGGTGCGAACCTTGGAGATTGCTCGTAGAGAGGAAGCGAAGAATTAATCTTCTCAGGACTGAAGGGCACCCAACTGGTCTGTTTAGGTAGATCTACGCATAAATAGATTTTGAATTTAGGAAAGAAGATATATGCTGCCTGAGACTTTTAACCATAATACTTTATTCATTCACTAATTAATGAATGAATTTGGTAGTTATTCATTGCGTGCCTACTGTGTGCCAGGCCAGAGGTCACTTGTCTGACAAACTCTACTCTCTAGAGGAACCCAGAGCATCCCAAAGGTCAAGCTGTTAACACAGATGCCACACAGTTCTGGCACCAGTGCTTTTGGCTTTGTTCTGGAGAGTCACCGCGGGTCTTGCACAGAGCCTTTCCCTACCATGCCCCAGTGCTCTGGACTTTGGGACTTGGAAGAATGGAAGACGCAATGAACTATAACTGCGATGAAAGTGTATCATCTGACGGTTGATGTTAGGGGTGGTGACAACCTGTTGGGAAGAGAGGAAATCAAAACTCATTATAAGATCAGGCCTGAATTTCAAGAGTTTAACAGTGTTGAGAAGAAAACTTTTCAGCTCCTAAATGCGGTCTTCAAGGTATTAGAGCATAATATAATAACAGGTGA
Source organism: Equus przewalskii (assembly GCF_037783145.1). Taxonomy (NCBI): domain Eukaryota; kingdom Metazoa; phylum Chordata; class Mammalia; order Perissodactyla; family Equidae; genus Equus; species Equus przewalskii. The sequence goes on along the minus strand of NC_091857.1, from coordinate 28,282,131 downwards.
CCATTGTCATCAAGAAACAAATGATTTTGTGTTCAGGAAACTCTGGTATCTTCGTTTCAAATGACAAGGTGGCATGTAATCTATTTTAGCTCTGTCTCCTCCACTCTGGGAGACCTTGGGGCCCTGCCTGGGTTCCTCTCCTGGCAATTGAAGGCTTCACCTCATTTGTTTCTAGTCTGTTAGAGGTCACTGTCCTCTGCTCCTGTTATCCAATGTCTGAGAACCATTGTCTCATATATTCTTTCCTTTTTTTTTTGCTGGGAAAGATTTGCCCTGAGTTAACACCTGTTGCCAATCTTCCTTTTTTTTTTTTCCCTCCCCAAAGCCCCAGTACCTTGTTGTATATTCTAGTTGTAGGTCCTTCTAGTTCTTTTGTGTGAACTGCTACAGCATGGCTACTGACAGACAAGTGGTGTGCTTCCATGCCCGGGAACCGATCCCGGGCCCCCGAAGCCGAGCGTGCCGAATTTTAACCACTAAGCCATAAGGGCTGGCTCTGTCCTTTTTAAAAAATTGTTTCAGGTGGGTGTTTAAATCTGGCCCCTGTTATTTTATTTTGGCTGGTTGTGAAAGTTCTGTAATGTATTCAACAATACTTTCTTTCCCTTTCAAAATAGATTTTAAGAAATTAAAAAACAATATTTGAACATTTAAAAATGTTAAGCTTTAGGGGCTGGCCCCGTGGCCGAGTGGTTAAGTTCGCGCGCTCTGCTGCAGGCGGCCCAGTGTTTCGTCGGTTCGAATCCTGGGCGCGGACATGGCACTGCTCGTCAGACCACGCTGAGGCAGCATCCCACATGCCACAACTAGAGGAACCCACAACGAAGGATACACAACTATGTACCGGGGGGCTTTGGGGAGAAAAAGGAAAAAATAAAATCTTTAAAAAAAAAAAAAAAAAAAAATGTTAAGCTTTAGGTACATGGTAAACTTACATATGTGGAATAGCATGTTCCATGACTGTCTTTGATAATTATTTTGTTTTTGTGTATGATCTTGGAGTTAACATGTATCAGAGTATAAATCAATTATCACCCTTATCTTAAAGCATAATTAAAACCTCTCCTCTCAGCCATCAGGGGATCAATTCCTTTTTTAATTTGCTGCTTCTTCATATGTCGAGAAATCGTTCTAAGAGAAAAGCTTGAGTTTCTAAAGTTTGGTAGAAAATTGCCGTCTCTTTGGACTAAAAATACGGACTGTAAAACATAATTGCAGTTGAAGTAGAAATCGGATTACTCGATCTGTTTTCAGAGGTGGTGTTCACAGATAGTGTAACTGATGTATTCCTCTTCTTCTTTTTGTACCCGGTTTGCTCAATCTAATCACCTGAATGTTGTTAACTTGGGATTAAGTGGAATTTCAGAAGATTTTGGCTTTTAAAGAGCAAAGTAAATTTAGCTCTTCTGCAAAGTCCCTAAAGATACCAGTAACTGGAAATGGCATCGTTCATCCTGAAGAAGTCTTTCTTATCTTTTAAAGGCCAAGATCAAATCTAGGAAGACTTGCCTGACTCTCCTGTTCTCAAAAGGTCTAGCTTTCAATTTCTTTAGTACTTATTGTTTCAGTGACTTATTTATCTACCTTAAGCCATTTTTGAAACGAGGTGAGGCAGAATGAAAAGAGCAAATAAAAAGCCTTTGCTTCAATGTTGGATGAAGATAGACTTATATAAATTTTAGTTTGTTTCGTATTTCTTTTGCAGTTTCACTTGGCATCTTTGATTATCAGTAAAGCAGGGCACATCTCCCCCGCTGCCTCCGTATCATTCATTCAGCCGCCAGACTTGTTTTTCCAACATGTAAGTCTGATCATTGTCACTCCCCTTTGACAGGAGTTACTGTATACAGATTGTAGTCCCCTCTTTGTGACATGGTATTTAAGACCTTCCACAGTCTGATTCCAGGTTATTTCCAGTGCTACCTCCATCACACGTTACCTTTCAGCTGTAGGGCAGACGGCTTGATGTTGCTGCGACGTGCTGTATATTTTAACACCTTGGGGTGTTTGCTGCTACTGTTTCCCTGGGAAATCTTTCTCCCTATGTCGTCCCCTCCCAAATCATGCATGTTGGCACATCCTCCCAGCCTTTACAAGTGGAATTGCTTCGTCTCTTGTCTAGATTCCTAGAGCTTTCTCACAAAGGGGCTTGCCGGTGTGTCTGGGAAGGAGATGGTCACTGTTACCAGGAAGGTACCACTCCTGGGTTTAGCATGGCCAGTCCGCCATATAATTGTGCAGGTAGAGGAGAGGGGACAGAGTAAAGAATTATAGAAGGGCATTTGGGGAAATGATCTAGGCTTTCACCATTGAGAAGTTAGGAGCAAAAGAATACCCTCTGTCCATCTCCTTCCGTTTCTGGCTGTATTTCCCTTTGCCTGGAACAACATAGAAAGTACAATGTGTTTGTAAAATGTGCAGAGCTTTTCACAAAGAGTGTGTACTAAAAAAAGGGAATCTTGGATTTTTGATATTTTCACCCCTTGTTTATTAAGGTTTCTAGATTTCACAAAGGAGTGATCAAGCAAATAGTCGTCAGGGTCCATGTAACTCTGCACATCATGTTATGTTGCATTCTAGTGATGTTAGCTGCGTGTGTGGTTATTGGAAAGGATTTTATTTATTTAAAATAGTAAACTAAACAAACATGTCTCTCACCAATCCTGGGCACCTGCTAAGTGCCAGGCACTGTGCTTGAGGCTTTGGGATGCATTGATGAATAAGATATAGTCCTCACCTTCCAGGGTCTCATAGTGATGCTCAGCTGTTCTCACAGTGTGGTCCCCAGACCAGCAGCATCAGCATCGTCTGGGAACTTGTTAGAAATGCACGTTGTCAGGCCCCACCCTAGACCTACTGAATCAGAGCTGTGGGGGTGGAGCCCAGCAGGATGAGTTTTAACAAGGCCTCCAAGTGGAGAGAGAGAATCATTTGATACAGTCTAGTCAGAGTGGCTGAACGACAGTGTTGAGTGTACTGAGGAGTAATTGGGAAGATGAAGTTGATGGCAGTGGGGAGTCGGGTAGGTCTTCAGACGAATGAAGTTCAAGTTTTAATTGGTGAGTGGGTGTCCTTCAGATGAATAAGGGCAAGAAGGAGAGTATTTCAGGCCGAGAGAACTACATATGAAAGTGCAGAGCAATCAGAGGGCTTGGTCACCTCTGGGGATCACAATTTTTATTATTGTCATTATGTTGTTATTATTACTATTATTCTTATGTCAGGGTCATAAGATGAGCTAAGCTGGCAAGATCAGTGGCCAGATGATGCCGAGAAGTTTGGCTTTTCTCCTGGAAAATAACTGAATGGTTTTTTAGCAATAAAGTGAAATAATATCAGATTTACAATTCTGTTGAATATGCCCAAAAAATAAGGTCTATTTTTTTTTTTTGAAAGATTGGCACCTGAGCTAACAACTGTTGCCAATCTTTTTTCCTTCTTTCTTCTTATCCCCAAACTCCCCCCAGTACATAGTTGTATATCCTAGTTGTGAGTGCCTGTGGCTGTGCTATGTGGGACGCCACTTCAGCATGGCTTGATGAGCGATGCTAGGTCCACGCCCAGGATCTGAACCGGTGAAATCCTGGGCCACTGAAATGGAGTGTGCGAACTTAACCACTAGGCCACTGGGGCCCACCCCTGTAGTTTTGTTTTTCACTTTTATTGTTTTATAGCTTTACATTTTATATTTAAGTCTGTGATCCATTTTGAGTTAATTTTTGTGAAGGGTGTAAGGTCTGAGTCTGTCGTCTTTCTTGTTGCACATGAATGTCCAGTTGTTTCGGCACCATTTGTTGGAAAGATTGTATTTTCTCCATTGTGTTGCCATGGCTCCTTTGTCAAAGATCAGTTCACTATATTTATGCAGATCTGTTTCTGGGCTTTCTGTCCTATCCCATTAATCTATTTGTCTATTCTTTTGCCACACTCTCTTCATCACTGCAGTCTTATAGCAAATCTTGAAGTTGGGTGGTATCAGTCCTCCACCTTTTTCTTCTCCTTCAATATTATTTTGTGTACTTTGGATCTTTTGCTTCTTGGCATAATCTTAAAGAATTTTAATTATAAAAAAATTCATAAAATATATAGAAAATTGTAAAATTAGAAAATAGTAGAAGAAAGAAACAAGAGCTAATTCCTAGTTCAACCTAGATTGAACTATTATTTACCTTTCAGTTGTGCTTTGATGCAGTCTTTTTCTCTTTGTCTCGTTTTTGTTTGTTATATAGTGTGCATAATAAATAAATTTAAATTCTAGCTTAATATTTTCTCCCATTCAATGGGAAAAATGGTTGTGTTGCAAATGTCCCTAAATACTTTGTAAACATCTGTTTTAACAAGTGTTTAATGTTCCATGGTATGCTGTACTGGGGTTTTACTTAACTGTCATTTGCATGCATGGTTAAACATCAGCTAGGGTTTGGTGAGTGTATTAGTCAGGGTTCTCCAGAGAAGGAGAACCGATAGGATATATATATCCATATACATCCAAAAACACACGATTATGGAGCCCAAGAAGACCCATTATCTGCCTCTTATCTGCAAGCTGGAGAACCAGAAAAGCTGGTGTTGTAATTCAGTCTGAGTCCGAACGCCTGAGAACCAGCAGCAGCTATGTCTGAGGGCAGGAGAAGATGGATGTCCCAGCTCAAACAGAGAGAGAGGATTTGCTCTTCCTCTGTCTTTTTGTTCTATTCAGGCCCTCAGTGGATTGGATGATGCCCACCGCATTGGTGAGGATGATCTTCCTTGCTCAGTCTACCCATGCAAACGCTAATCCATTTCAGAGACACCCTCACAGACACACTCAGAAATAAAGTTTTACCAGCTGTCTAGGCATTGCTTAGCCCAGTCATGTTGACGTGTAAAATTAACCATCACAGTGAGGGATGTGGAAGAGGAACTAATCATGGGAATGTGACCCTGTGCACTTAGGGGAGCTGGAAGAACTCTGTGGAAGGCTGTTGTCTCTGCCTCTGACTGGACATGCAGTCAGGAAGAAAACCTTCAGGTGAGCTGAGGGAGCCAGGATACAACGAAGCCCACGTCTGTCTCTCACCACCTCCCAGCTCATGGCTTTGGGTGATTTGCAGAAGACCCCATGCCCATGCCTTTGCCCTTGGAGCTGCACAGGTGCCTAGCTCAGGAGCTGAAGGGGCTATGGCCCCGCTGCTGCCCCATACAGAGCTCACCAACCTGACTCCACCGACTGCTCCACTTGTGCTTTCAAATCCTGGACAAACTCCTTTCATGGCCGACCATGATCCAATATGGTCCAGGAGAGGGAATTCTGGGAAATGTAGTTCCCACTTAGCTACAATGACAGGGTCCAAAACCCCTAGCGCTCATCTCTAATTTTTATTCTATTGTTAGGAAATACTGCAGTGGATATCTCTATTTCCATAGAGTGCTTATCCTAAATTTTGAATAATTTCCTTAGGATGGATCCTCCGAAGAGGAATTATTGCGTCAGAGTCTAAACACTTTTTAAAGTCTTTATGTGTTGCCAATTTACTTTATGCAAAAAAGGTCATATCAGCGATACCACCAGGGTACAGTATGAATAGTCTTATCTTCCTGCCCCTGGCTAGCACTGAGTGCTGTATTCTCTCCTTTAACATATTGAGCTTTCCATTTGAATTGTTTATTCCCATCCTTTAAGGCAAAGCTTTTTTTTTTTTTTTTTTTTAATTATATTGACTTTGCAACAAGTAACGACCAGTGGAAGGGCTATGCTTTGAACCTTGAGAGAATCACTTAATGGATGTTATGACTAAGAGGTAAAACCACTTTCTCCTATTTCAGGGACTTGCTAATCGTAATAGCAATAAAACCAGAGGTCTAATTAGATGACAGCTGCAGGAAGGGGTATTAGCAACTGCTGAGAAGGTTACACCCTCATTTGGTGCAAAGTTGCAAAAAGTTCTCTGTAGCCACACTCAGTTTCTATAGAGTATTTTGGGGTAGTTTTTGATTGCAAGGAAGTGATGATTTGCTTTCTCTTTTTAAACGGTTGTTTTTCTCTCTACAAGAGTACTTTTAATTTTACTTGGTCACCTCTAATCCTAAAAACATACTCTGTCATTTTCATTTCTCTTGGGGCTCGTCTTTTGCTCTGTAATGTGTTTACTGTTGATTGCAGGCTGCAGCCACAACAAACCTCCTTTTCTTACTGTTCAGATGACTTTTCTTCCTAGTTAATTTTCAATAGGAACTGGCGTGAAAACCAAAACTTCATGAAAACCAAGTTAAAGTTAAAAAAAAACATGTCATCTATGACTCTATGTAGAACAGAATGTTTGGGCTCACTCTGTGTTTTGGTTTTTGCCAGTATGGTTTCCCAAGGGACTTCAATGAGTTTATCAATCAGATATTAGACCAAATTCCACCAACTTCTGAGTTTTAAGTCGTATTTAATATTCCCTTTAAAGAATGGACCACAGTTGGTTTCTTGTGCCTCCTCCATCCCCGGATCAAGCAGCCAACCTACTGACCCAGTTTTAATGTAAATCAAACTTACACTTTCATAAACCATCAAATTTGAATATGTGTTTTCTGACTCAGACTAAAATGAGCTGAAATATACTGGCTTGTGGTTGTGTGCTTAGTTCTACTGGAAATGGAATGAGCCCATGGAGCCCCAAGCCCGTAAAGATAGCTTCTCATTTAGGAGAGAAATATGGTGCACAGTTTCATCTCTACTCTGCCTACTCCAAGGGTCAAAGAGTGGTCCCTGGGACCAGCAGCATGCCAGCATCATCTGGGAGCTTGGTAGAACTGCAGAGTCTCAGGCCTCTGCTCGGTGAACCAGAATCTGTGTTTTTGCAAGATCCCTGGTTGATTTCTATGCTCAGATGAGTCTGAGAAGTTCTGTCCTGGACGAAGCTGTCTGACCTGTTCCGCACCCATCACCCGCTATCTTTCGCAGCCGCCCGCTTACTTCCTGGCGGGGCTTTGTTCTGGGAAGACTCAGGCCTGCGCAGTGGCCTCCATTTTATTGATCTGTGTACTGATTGGTCTTGCTGATGTTTTTGAAAATTCCTGAAATTCCTTGGAAGCAGTGACTTCAGTCCCTCTGATTTCTCCATTAGGGAAATCTGACCAAGTGGAGGCTCTTCTCCTGTTTATCTGGGCATTCTTCCGGGTCTGGGAGGGCCGCTCTGGAGGGTGTGGCTGGGACAGGAGTTAGGAGATTTGAGATTGGATCTTTTTTTTTTAAATTTATTTTTAATTGTAGTAAAATATACAGAATATTAAATTCACCATCTTATTTTTTATTTATTTTGGTGAGGAAGCTTGGCCCTGAGCTAACATCTGTGCCAACTTTCCTCTATTTTGTATGTGGGATGCTGCCACAGCATGGCTTCATGAGCGCTGTGTAGGTCCATGCCCAGGATCTGGACCTGTGAACCCTGGGCTGCTAAAGCGGAGTGCATACTTAACCATTACACCACTGGGCAGGTCTCTAAAATTCACCATCTTAACCATTTCTAAGTGCACATTTTGGTAGTGTTAGGTACATTTACATTGTTGTGCAACCAATCTGCAGAACTCCTTGTATCTTTCAAAACTGAAACTCTGTACCCGTTAAACCCTAACTCCCCATTCCTCCCTCCCCCGGCCCCTGGAACGCAGTTCTACTTCCCATCTCTATAGATTTCACTACTACTCTAGGTCCCTCAAATAAGTGCAATCCTATAGTGTGTGTCCTTTTGTGTCTGGCTTCTTTCACTTATTGTAATGGCCATTGTATGGATATACCACATTTTGTTTATCCATTTAATCTGTTGGTGGACACTTGGGTTGCTTCCATGTTTTGGTTTTTGTGAATAATGCTGCGATAGTTGAGCTACCATAAATTGCCTGAGATCTTAGACAAATCACTGAACTTCTGTATCTCAGTATCCAATCAATACTTTAAAAATAAGAAATCTCAGAATGTCTCATGCATTCTGTTTTTTTTTTCTTGAGGAAGATTAGCTCTGAGCTAACATCCACCACCAATCCTCTTCTATTTTTGCTGAGGAAGACTGGCTCTGAGCTAACATCTGTGCCCGTCTTCCTCTACTTTGTATGTGGGATGCCTACCACAATATGGCTTGACAAATGGTGCATAGGTCCGCTCCCAGGATCCAAACCAGCGAACCCCGGGCCACTAAAGCAGAACGTGTGAACTTAACTGCTGTGCCACCAGCCGGGCCCTCATGCATTCTTTTAAGCTCTACTTATATTATGCTGAATGAAATCAAACCTGTGTTTGTGAAAAAAGAAAAAAAGAAAATCAAGTGTCTTCTAAAAGATTTCCATGATTTCTCCTACTGATACTATTTACCCTTCTTGAGCAGACTTAACTTTCAAATATTCATAACAGCAGAACTTCTACAATTTTTAAAAGCAGTTTTATTGAGATATAATGCACACACCATACAGTTCACCCATGTAAAGTACATCCACTGGTTTCCAGGATATTCTCAAGGTTACACAACTGTCACCACAATCTATTTCAGAACATTTCATCACCATGAAAAGAAACCTTGTGCCCCTCAGCAGTCACTTCCTGTTTCCTTCCAAACCTCTCCCTCAACCCTAGAGAATCACTAATCTACTTTCTGTCTCTATAGATTTGCCTATTCTGGATGTTTCATATAAATGGGATCATAAAATACGTGGTCTTTTATGACTGGCTTCTTTCCCTCAGCATAATGTTTTCAAGGTTCATGTATAACTTTCTAGGGTGTCAACTGATTTCACATGCGAGGGATCCGTTTATCATCATCTGACCATTCATAATGCCATCAGCCAGATGCAGGGGCCTAGAGTTATAGCAGTTGTGACCCCCAGCTGCAAAGAGCCCTCAGTCTTGTGGGGAAGATGGACATGAAGTGAATTATTACACAGATATTAATCACCAAGTGCTAATTTCTGTAATGGAGGAAGCTCGGATACTCTGAAAGTGTGTAACAGGTGGAAGGCGAGGGGAGGCTGCTCTGACTTAATGCTCACGCCTTCAAGATGGTGCCGTCCACAGATCTCATTGGGACGTCCCTTCAATCAGTGTTCATTAAGTGACTCTGTTAGGCGATGATGACGTGGTCAAGAGTGAGCTTGGTCTGTGTCCTTGAGGAGCTCGCCTTGTCACAGGGCAGACAGCCATCTATGCTGGGTGCTGGTCCAGAGTGATCCTGGAGCATTCAAGGGAATCTTTAGGGAGCGATGAGGATGCTTGGCTGGGATTTTGAAAGGTGAGTAAAATTTCTTTAGGAAGCCACTATATGCATGGAGGGAAAGGGACTTCTGAGTAGAGGTCAGAGCAGAAGTGTAAAGGTACTCAGTGTGTTCACTGGGGATGGGCCGTCAAGGAACCTCTTGTGGCCCCAGCGTGGGGAATAGCTACAGGAAGGAGGCTGGAAGGGCAGATTGCTTCCAGTGTGTGAAGTATCTTAAAGCAAAGGTTATAAGCTTTGTCCTAGAGAGCTCAGATTTTCAACCTTTAATTCTGAGTACCGTCACCCCCATTTGAGGGGGTCAGTGCATTCCCCTTCTAACCGTGACTCACCATGAGTGGGAGTGAAGGTGACGTATCCTCTAGAAGCCCTTCTGGAGGGTGCCAGAATCTTCTGGAGGGAGCTGTCCTCTGGAGTGTCAATGCTGAAGCCATCGGAGCTTTTTTAAGCAGTTAAGGAGCAGCCAGTTCTTTTAGATCCGCTGAGAATAGAAACACAAGAAGTTGGGAGACAGGCAGAAAGAAGTTGAATGGTGCTAGCAGCACCATGGTATAAAGTTTTTCTGGGCCCAGACTTATGGGTGGAAAGGGATGCTATGAACTGCCATTTATGGGTATTCACTGTCATGCTGTATAGCTGGGTAAATAGATGTGAGACTGTGGACCAAGCCCATCATGGTTTCAGGGCCTGTTTCATCACGTATCACCCACCTGGGTATCTAGGATTCTGCAGGATGCTCAAAAATGTTGTGTTGTGCAAGATCCAGCCATGACCATTGCAACGCAATCTGACCATCGTGTTGTGTTTGATGCATTATTACTCACGACAATTTGTAGATTCATTCGTTTATTCATCCAACACTACATTTGTTGCATGGCCCTAGCTCTAGGCTGTGTGCATTCAAAGATAGATGCATTCCCACCCTTGAGTTGTTCACAGTGTGATCAGAGAAGTGGTACAGAGTTGCAGGCTTAGAGTTCAAATGTCAGCAGGCCTTGCCAGCATCTGGGTTCGATGAAGTCGGACTGACATTGATAATTAAAGTTCCCATCCTTGCTCCTATCTGGGTCTGTGGAACTCTTGTTCACTTGCAATGCCTCCCTCGGAATTTCTATGGATTCCCAAAGGATGGCATCAAATGTATGTGATCGTGGTTGGTCACAGCCACGAGAAGCATCTGCCTTGTTCTTCCTCTCTTGGCATGCCTTCTTTTGTCAGCCCCATGCTCTAGGAGCAGCTTGAAGGACTGTCTTGTCCGAGTCTTTATGAAGAGATTTTCCAGGTCCATGCCAAAGGGCGTGTTGCATGCAGAAGTGCTGGGGAATGGCTCTCTGACACCTGAGACTTTGTCATCTGGAAACTTAAGTAGCAGTGTTGGATCCTTGAGACTGGCCAAGCCTCATGACACAGCTCTTTCAAAGTCTGCTCTAAATAATCCTCGCCATGATGGAGCACCAAGTTACTCTATCGTGGTACCCTCTTTATTATCGTACGTGTTGGAACTTGAAATTATCTTGTTTGTGTTTAGTAATAATGGCCTCTTATTGCACTCTTACATGTATTGACTCACTGAATCCTGGCAACAGCCTCATGGAAGGTTGAGCAGCTTAGCTTGTTCTGGGATTTGAGGCCAGGCAGTCTGGCTCCAGAGTCCAGCTCCTAGCCCCTACGTATGTGTTTATTGTGTTTTTACCTAGAAGAATATCAATTCTGTGGAGCTTGTTTCTCTTAGTAGCAAAAAGAGATGGTGAACGAATGAGCAAGTGATCAATAAGTAGTCAGGGAGATTTCCTTGAGTCAGTAAGGCCTGGGCTAATGAGTACAGGAGTAACCAGCAAAGCTGGGGCGTGGGTGGAGGTGCGGGACATTCCTGGCAGCAGTCATGGATGGTGAAAGCTCAGGCATGAAGGAGTCATGTGCTTTGGGGTTGCTGGAGAGGGATGTGAGAGAGACCAAACTGAAGAGGTCGGTAAATGGGCATCTCCAAGGAGGACGTTTCTATTACCTGTATGTGTTGAATTCCCAACAGAGTCCTTCTAAGTGTGACCAGGAAGCCAGCTTTGTCAGAACATGGGGATACTTGTTAAAAATACACCATCATCTATTGCATCAAGGTCTGGGATGGGGGGCTTGGGAATCTGCATTCTAATGCTCTTGCCCGGTAATGCTTGTGCACACTGATGCTTGGGAACCACTGCTCTGAGAAAGAAGATAACTAATAATAACATCTTAAAATTATTTTCGTCTTGCAGCTTTTCTTTATAGCTATCTCCCACCCTCTACACCCAGTCTGAGATGGAGCTGTAAAGGAATGTGTGTCCTTAGCATAGTTTCCTCCTGATAATCCTGTCTTAGCTTGAGCTGCTATAACAAAAATATCAGACCGGATGGGCGTAAACAACGCATATTTATTTCTCACAGTTCTGGAGACTGGAAGTCCAAGATTAAGGCCTTGGCAGGTTTGGTGTCTGGTGAGAGTCCTCTTCCTAATTTGTAGAGGGACGTCTTCTGCTGTGTCCTCAAGTGGCAGAGAGAGAGATCGACTCTTCTTACAAGGGCAGTAATCCCATTCATGAGGACTCATGACCTAACCACCTTCCGAAGGGCCCACCTCCAAATGCCATCACACTGGGGCTTAGGGCTTTGACTTATGAATTTTGGAGAGGATGCAAACACTCAGTCCATGGCAATCCTTCTTTGTGTGTTTATCTTGTCTTGGCTTTGGGACTTCTGCTTGTAGATTGTATTAATTTTCTAGAGCTGCTGTAACAAATCGCCACCAACTTGGTGGCTTAAAACAACAAAAATTCATTCTCTCACATTTCTGCAGGCCAGAAGTCCAAAATCTAAGTGTTGGCAGGGCCACGCTCCTTCTGAAGATGCTAGGGAAATGTCCTTCCTTACCTCTTCTTAGCTTCTGGTAGCTCCTGGCAATCCCTAGTGTTCCTTGGCTTGTAGCTGCAACAACCAATCTCTGCCTCTGTCGTCACGTGACCTTCTTCTCTCTGTGTTCTCTCCTCTTCTGATAATGTCGCCAATCATTGGATTTACGGCTCATCTTAATCCAGTGTGACTTCATCTTAACTTAATTCTGTCTGCAAAGATCCTACTTCCAAAGAAGTTCGCCTTCTCAAGTTGGGTGACGTAACCGGGTGGCCCTGAAGTTTCAGGGACACTATTTGATCCTGTACATAGAATTTTCAGTTCTGAAGGCAGTTCCATTTTGTCGAACAAAGATTTAAGCAGTATACACTTGGTCAAAGGCACCTCCCACAATAACAATAATAACCAAACAAGACAGGTGGGCATTTCAGCTCAAATTACTGCTTCATTTTAGACAATCTTGCATGCTTTACTGAGAACCTGTATTGAATTCAGTTATCTTCGGAGTCTTTAGGGTGGATGATTGACTTGTGTACAGGATGCTGGAAGATTGTTTCAAAATATCCCTTTAGTAAGCCTTCCTGAATAGCCAGCTGGTTCACCATACTCTGTTCCTGGAGGTTTTGGGAGGCTGTGTTCACTGGTATCCAGGGGCGGTGGGGGGGGAGGTCAGGAAAGTGGGAGGCCCTGGCCCGTGGGTCCTGTCCACAGGTACAGTGGCTGATGTGGCCATCCTGGGCCATGTATGTTGGCCCTGTGGAATTTTCTTCCTTTCAAAGCCTGTTTCTGTACCATGACATATTCTTAGATGACAAAGCCAGGAGTATGCCTCTAATCCAGTACTAATCCATTTGCCAGTTTCTCAGGTAGCTCAGGTTCTCCTGACAGATATTTTCCTAAAGTCCCCCTCTTTTAAATTGTTTCTTATAAGGATGTAACAGTTTATTTAACCATTTCTTCTGGCTCAATATTCATTTTTCCAGTTTTTATTTTTCTAGTTGTGGGGCTTATGAACATCTTTAATGTAAATCTTTGCCTCTTTTATTATATCTTTAGATTAAAATTTTTAGATATAGATTTAGTGAGTCAAAGGGTGTGAACTTTTAAATCCTTCTAAAGCATTTTATTGCTGAATAAATGTTTTATTGCAGAAAGAGTGTTTTAAGTGCTGTCATATCAGTGTCCGAACAAACTCATTTTAACAATTCCCCTGGGAGTACTGATGAGGTTTATCTGTTCGTGAAGGGTCAAGATCTTGGGGAGGGTGGGCATTTAGTTTGAGGTGGGTCTTCCCTTCTTTAAATGGCACGTGAATATAGAAGATGTGCCGCCATCCCGTTTTTATCGCTATTGTCTAATGATGATGCATCTTTGGCTTATTGGTACCAGGGAATATTTGCATCATTTTACTTTGCTTTCGATAAATAAGTTTCTCATGCCTTCGTGGATAGGTTAGGAGAATTAACAAAAGTGACCCCAAGGATAACCCCCCGTTATCGAGTTATTATCCCCAACATTGAGTGCTGTCCTTGGACCAGCTGCCTTGATGCATGATCTCTTTTAATCTCCATTTGACAGAGGAGGAAAGAGGAGGTAGAGGGGTTTATCTACTTGACCAAGGTCTCAGAGGTGGGCGGGGCTGAGCTGCTTCCAGAGTGGGAGCTCCCGCCCAGGATGCTGGGATGCTGGCCAGCGCTGCTGTGCCTGGCCGTGTCTGGGGAACACTGCGGGAGGAGTGTAGAAGAGCTGTTTGCTGGCACCTTCAGCCTGTGATTACCAGAATAGAGCACTCAGTGGGGGGCCGGGAGGCCTGGGACACAGCTGGGCTTCAAAGCCAGCTGAGTGTGTAACCTTGACCCCCTTCTCTTTCCTTCAGCTGCAGTAACAGAAGGGCCAGTTCTAAGAGGCCTCACCGCTGGCTGTCTCCAGAGGGCCGCTCTTTGAGCCTGAGTTCTCGGCAGAGTCCTGAGCTGTTGCTGTTAGCCGGCCACCTTTCTTCTCTGGTGGTGTGTGTTTTCCTCTGTGTTTCCAGGGAAGCTCGGTTCTCGGTTTCCTTTTCATTTGGGTGACCTCTCTAACTCCCTGTGTTTAAAGCTGGATGAAGCCTGTTGCACAACTTTCGGATAATAGCTTCTGGAGTGGAGTTGGCCTGAAAAGCTGCAGCGGGCTCGCCTTTCATCCTGAGTCCCGTGCGCTCCCTCGCCAGGCCTGCTGTGCTTCTGTCTGCAGCCGCTGGAGCGGGAGAGGTGGGCATCCCTGGGTGTTCTTAAATCCATGTTGGTAGCTGGTGCACGAACCCTAACTCGGGACGGCAGCTGTTTAGTCCGTGTTTGGATGCCACAGAGCCTTCTCTGAACCGGTCCCTCTGCTTTGGTCTTGCCCTCCCACCATCTGTCTCAAAATAGTAGCCAGAGGGCCCCTTTTAGGTCAGACAGTGTCACTCTGCTCAAAATCTTTCTATGCTTTTCAAACCCCCAGCATACAAACCAAAGTGGTTTCCGGGGCTGGCAGGAGCTGCCCCCTCCCTTCTGCTGCTCTCGTTCACTCCACTGCACCTGTTGCTCATACATACCAGGAAAACTCCCACCGTCAAGCCCTTGTCCTGCCTGTTGTCTCTGCCTGGAGCTCTCCTCCCCTGGTAGCCATATGGTGGGCCCCTCCACTCCCTCATGTGTGGGTTCTATCGTGTCTCTGTGTCAGTAAGGCTGTCCCGCGTCATCCTGTTGAAAACCACCAGGAACGTGTCCTCCACGTCCTTGACTCCTATGGCTAGGATGTGGCCGCGAGGGTCTGGAGCATCCACGGGCACTGTGGGCATGAACTGACCTGCTGGTGTTCTGGAGCACACGCCTCTGGTCTCTGTTTGATGGCAAGAGCTTTCTTGTGTATTATGGCAGAATCCCCATTAGAGACCGTGCTTTTTGAAACGTTCCTGTGACTTGTGGTGATTCAGCTTCAATGTGGATTTTTGCTTGGGTCATATTAGATGTTAATTTGATTGGCTTTAGAGGCCGCTTCAAGGTGTCCCAAAAGTGTCCCTTGAGTGGCAGTAGCATCGGCAGATCCCTGCCGTTCCATCTCTGAGGCCGCCTTAGGTACTTAAGTCTGGTTGTAGGATTTACCTGTTTAATTAGTGATGGGTTGTGGTAAGATGTGTACTAAACAAATCCCTAGGTTTATCTCGGCATTAGGGAAAATATTTAGGCTTCACAAACCAACAGAAGGGTAGTATGTTTTGGTTCGGTGGCCTAGATTTCAGATAGAAAGAGAACATCTCTACGAATCCCTGGGGCAGGTTGATAGCTATGAAAGTCTTGACTGTGCTCCAGGCAGCTGTTTTCCGTTGGGTCTGATCAGGTTCCGTGGTGGAGAGGAGGGTACATTTGGACTCCCTAGTCTTCCCCAGTGTTTTCATTAAATTTCCTCATTTCCGAGTTCAGCATGCGTCCATTGATTGTTTGCTGTTTGTGCATCAGTGGAGCTGGGGCTGGGGCTATTGGGGATGATCACTCTCTTATAATTTGCTGGAGAAAGTAGACAGGATGATCAGTGCTTAAAACATCAGCCTTAGTCTGTGTCAAAGTGTAAGCAAAGTGGGGTGAAGGCCCTGAGCAGGGGGATCACTATTGTCCAGGGATTAAAGATCACTTTGTAGGACACACAGCACGTGAGGTGGATCCTGCAGCGTAAGTAGAGGTTTGGCCAGAATTAGGGAGTCGGGGGCGAGAAACTCATGGAGGTGGGGGAGGCATGCAGGGCTGGGTAGGCAGCGTGAGCGGAATGGTGGGAACCTGAAGCTGCACGGCTCCATAGCAGAGGAGGAGTCGTCCTGTGGGGCTGGCGTGTGGGATTTGTGAGGGGCTGTGTGGGAGGGCAAAAGGGAAAGTTCAGTTGGGTCATGCTGTGGAGGCCTTTTTAAAGGCAGCACTAAGGAACTTGAATTTCACTAGCAGAAAATGATAAACCACTGCAAGTCTTTCAGTTGAGAAGAATGATGTCTATGATCTGCCTTTTAGAGAAATCCCGTGCGTAGCATCGGGAAGCCGGGTGGTTGGTGGAGTTTTAGACGACAGGGAGGCCTGTTAGGAGCTTGGCTTTCCATAGAGATGAGCTTGACCTGGGAAGTGGCCAAGAAACAGTCATGGGAGAGAAGGGTGGAAGAGACAGTATGAAGAAGGATTCTGTTGGGTCATGGCCACAACCAACCAAGAGAGAGGCCAGTTTTCTCCTAATCACTCAGGAGCTCGAAAAGACAAAATTCCCGTCCCTGGCCAGTAAAATGGAGTCACAGGGCCCTTGAAAGGAAAGCAATATGAGGGAAAGGGAGTAGAAGCTGAGAATGTTAAAACCAGAAGAGACACTGGCAATCTTATCATCTCCTCATGTGATGGAGGAGTGGAAGAGACTGAGAAAAGCAACCTGGAAGAAGGCAGCGTGTTGCCTTTTAGTTACGTTGGGGACCTTGGTTTCTAGCATCAGTAATTGCTCACCTATGTCCCTTATTCCTGGATTAGAAATGAGAGGGGAAAAGGAGCACACCCTTCAAGTTTTTTCACATGGATGTACTGGACTTTGAGAGAATACTTTGAATAGCTATGGTTTCTAGAAAGTGATTTGTTAAGTAACTCAGTGGGTTTGCTTAGATGGTGATGTAGTTTTTATCTCTGGAAGGAACACATGCTTCAGTGACAGCCGTATATAGTATTCTTAGTGTTGTTAATAAGATAATAATATGATCATAAATTCTAGCTGACTTTGTCAAAAATTCCCAGCCTGGTGCTAAGCACTTATAAAACTGTCTTATATAGAATGGGATTCTCTTTCTCTCTTTGGGGGCCCAAGGGTCAAGAAGTCCTTCTAAAATGGAAGCTCTCCCATTTGTTTTATATTGAATGCTCGTTTTGGTTTAGTTTTAGTTTCTCTGGGGGAAGGAGACACTCTTTGTTGGAAGAGTCATACAGAACATTCCCCATCTCCCAGGGGTACACATTTTCTAGGGGCCTCCTGCCTTCATAGGCCCATCTGACCACCTGACCATCTAGGGCTTTCTCAGGGGCCATTTGCAGTTGGCTATTTCAAGTTGGTGGTTGCATTCTCCTCCTCTGGCGGGTGGTGTGTGTTCGCCTGCACGTTCTGGGACTCTCTTAGTTGGGTTGATAGATTTGTTTGGACATGACCTTTCCCAGTTCCTCTTCCCTGGGTTTGTGCCTGCTGAGGAAATGATCCTCAGATCCCATCCATCTGCACTGGTGGCAGCAGAAGAGAGAATTTCTCTTTTCTATGGTCCAGGTCCAACCGCGCAGACACCTGTCCTTCAGAGGCTCATAATGTTCTGGTTGGTATCACTTCCTGACGCAGAGGCTCTTTTGCATCCTAGTTCTGGAAGTCATCAGGTTGGACGTGAGACAAGGAGGAGGCGGTGCAGGGTCCT
This sequence comes from Equus przewalskii, assembly GCF_037783145.1. Classification (NCBI taxonomy): domain Eukaryota; kingdom Metazoa; phylum Chordata; class Mammalia; order Perissodactyla; family Equidae; genus Equus; species Equus przewalskii. Next base: position 28,264,593 of record NC_091857.1, on the reverse strand, counting down.
CAGCTGACCTGGGATGCTTTTCTTGATTGTGCGCTGGACACATAGGAAGAGCATTTCCCCCACCTCAATCCGCAGTTGGCCCTGATAGTAAGTGTTTCCCATTTGTGGTTGATTCATTCTGAGAGCTTTTCATGTCCTTGGGGGTTCTTCACTGTTAGATTTGAGAAGAAAAAGGACAGCTTCTCTTTTAAGTCTGATGAAAACCATCTGAGCAAGACGTGTGTACATATGCTGTGGCTTTATGCTTGTCTTATGGACACTCAGCTCCTCCCCCGGCTCTCAGGAAATCCGTATGAGGAAGGGAATTTTTGCTTTGGGACCCTTAGATCCTGTGTCCTAATGTTACAAAGAAAATGAATTCTGACCACTTTTGAGGCTTGTCAAAGTTTTTTCTCTGCAGCTCTGGAATTTTCTCTCGTGTGCTTTCAGAGTGGCCAAATCCACGGGCACCTGGGAGCTTTGCTCTGGAGAGATCCGCTGATGTGGGGATGAAGTGCAGAGGTGAGGAGTCAGGTCATAACTCTTCCATCAGGGCTTTGCCGCCTGCCCAGTGTCGTGTTTGCAGTCCCCATGAACTTGGAAAAATGCTCCCTGAGCACTGCTCCCATCCACCGGGGTCGTTGTGCAGATTTCCAGATGTTGAACTTGTGCAGGTGACGTAACCCCAGCTGGTGTTGCAGGGGGGCTGGCTGAGTCATGCTCACAACTTTGGGATTTAGAGGCAGGAACTCCATGGAGGGAGATGGTGCCTGGTTAGTCTGTTGGCATGTTCTTTAAATCCTGGGCCTTCCCCAAGACTGAGGTCCGGCCTTGGTATCAGGTATAAGCACCCATGTGATGAGGGGACTGGCCAGCTCTAGACAGTGCCTTTCACCAGCTGTTGTTGAAGAAGCAGAATGATTATCTATTTTATAACATCCCTTTCTCAGGGGCTCAAAGATTGGGGCATGGTGTTGGGGAGAATCGCATAGTCTCCAATGAGATGTGCAAGGAAGATATAGGAGAATGGGTAACGGGAGACCTTCCCACGCAGACACAGCAGTATCTGAGCAAGGAGTGTTATGATATGGGTTATCATCCTGTTTCTGGAAAAGAGCAGGTGAAACGCACATTCTGGTGCTGCCCAATCCTGCATCACCTACAGACTTATACTTGTACCCAGGAGTTGGCAGACCACAGGCTGCAGGCCCCATCTGGCCTGTTACCTGTTTTTGTAAATAAAGTTTATTGGAGCATGGCCACACCCATTCATTTATTTCAGTGGCTGCTTTTGCATTTTACATGGCAGAGTGGACAGAATGAATGGATCCCACAGCTTGAAATAGTTACTCTCTGGCTTTTTGTAGAAAGTTTGCAGACCTTTGCTCTTTATCCACCTCTGTCCAGACAGTGAAATCTAGGGCATCTCCTTTATCGGAAGATCTCTAGTTTTTAACATTTGCTGCTTATTATTATTTCAAATTCAGCTCCTTCTTGTTCTTCTCCTCTTTGCTCCTGGATTATTTCAGGAGTCTCGTTTTCAGTGGGTGCTGTTTCCTTCTCGAGGATATTTGGATTTTTGAGATGGAGGGCTTTGATGATCGGGAGCCACCACTGGTATTGTGGGGGGCTGGCAGAGGTTCTAAATATCCCCCAGCCGGCAGGACAGCCCCACAGTAAATGGCAGAGTGTACTCACTCGGAGAACCACTTACCTGGTTTTTGTTTTTTGTCCATAATTTAAAGTTTTTCAGGAAATTTTTGTAACATCTCCTAGCAATGAGGTAGTCCTTAATGCTTCACACTCCAGATGCTTTCATGCTTTGTGTACCTTATTTTCGTTGCTAGCAGACGCAGGAAACCATCAGATAACTGATCTGCCTGACAGTGACATGGAGAAGTCACTTCAGTGCTCTCTCTCCCCTCTTTCTCTGTCTCCCTCTCTTATACACACACATTTGCTCCTACATCCTCAGTGCTGCCTTCTGTCAACCCTAATGACTCTGCTTTAGTCAATTTCCAGGACAGAATGTTCCTTTCATTTCTGTTTTGTGTGGTGCTGGAGAAAACTTGGATCTCCTTTTTGTTCTCATAGGAATCACCAGCCTTTGTAAATCCTGCTTAAAAAAATAAAAAGTAGGGGCCAGCCTCCTGGCTGAGTGGTGAAGTTTGTGTGCTCCGCTTTGGCAGCCCAGAGTTCACTGGTTCAGATCCTGGGTGTGGATCTACACACCCCTCATCAAGCCATGCTGTGGCGGCCTCCCGCCTAGAAGAACTAGAATGACCTGCAACTAGGATATACAGCTATGTACTGGGGCTTTGGGGAGAAAAAAAAAAGAGGAAGATTGGCAGTAGGTGTAAGCTCAGGGCCAATCTTCCTCACCAAGAAAAGTATACTTAAATAAATAAATACATAAATAAATAAGTGTCTCCTTAACTCTTTGCTCCCTCAGCCAGTCCTCTTTGCTTCTGAGACCCGGCTTATAGCTTTTAGCCAAAGGAGGCCAGCTGGGCTCCCCCACCAAAGAGGGAGGCTGGCTGGGGGAGAGATGTTTGCTATAGCCCATGACAGCAGCAAGGCCCCCGATGAGAGACAGAGAAAGAGACAGGGGTGTCATTGTTGGAGGGAAGGGCATAGCAGTGGTCCCAAGGAGAGTGGGGCTCAGGGAGGGGTGTGGCCATAGCCTATGCCTGGAGCTAAGAGTGGAAGACTGATGATGCTTGGCATCCCAGGAGCACGAAGTCAGTGCGGAGTGACAGTGGACCATAGAACCTCCATCATTAGAGAGATGTGGGCGCGGTAGCCGGAGTAGAGGTGGGCAGCCTGTGAGAGACAATTCGGTTTTGAGATTTCCAGGGAGACTCAAGAAGGAGACAGTCTTGAGCTTCTGCCATTTGGGACGGGGGTGATGGATGTGGGTCAGGGTGCGGGACTAACGTGTTTGAGACATCCTTAGGACCAACCACCCTGGGTGAAACCTAGGGGACGTTCGAGTGACACAGATGATGGGGTTTCCATGGTGTAGAGCAGTGGTGCTCAAACTTCAGCGTGCATCAGTCAGCCCCAGCCCCGCCTCTAGGGTTTCTGATGCAGTAGATCGAGAATCTGCACTTCTAACAAGTTCCCTGGAGATGCTGATGCTGCAGTTCTGGGGACCACGCTTGGAGAGCCACTGGCCTGGTGTAAAAGAGATAAACAGTGAAGCCCATTCGTGTCCGCCAAATGGAACTAAGATATGATTCTAAGATGGAAAATAAAGCTGATTGTATATGAAGAACAGTAATTTGGTCCCCATCAGGTTGGTTACCGCATCAGAGTTCCTAAGTTCTAGAAAAGGTTAAGTTAGTTTAGCCAAAATGCTGTTGAGCAATAACATGATAGTGGAGACTTTCTTTACAATCTAATTGCTCTGTATTTTGGGAATTTATTCACTATAAACAGGAAGAGTGTCTCAAAACTGAGTTTTGGCTCTTTGTAATTTTGAATCCTGTTGGCTGACTCAGTAACGAGATTCCTTCATTTGAACTTTTATGTATAAAAGAAGATAATCCAAGGGCCTTCTTTCACTATCTGGGTTTGTCCTCCTCAATATCAAGTTGATAGACTCTCATTTCTTCTCTTTTTATTTCTGATTATAACAGATACTTGATAGAAGATTTGTACACAAATGTAAAAATAACTAAAATATAAACAAAAAATGCTCAACAGACATATAATAAACAGCGTAACTGTATGCTTCAAAAATATTCTGAATGATCTGGAAATAGACTCTAGGTCTTTAACAGAACTGCTGTCTTTGCCGTACGTTAGGGTTTACTCTATGTAAGGAAGGATACATAAGAGCCCACCAGTAGCCTTTTAAAGCAATTGTGCAAATTTCTGAAGAGCTCTTAGTTATTTCTCTGTTCACATTAGGCATGTCAGTCATTCATTGAGTCCTTAAAAATCCTTATAAGGATTAATTTGCGTGCAAGTGACTCATTTGAAAAGGAAAGTGTTGAAAATCTTGACCTTGCAATCGGAGCCTATTCACGAGGGCCAGAGCTATTGACTTTCTTTCGGTTTTGCTCAGCGGATCCATTTAGTCCTGTCTCAGCCCCGGTGGTGGCAATAGGGCATGGGACTGAATAACACTTTTGGATCCTTTAGAGCTACGTTTATTCACAATTTGTTGGGATTTTGGCCAAGGCTCTCCAACTTTCCCGTGTTTGGGTCTCACCATCTGTGAACCCCATTGATGTTGTATAAATTAATAAAGTGCTCTGTGAGCCCAGGAGGAGAGACTTTTGGGGTGCCAAGAGGAATCATAATAAATAATATTAAACAGCTCCAGGGATTTTATCAATATTTACAATTTTGGCTTCACACACTTGGGGATTTGGAAGCGTTTTTATAAAACCGCCTTGGAAACCATGCATCAGGCTTCTTTTGTGCGATTGGCAATGTTTCAGAAACCACAAGGATGCCTGCTTCTCAGAGTTGTTTTAATGGGAATTCTGTCCATATGGGTGAGAACCTGCCTCCCCGTAAGGCGTTTTTTGCTGAGAATCCCTCCTTAATCCCAGCGATGTTGGTGGCTGGTGACCGTGAACGTATCCTCTGCGGAAGAGGGACAAGCAGGGGAAAGAATGATGTGGCTGGTGGTTTCGGTGTTATTGGGGTGGCTGGTGTTTTCATAGAATTATCTGCAGAACTTGAAAAACTTGTCTGACGGAGCGGGCGTTGGGAGAGACTGTGCACTGTTTTTGGGGATTTGTTGATTTTTAAGGTGGAAGGTGAACAAGGGAGGGGCAGGGCAATACATACCACTGTGACGCTCGCACGTCTGCTCTGTTAGGGTTTTGTCCAGACCTTTAGCGTTCTCAATCTTAGAGCTTCCCTATCTGTGACTCACAAATTCTACTGTCAATGTTCAGTCTAGGAGCTGAAAAAAGTGTTTCTTCGGGCCGAGGACACCAGCATGGCCTGTTCCTTTTCTGTCCCCATATTTGGTAACATGTAGGTTCTTCCAGAAGAATAGCTACACCTTGTTTTATGTTGGCTTAGTAGAGTTTGGGACCTAGGACTTCAATAAAGGTTTATTGCATTATTAATAGTAATAATAATAGACAGCAGTTTATTGTGTTAATATTAATCATAGACAAGCTTATTGCATTAACAATCATAATGATAGACTACACTTTAAGGGTGCTCACTACATGGCAGGCGCTGTTCTGAACCCTCGCTGTGTATTAACTTATTTAATTCTCATGAGAATCTTGTGTGGCAGGATCCTAATCCTTTTATTATCTCCATTTTACGGATGGAAGCTGTGCCACTGAAAGTTTAACCAACTTGCTCAAGGTTATTTGGGTAGCAAATGGTGGAATATATATCCGGGTACACTAGACGGATTTGATCCCTCTGACATCAAATTCTTTGTTCTTGGTCATCGCGCTATAGACCCAGTACTCACAAGTTTGATAGATTATAGAGATGTCTGGATTTTGTCTTGGAAACTGCTCAAGAATACCAACATCAGGGGATAAAATTTTCTTTAAAGATGGTAACTCTTAAGCCAGGAAACTCAATTTGTGTTACCTGACACTTTGAGATGGGGTGCGGGGTGGAGAACGAGCTAAATAGCTGCTCGGGCCGTGGTCTCCAAGGGGGCTCGCGTGTTTGTGTATCTTCGAGAAGAGTTTAGGATGGCAATCTCTTTGAGTACTTCTTGTGTTTTGAATTCTGTAGGAGACCAGTTCTTCGGACTTTTATAGCTAAACTAGTTGAGGTTCATTCGAGTTAATCTTGGGAAGACAGAGGTGAGTTTTGTGGGTGAGAGATTCTGCTGGTTTTTGCTCTTCTTAATGTCATCTTTAAATGTCTCTTATCTGTATTGCGTGTGTGTTGGGGCGAGTGGGCTAGAAGGGGGTATCAGTGGCAGGGCAAAGCACGGAATTCAGTAGGGAACTGCCCCATGGTGGGAATAGGCTGAAGAAATTAACTTTCTTGGACTTCTCGAAGAGAGTGTGAACTCTGCTGGGAGACGTCGCCTTGCTGCTGCCCCTCCCAGGACTGAGGTGATGTGTTTGTGGAATTATATCTACAAGTTTTGAGGCGCAATATCAAAGTAATAGAATTTAGGAGGAAAGGGGAACGCTAATGGGAGCAAAATCCTGCAAAGCTCGCTATAAATGTGATAAGTGGCTGTTCTTTTTCACTTAAATAATTATAGACTCACAAGAAATTGAAAAATAATACAGAGAGGTCCTGTGTACCCATCACTCAGTGGTGACATCTTGCTTTAACTGTAGTGCATTATCAAAAGTAGGCAACTGATGTTGGCACAGTGCAATTAAGAAGACTGCAGACCATACTGGGATTCTGTCATTTTTTTGCATGCATTGTTTTTTGTTTTTTTGATAGTACTTACTATATGTAATTTGACCAGTGTTTCCTGATGGCCAGGAGAACCTCTGACTAAGGCTGTAATAAATATTTTACAGATACACGATTTTCAGCTGAATGATGTTCGCCTCAGTGTTTTTAACATGGCAAACGGTTGAGTGGCATGTGAAGTCTGGCAGCTGAGTTACGAAACAGAAACCAAACCATTTGGTTATTTTCATTTATGGTCCTGAACTCTTCGGGGCTACTATCGTCATTTTTGTTGCCTTTTCAGAGGGAGGGTATTTTCTGGAGAGAAAGGATAATGCAAGGTCCTTGTGTCATAGTAAGATCTCTCGGAGGGGATGATAAACAGATGTCGTTATCCCAGGAAAAGGGAGGGATTTTGATTAATCAGATAAAAGGTATGGACTGATGGGACTCAAAGATTGTGGATGCAATTTCATGATAACTGTTAGAGTGGATTTACTTTTAAAATGACAGCCCTGGATGCTTTGGGGCTAAATGTCGGCTGCTGCGCACTGTGATTAATTGCTCCTGCCTGTGCCATCCCATCACCCTTTGCTGAGACTTCCAATTAGCCTGTGTCACTCTCTGCCCTGGATTTGAGCTGTTTGTGGGGGTGCCTGTCTTCTCAGCTAGACTAGGAATTCTTTGAGGGCAGGGACTGTCTAATTCATTTTTTGGCTTTTCTCCTCCTCCCTTTCTCCCAGGATCAAGCAAGATTAGAGCATAATAAGGGCTCTCTATTCCTTTGCTTCTGGCAATTTCCAGACCATTCCTCATTCTAGGTTCACTTCTTTATGTATTTACCCGGGCTTCTGTTATGTGTATTTGAGACCATTAAGTCTTAATTTATGATTGCTAATTGTGTAATTTGGGGCAACCGTGGGTCAGGCTGGCCTTGTTCTAGGGTTCTATCAAACAGCATTAAAACAGCCCGAGAGTTTGGTAGATTTTGTTGTTCAAAAAAGCAGTGGGAAGTTTTTGTTTGTTTTTTCCCTATAGTATAAAAATTTTTAAAAAGTATATTCATTTTTTATACTTAACTGTTAACACCTGGGATAATTATTTAAAATTCTTCTGCCTCATGGCTGCTTTTTGGGGTTGGGCTTTTAAGGATGTTGGCAATGGTCTATGATGATGACCTCTCCAACCGTCAGTGGTGCTGGGGGGGCCTTGTCTTCTGTGAAACCTACAGGAAGATAAGGTTTTCAATCACCTTTTCTAACACGAAGGGGAAATACTATGTCTTCGGGATCACTTGGTTATAATGAAATGGAAAGACGTTCTCGAATAAACTCATATAAAAATGATGCTACTGAAGGGAGAGGGGGAAATGCCGTGGGCAATCAAGGATCTGCAGGCCTCGTGGGGAAGGTAGGAAAGTCAAGGAGGGACACCGTTCTCCCATTTTTCAGAGGCCCGCGTACTTTGTAATTTTTGGTTTCCTCTACGAAGCTCTGCTCTTCGTTTGCCCCTGTGGCAGACTAGCTTTCTTGCTTTACCTCTAGCTTCTCAGATTCTCATATTTACTGCTTGCCAAATGGCCTTGACTTGGTATAATGTTGCTCTAGTCCAATACTACACAGTCTTTCCTTAGATAACATCTTGGCCCCCCAGTGTCTCAATTCCAAATTAAGGGAGAGTCTGTTTGGCCCATACTGAGTCATGTTTCCACCTCTGGTGCTGGAATGAAGGGGTCATATGTACTTTGGGTGGTCCAGACTCGTCTAGGCAGGCTCTCAAGAAGGCGGAGTTGGTAGGAGGCAGTGATTGGCATGGCTGCCATATCCCAGTCAAGGAACAATTCAGCATTGTTTGTATTTGGCTCTGGGTTGCATTAGGGAAAAGGGCCCATTCCTTTTTGGCCTTGTCTTACTCTCCAGCTTTTCCCCGTTGGAATTTTAGGTCTAGACAGTAGAAGGAGGAAGAGGTGCAGGAGTGCTGTAGTCTGTTTGCAAGTCATGAAGAGTTGGTTACTAACACTAATTCAAAACAGGGTTGGTTGCATACATAACCAGTCAATATTTAATTAAAAAAATACTTTCATTCATGCCTTTGAATTAAATTAATGCATTTGAATTTCTCTTTCTAATGCACTTGTTTACTTTTTGAGTTCTTAACATAGACTTAAAAAAATACATATTCATTGTTCAGAGATGCCACTTTTACAGCCAAGAACTTCTGTTGTATGTTGAAGTCTTTGGATGAGAAGGGGACAGCGACAGAACGGCAAGAAGGAGAAGAGGGGTAGGTAAGACCTGAAGGACTCATTGCCCCACTAACTAGCTATGTTACCTTGGTAACTTAGCGTTTTTCTTTTTGGTTTTTTTTTTGTGTGTAAGGGAGATTGGCCCTGAGCTAACATCCATTGACGATCTTCCCCTTTTTTGCTGAGGAAGATTGTCCCTGAGCTAACATCTGTGCCCATCTTCCTCTATTTTGTATATGGGATGCCACCACAGCATGGCTTGATGAGCCCTGCTAGGTCTGTACTCAGGATCTAAACCTGCCAATCCTGGGCTGCCAAAGTGGAGCGTGCGAACTTAACTGCTATGCCACCGGGCTGGCCTGGTAACTTAGTTTTTTGAAACTTGGTTTCTTTGTCTTTAAAATGGGGTAAGAAAAGTATCCATCTCATGATGTTGGTGAGAGGAATCAATGAGATAATGTATTGAAAGGTACTTTTAGGCACTTGGGATGTCCGAATGAACAAAATATACAAAGATCTTGCAAAATGCATGAAGATCTTTCAGTAATTGCTGCCACCCCTCTAATTTATAAATAAAAAAGAGTGGCATCCTGACCTTTCCTTCCAATTCTAAAAAAATTTAAGTTTTTTAGATAGGACCATGCGGTAGACAGGTGCGCTTATTGTCTTGTGAAAATTAGGGTATGTGAGTGCAGTTGTGTGCAAGTCCACGATCAGGAGCCGTTCAAAATCCATGAAAATATCAACCTTCTTTGAAAAAGTTCCGTTTTTCAAGGCAAACATTAAGTGAGCTTTGTTTGAGTTAAGGGAATAAATAAAACTTGTGGGAGGCATTTATGAGCTGATATCTTGGCTTTGATGACCCGGGGAAAGACATTCCTCCTTGTACAGGGGGTAACTCATTTTGCTTTTATGAAATCAAAGTTAAAAATCTTAATGGGTTTTAATAACCCCAAATGTCATGTTGAATTTAAGTTTCAGTTAAGTCGGGCAGTTTCAGATAACACCTCTTTGTAATTGCTATGGTTTACTCATCTCTTGGGCTATAACATATACCTCAAGACATCAGATCTTCCATTTGTAAAAATTTCACATTTTGCAACCTTTGTGGTGAGAAACAGAAACTTTTAGGGACAGGCTCTTTTAGATGGATGGAAATATTTTTTCCTCAGTGGATCCACACAAGTCATTCCAGCAGCCAAAGGAAGCAATTTCCTTTCTTTGCCTTGGGATTTGAACAATAATATTTTGTATACAATTATTTAACTTAGTTGACCTAAACTTTAATTTATTCTTTGTTTAGCATTTATAGATTGTTATATTATGTGCCCTAAATTCAAGTCATTACAATTTGAAATGGTCCAAAGAATTTAAGGGTATGCTGGTTGAAATTTTCAAGAGAGAATTTAGCCAAGCTAGTACAAAAAAATAATTCCATCGCTTTACCGACAAATCGTATGTATGTCTGTGGGGGCATCAATGTCATATGTAAGATGTTCAAGGAAGATCTGTAATAATAGAAAGTTGCTACTCTTTATCCTACATAGTGTTAGTGAGTAAAACAACCAATTTCATCTTGTGGGGTTAACTTTGGCTTTGGTGTTCTTTAGTTCTTCAAAGAGTGTCTAATTGTTTGAGAAGAGACAGAGCTTAGTAACAAGAGATGCTGATGTTTACATTTCTCTTTCTTCTTCATCTGTTACACAGAACAAGTGATCAACTCCATATTTTCTCATCACACTAAATAATTCCCCAAAATGGCCAATGCTCTTGTTAGTGTAACTGGTCATCATTTTTCTTCTTCACTGAGGTAATCTTCAGACCCCGGGAACAATGAATGTTGCTATGAGGCCCGTCAAGTCCTGCCTGTAGCAGGAATTCAGCAATGACAATGCTTCCACCATTTATCCATGTGCCCGACCACGTGCTTAGGCATTTGAATATGAGGGAGAATAGAAAAGATGTGGGCTACTTCCAAGGGTTATATTAGTTTTCGTTTTTAATGGATTAAAATTATATGGTGGTTTATTTAAAAAACCTGCACATTTCCATCAGTAACGTAAACCACTGCCCTTGTGTGGGAAACTGGCCAGGACTCCCTCAGGCCCAATCTCATCCACAGTTATTCATTGAGAGGGACGGCATAAAAAGTAAGGTTGTTTAAAAATTTTCCATGCCATTCTGAAAACAGGTGCTTCCTTTGTAAGTGCAAGTGAGTGAATTTATGTGGTCATTTCAACCCAATTTAAACCCTCGTTCTAAAGAACAAAGACATTTTCTTTGCCCCGAAGATTGACATTTGCTTACAGGCACTAGGCACTTCCTGTGACCCTGGGTCCCATTCTGCTGGTGCTGTCGGAGAGGTCAAAGGGAAGGCAGCACATTGGTGCACATGGGAGGTGCTCAGAATCTGTGCGTATCAGCACAGAGGCAGGCTGAAGCCTGCTTAGATATTTATCAGGGGCTTTATGGTGTGTCCATTCCAAAAGTGAGCAGTGGGAACCTCTGAGGTCCCTTAGTTCTCAGTAAACGGTCAGTGTTGAAACCTGCTCCCCTGCTCCTTCTGATCTCTCTCTCCTGTCCTTTTCCTTCTGCCTTCTCACTTTCCCTGCCAGCAAGCAGCGCCGGCAACTTCACATCTGACTTCTGGAAGGGAATGAAAGACTTTCTTTCTGTATAGAGAGGTTTCTTTTACACAGAGCTGTCTTTGATGGGGGAGACGTCCCCACAACAGATTTAGAACGTGAAGTATTGGCACCGAGCCAGAGAGGACAGCCATCAATTGTAGTTTGAACGAGGTTTCATCACGTCTTTGTCCTGTCATCTCGTTTTTGGCGGGGAATAGTGGGTGTTCTGTTAAACCGAGAGCGGCTTTGGTCAGTGCGATTGTAATACTTTAAATTCGAGACACCACGTTGACATCCACTACTCTAAGGTATTTGGGTGCTTAACAAAATGTTCTAAAGAGTAGGAATAATGATTCCAAACTGATGCTAAGGAATGCTTTGAATTTATACAGAACTAGAGTTTTACAAGTGGCAAGCTATCTTGCCAACATTTTCTTTGTCTAAACTTTGAGAAAGACAATAAGTGATAGGATTTCTGGAAAATGAGAATGATCTTTCTTGGCAGTTTTTAGATTTCTGGTTGAAAAAAAGGTGATCTGAAGAAAATCTAACAGAACGTAATGTGTTCATTTTGGGTGGCAGGTATAAGGATGTTTGTGTATTGATCTCTACTATTTTTGAAGGTTTTTCAAAAGAAGGGAAAAAAGATAAGGAGAAGAGAAAGGACAGAAGCAAGCAAATGATGGAAGCATGGGCCCATAATAGTGCTTTCTGATGCAAAAAGGCCTGTGTAGGAATTTGGTACTGGGTATGTGGCTTTGGCCAAGTCAACTTCTCTGCCTCGGGTTTTTTTTTTTTTTTTTTTTTTTTCTTGGTAAGGAAGATTGGTGCTGAGCTAACATCTGTTGCCAATCTTCCTCTTTTTGCTTGAGGAAGCTTGTCCCTGAGCTAACGTCCGTGCCAATCTTCCTCTATTTTGTATATGGGATGCTGCCACAGCATGGCCTGAAGAGCGGTGTGTAGGTCTGTGCCTGGGATCCGAACCTGTGAACCCCGGGCCACCGAAGCAGAGTGTGCAAACTTAACCCCTATGCCACTGGGCCAGCCCCTGCCTCGGTTTTTATAAAATGTCATTTATAAGTGGACATGATAGCCCTTTGTTAAGAGATAATATCTCCTTAAGAGCCAAACACAGTGCCCAGTACATAAAAGATACCTCAACAATCTTCTTTCCCTTTCGTTACCTCTTTAGTGTTGCATTACGAATCTTTAGCTGAATTGAACGCAGACTCTCGTCTGCCTGGTCTTAATATCCGTCTTACTGAATTGTTGTTTGCTTATATGCAGTAATGTCACAGTGACCCCAGGATCCCCTTGCTTTTGTTTCTTCTTACCACGAAAAGGTATTAGGACAGAAAAGGTTATTATTATTATTTTTTAATTTAACCATATTTATGGAGGACCAACTCAGAGCCAGGCTGTATTCTGGGAGCTAAAAGGTACAATGGGAATAAGACGGACCAAGTCACTGCTCCCATGGAGTTTCAGGGGAGGCAGATTATCAAGAACAAGTGTCAGGGGACAATAATGGCATGAAGAAGAGTAAAGTGGCGTCGAGGGATGCGGTGTATCTCTATTAGATAGAATGGACCGCGAATGCTTCTCTAAGGAGCCGCCATCTTGATGTCTGCACAGAGGCAGGGAGCGAGCCTGGTGGAAATCTGGGGAGAGAGCATTCCAGGCAGAGAGAACGAGGCATGTGTTGAAGAACCACAAGAGGCTCATGTGGGAAAGGCAGGCAAGAGCCAGGAATGAGGCCGCAGGCCAAATCACCTGCAGGAGGCCCTGGTTTGGATTTTATTTGGGTGCACTAGGAAGCCACAGTAAGTTGAACCACAAAACTGGCCGCTCTACTACTCTTAAGAGACTTGGTGAGGGATGTTTTGCAGGGAAGATGGAAAATCACAGTGTGTCTGTTCCGTTGATTACCATTCCCATCATAGAATAATTAACTGCTAGCTGTAATTATAGGACTTCCTCTAATTTAGTTTAGCACTCCTGGGACCTCTATTAGCCTATATCCCAATCAATTTCACAGTCATTAAGAGGGAACGTGCCACAGTCCTGTTGAATTTTAAATCTAGTGGGAGAACCATCCACCTATTTGTTTTCGCTCCTCTAGACTGCCTTATTTTCTTTCAGTTCATAAGGTTTACCCCCCTCTGTTCAGGCCCTCTCCTCTGGCATGCTGATTCAGGCTTGTAGCATGGAGTTATGCTAATTAGGATATTCTTTCACAGATAGTTGTTAATGAATTCCATGCATCTCACGTCCTTTTTGTAACCTCTCAAATTCGTATAACAAAAAGTTTCAGCGGACAGCCAAGGGACCGCCAAGGGACCACTGTCCCCTCCGCAAGATAGGTGTTTCAATGTTTATTCTCACGTCTGGCACCTCTTACTAGCCTCATATCCTCTATGTAAGTTCCTTTATGCAGAGAAACGTGACCACATCTGTTTTCTCAGTTGGGTTGAACAATAAGTTCCCCTGTCACAGAAATCACAGAGAAGGTCTTCCTTTTTGCCTCTTTGACATATCGGGTGACTTGCTGTGTTTAGATAACCCTGGCCTCCCAGGGTTCCTCTTGTCCAATTTTCTCCGCTGCTCTTGTGGTGAAAGCCATCCTTGCTGTCACATCACATCACTGCAGGGGTGTGCGCTCCCGGTCCCCAGTGGATGGCTTCTCTGTGGAGGCAAACGGTGATCTTAGTGCTGGTTGTGAGTTCACTAGAAGTAGCCCCTTGAGAAGCAGGGGCTTCTCCAGACAGCTCAGTCTTATTCGTTATGAAATAGTGTCTTTAGCTTGCGGGGAGGAACTAGCATCCCTCCATACCATAGAAGAAACCAAGATTTACGGTCACAGGAGTGAGGGAATGGCTGGCCAGTGCTGGCAGCCAAGTCATCATAAACATGAACCCTGTATCTACTTGTGTGTTCTGGCAAGCCCGTGTGTGTATGTGTGTGTGTAAATGGATAGATTTTATTTTTTAGAATAGTTTTAGATTCAAAGCAAAACTGAGCAGAAAGCACAGAGAGTTCCCACATACTCCTTGGCCCCCTACCCCTCCAAACCCCCATCCTCTCCCACCATCAGCTTGCCCCCTACCCCCCCAGAGTGGTACAATCCATGAACCCACGTTGACACATCATTATCGCCCAGAGTCTGTACTTTACATTAGGGTTCACTCTTTGTGTTGTACATTCTGTGAGTTTTGACAAATGTATAATGACATGTATTCAGCAGTATAGTCTCATACAGAATAGTTTCATGGCTCTGAAAATCCTCTGTGCTCCACGTAATTATCCTTCCCTCTGCCCCAACCCCTTGGCAGCCACTGATCTTTTTACTGTCTCTGTAGCTTTGCCTTTTCCAGAATGTCATATAGTTGGAATCATACAGTACGTAGCCTTTTTAGGTTGGCTTCTTTCACTTAGTAATATGCATTTAAAGTTCTTGTATGCCTTTTCATGATTTGATACCTCGTTTCTTTTTAGTGCTGAATAATATCCCATTGTATGATGCACCTTAGTTTCTTTATCCATTTATCTACTGAAGGACGTCTTGGTTGCTTCCAACTGTTGGCAATTATGAATAAAACTGCTATAAACATTCATGTGCAGATGTTTGTGTGAAGTATGAGATATATACATATATATGTATATTTATACATTGTATATATTTAGTGAAGTTTTTTTTCTGATTATGAAAAAACGTGTGCTAAATTGTATAGCATTTGGAAAATATAAAAAAGAAGAAGAAAAATTTAAAAATCCAGTACAAGTCAGTTTATTAACTTAATGTAATAAACCACATGAAATTGGAGCTGTCCTGGAAAATTCAGGACATATGGTTATTATATATTATAACAGTTAGTGGTAAAGACAGGAAAGATTTAGGGCATTCCAAATACTGATTCTGTTTCCATCAAAATTGCTTCCTAAGTGACTCTTTATGATAATCAACATTCAAACAAACACTGCCAGCTTTGCAAAATAGCTAGCTTAGAAGTCTCTTGAACAACTGACCTGCAAGGGGACACTGAAATTCTTCCCTTAAAAAATCCAAATATGCTTTAGCAGTGGCCCTTAGTGCTTGCTGGTGGAGGGGAATCCTATCATCTACATGGAATCCAGTGGTTCAGAGGTACACATATTATATAATGTCTGATGTGACTGCTTTGGATCCAAGGAACATTCATCTCTCCCGGGCATCTTCTGGGTGGACAAGTGGAGGCTGCTGCCGGGGAGGAAGGGCTCCAAAGCAACCTTAGAAGTGCACATAAGTTGACTCTGGCATCCTGTTGCTTTTCATTGTTCTTTTGTGTGTGTGTGTGAGGAAGATTGTCTCTGAGCTAACATCTGTGCCAGTCTTCCTCTATTTTATGTGGGATCCCGCCACAGCGTGGCTTGATGAGCGGTGGTAGGTCCACACTGGGGATCCAAACCCACCAAAGCAGAGTGCGTGAACTTAGCCACTGCGCCACGGGACCAGCCCCTTTCATTGTTCATTTTTAACAAGGCAAACAAACCTAACTCAATTTAAAAATATCTTTTTGTGATTCCTGTGAATGGAAGTACAAGGCTAGCAACTTTTTTTTTGGTCTGTTTAAAATATCCATTGTCTCTTTTTGGTAGAAGAAAGCAGGTCTGAAGCAAGAGTAAAATCAAAGGTTATATAACCTACATCTAAATATATAAAAAGTTGTAAATCAAGCTAACAAATTGTAAAATAAAGCATGTTTTATGCTCCTACCTTGACAAATAAAGTTTCATAATGCCCTGGAAAACTGGATTCAGATTTAGAATGATTAGACTCCTTGGGATACTCCTTGATCCTAGAAGCGAGGGGTGGCCAGCACCCAGCCCATGGTCCATCCTTATCCTCCCACTCCTGGCTCCATCTTGGACCATGCAAGGCCTGGTGAACACTACATGCTACACAAATGAGCTCCCTCTACAATTCCCATAAACAACTGTCCTTGAGCATAAGAGAGTATGTGTCTCCCTCTGTCCTTGGTAGGATAGATCTAAGAAAGTGTCTTATGGAGGGGCTTGGACATACCTGGGTGTGATCTGGAGAGGGGTTGGTTGGCCTCTGTGTGCGTACCTTTGTTTGTCTTCTGTGAAGGGCATGGCTGGTGGAGGGCTAGAGAAGTCCCTCTGATGTGACTGCCCAGGTCAGGGGCCCTTCTTTTCTCCCCTGGGATTAAGGATGATTCTGGAAAAAGGGATCCAGGGTCCTTTGCTACTAGAAATCTTTGAGCTTTAGTTTTGATCTTAAAAAAGTTAGCCATGGGGGCTGGCCTGGTGGTGCAGCAGTTAAGTTCGCACGTTCCGCTTCTCGGTGCCCTGGGATTTGCTGGTTCGGATCCCAGGCGCGGACGTGGGACCACTTGGCAAAAGCCATGCTGTGGTAGGTGTCCCACGTATAAAATAGAGGAAGACGGCCATGGATGTTAGCTCAGGGCCAGTCTTCCTCAGCAAAAAAAGAGGAAGATTGGCAGTAGTTAGCTCAGGGCTGATCTTCCTCAAAAAAAAGAAAAAAGTTAGCCATCACTTTTAACACAACGAAAGTAGAGTGAGAAGCATCCACTTTTAAATGCATTGAAATTCAGCAGCATGCAGCATAAAAGTTTGTGTTTTTAATAGGTCAATATCGTTGTATTCTGGCATAGGTTCATTCAGAAAGCTCTAGGCAGGTCAAAATAGTCAAATATGCAACACATTTACACAAGTTGTTTTTAGTTTTCCAGTTTTCAAGAACCATAATGAAGTTTTGCCAAAAAACTGACTCTCGACCAAGAGTCTTTCATCCCAGGGATTATGGTTTCTTTCTGACTGACGTGATGATTCACCTCCTGGAATCTCCCCTGATGGCATTCTTGATGCTCACAACATCTGTAATTGTGTAGACGTTCCTGTCTTAATTCTTGCTTTGAAGGGGATCCTCATGAGAAGAGCTAATTTCAAAACACAGGAAAAGTCAAACCAAGTTCCAGTTTAAATTGAAAGGGGCGTTTCCAAAGCGTGGGATAGTGGAGGTCTCCTGGGTGCTGATGAATCACCTGTCGTCTTTGGTAACAATCAACACAAAGGTTTTTCAAACTATTTACTAACAAGGCTCTCAAAATGCCTGAGAGAGGTGTGGAAAATGAACAAAGTTGGGGTCCTGAGGGTCTGTTCTCCTGGGGATTTGAGAGTATTAAAGTAACACTTTGTTATTACATCATTAAGTATTTAATCAAGACTGGAAACATTATGTCCATTAATACTATGGACATATGTCCATAATGTCCAATAATAATATATCCAGAGAGGTGGGTGCTAAGGATGAGTAAGTATGACTTCCTCCAAAATTCAGAGTGCTCACTCACATGTTCTAAGGTCTTTGTGCTCTCTAAAAAATTTTTCTATTAAGATTTAGAAAAACATCTGTTAAGATGTGGAAGTTCATACAGAAAACTGATACATTCCAAGGTTTTTTCCCACCACGGGAAATATTCCTGATCACCAAGTGTAATGAAATAAATTTGTCATGTTGGATGTAATACGTGGTGGAGGGCAGAATGAAGAGCCCGAAACTTGGAGTGGAGGCTTGACATTTATAGTTATTAATATGTACTTTAGGAATTGATTTATAAAGAAGAATACCAGTGCTAAAATAGATAAATTGAAGCTTGTTCTCACTAAGTAGGTTAGACAGTTCATCAAATATTGGTTAAAATCTCTTTCTCGGAAGGTCGAAAAATAAGAGATTAAATGTCAGCCTCCAAGGCAGGGGACTTTGATAGTCTAGGCGATGGGTGAGTTCAGATAAATATAAAATGCAATTGGACACTGTGTCTGCCTTGTGCTGAGTGCATGGGTCAGCCACCTGGGGCCCAAGGACCAACTTCGGTCTGCTGGCTCTTTTGCTAAGAGTGGGTTTTATGTTTTTAAATGGTTGAAAAGAATTGTAAGTAGTAATACTTTGTGATAAGAGAAAACCATATGAAATTCAGATTTCAGTGGCCATGACTAAAGTTTTATTGGAATGCAGCTGCGTCCCTTCCTTCATGTATTGCCGATGGCTGCTTTCACGCTACAGTGGCAGAGTTGAGTAGGTGCGACAGTGACCATATGGCCCGGAAAGCCTAAAATATTTACTATCTGTTCCTTTGCAGAAAAAAAAAAAACTTTCAGAAAAAATTTGCTGAACCCTGGCTTAGAGGAACCAGAGTGAGATGCTGCTGGCAGCTGGTGCCCACTTTCCGTCCCTCTGTCCTACCTTATCTTCACGTTCCTCTGTCTTACCTTAAGTTTGGGTTTAACGATAATGAGAGGTAACACTTATGTAGGGCTTACTATTTTCCAATTGTTTGATTTATTTAATCCATAATAATTCTATGATGTAGATACAACTATTATGCCCATTTTACGGATAAGGAAACTGAGGCAAAGGGAACAGAGGCAACTACACAAGTCAACCGTAGAAATGGGAGTCAGCCTCAGGCAGCCTGGCACTCTGTGCTTGCTCTTGACCACTCCGTCCCCTGCCTCTTGGAGATCAGTGTCAGTCATTTGTGTACCTCTTGATTAGATTTGCCGTATTCACATGACAGATGTGGATGTGAATGTGTGTGTGTTAAGTTCCTTCACTTAGTCCTGAAATCGTGGGTTTGATGTGCTAACACATTTTTAGTACACGTTGAAAGATAGTTATAACTGTAAAGATTGCACGTGGTTTCCCACATATCACTGAAGATGGTTTCTTGTTTCCATCATTGTGTAGTGTGTCTCTCTGCCCCGTTGGGTGTGCTCACAGCTCTTGATCCACTTATGGGGCTTTTGTTGACTCTGATTTTTAAATTTAAAGCAAACTCAAACTGTACAGTCCTGAAGTACAAAAGAACATCTACAATAATTCAAGGAAGTTGCATTTTTTAAAAAAATTTAGGCATCTTCCCCTTTTGATCTTTGACACATTTAAATTTGATGATGTGTTTGTTTGCTTACTTTTATTTCCAAAGCTCCTTCGGATGTCATGTATTTCCTTGCGTATCGTAATTATTTGGTCGTTCATTCAGCTCAGACTTTCTGTGTGCCCAGGGCCGTGCTGGGCACCTGGGGCACATCTGTGCACACAACAGGATACATGGCCCAGAGCGAGTTAAAGAATATGGTCATCCGCCAGCAGATGTCTTCACATGCTTTACTTAGATTTTAGCAATTTGTATCGCTCCTTAGGTGTTCAACTGCATGTGCTAATTTTGAATCAGCGGGTCCCAACAGCTAGAGGAGCAGCTGTCAGATCAGGAAACCTGTCCTTTGGCCCAGATTGTTCTGATTATTGGTGGCATAACCTTGGAAACATTGTTTCATTTTCCATTCTAGATTTTCATTCTGGAAAGTGGAAAATACCAGCATATTAAGCAGGTCTTAACAAAATCAAGTGCCCCAAATGTTGTAATGAGCTCTGCTTTTATGGTTCTCTTGCCTTCCTTGTTTACATGGGCCCGGCTTGTTGGTATGTAACTTTATCATGTGGATACAATTGATGCAGATACATACACACAACCTGATACATACGGGCTGAAGTAGATGCAAGAACTGTTGTTTCCCTAGGCGTGCCTGGAACTGCCAGCGGAAAGGACAACCTGGACTCGGAAAGGGTCCAGCGTGGACAAGGCCAGGGTCAGTTTGGGGAATCTAAAAGCGCATTTGGAGCTTGTTGGTGAGGCAGAGTGAGTAGACTGTAGATGTATGAAGAGGTGCCAGGACAGGATTCATCCTGCTAAGGTTTGAGTCCCATATAGCCCAGGGTCAGGCACATAACAGGTGTCCTCTAACCATCCTTCTGCCCAGTCTTTGTACCTCTCAGTGGTCCATGGCCCTTAGGGAATGACTGTGCGTTTTGATCGAGAGGGCTAGGATTAAAACATCTTATTCTAAGTTTATAAAAATGATGATTATGTTCTGCACTTTTTTGAGATGTTTATGATAATGAGAAATATGGTTTAAACATACAGTACACTCTAATGGTTCACCAAGGTGAAAATGGTTATTTTTTCCATATTGAAGACATAGAAGCATAATTCTTAAACCAAAAATGTTGCATGCATAGCTATTTTACATTATTTTGCATCAAAAACTTTTATTAATTTTTTAGTTTATTTGCTGTGTTTTTTTGTAGCAAAGACCTTAACTTTTTATTTATTTCCCCCAGCTTTATTGAGTTATAAATGACAAATAAGAATAGTATATATTTAAGATATACAACATGATGTTTTGCTATATGTTACACTGCAAAATGATCACCATGTCAAGCTAATTAACATACCAACCACCTTACATAGTTCCCTTTTTCTTTTGATAGGGAGTATACTTAAGATCTGTTCTCAATAAATTTCAAGTATACAATGCAGTCACGCGTTGCTTAATGATGAGGATCTGTTCTGAGAAATGCTTTGTTAGGCGATTTTGCTGTTGTGCCAACATCAGAGTGTACTTACACAGACCTAACGGGACAGCCTACTGCACAGCTAGGCTGTATGGCACTAAGCTTATGGGACCGCTGCTGCATATGTGGTCTGTCTCGACTGAAACATCATTGTGTGGTGCCTGACTGTACAGTATTATTAAGCATGGTCACCATGCTGTATATTAGATCTCTAGATCTT
Organism: Equus przewalskii; assembly: GCF_037783145.1. Taxonomy (NCBI): domain Eukaryota; kingdom Metazoa; phylum Chordata; class Mammalia; order Perissodactyla; family Equidae; genus Equus; species Equus przewalskii. Next base: position 28,243,726 of record NC_091857.1, on the reverse strand, counting down.
ATTCATATTGTGTTACTGAAACTTTGTACTTTTTGACCACCATCTCCCCATTTTCCCCACTCCCAGCCCCTGGCAACCATCATTCTATTCTCTGCTTTTACAAATTATACTGTAACTACATCATGTAAGTGAGATAATACAGTTTTTGTGTTTCTTTTTTATTTTTTTGAGGAAGATTAGCCCTGAGCTAACTACTGCCAGTCCTTCTCTTTTTTGCTGAGGAAGCCTGGCCCTGAGCTAACACTCATGCCCATCTTCCTCTACTTTATATGTGGGACGCCTACCACATCATGGCGTGCCAAGTGGTGCCATGTCCGCACCTGGGATCCGAACCGGCAAACCCCGGGCTGCCGAGAAGCAGAACGTGCGAACTTAACTGCTGCACCACCGGGCTGGCACCAGTATTTGTGTTTCTTTGTCTGACTTATTTCATTTAGCAAATGGTATCCTCCAGGTTCATCCATGTTATTGCAAATGGCAAGATTTTCTTCTTTTTCAAGACTGAATGCTAGTCCATTATATATATCTTATATATATTATATATATATCACATTTTCTTTATCCATTCATCTGTCTGTGGATCCTTAGGTTGTTCCGTATCTTGGCTATTTTGCATAATGCTGCAGTGAACATGGGAGTGCAGATATATCTTTGAGATCCAGATTTCATTTCCTGTGGATATATACCAGAAGCGGGATTGCTGGGTCATATGATAGTTCTATTTTTAATTTGTTGAGGAACTTTCACATTGTTTTTGATAATGACTATGCAAATTCCCACCAACAGTGTACAAGGGTTTCCTTTTCTCCACATCCTTGCCAACACTTGGTATCCTTTGTCTTTTTTGATAAAAGCCATTCTAACAGGTGTGAAGTGCTATCTCATGGGTTTGATTTGATTTCTCTGGCGATTAGTGATATTGAGCATCTTTTCATATACCTGTTGGCCATATGTATGTTTTCTTTGGAGAAATATCTGATCAGGTCGTTTGCCCGTTTTTAAAATTAGATTATCTGGTTTTTTGCAATTGAGTTGTTTGAGTTCCTTATACATTTTGGATATTAACCTCTTATTAAATGGATGGTTTGCAAATATCCTCTCCCATTCCATAGGTTGTCTGTTCACTCTGTTGATGGTTTCCTTTGCTGTGCAGAAGCTTTTTAGTTTGATGTGATTCCTTTGTTCACTTTTTCTTTTGTTGCCTGTGTCAGATCCAAAAAATCATTGCCCAAACCAATGTCAAAAAGCTTTTTTCCTGTTTTCTTTTATTAGTTTTACAGTTTCAGGTCTTAGGTTATGTCTTTAATCCATTTTGAGTTTTTACGTTTTTATTTATGGTGTGTGATAAGGGTCCAATTTCATTCTTTTGCAAGTGGATACCCCAAAAATCATTTATTAAAGAGACGTCCTTTCCACATTGTATATTCTTGGCTCCTTTGTCATAAATTAATTGACCCGATATGCATGAGTTTATTTCTTGGCTCCCTATTCTGTTACATTGTTCTATATGTCTGTTTTTATGCTTGTGACATAATGTTTTGATTAATGTAGCTTCATATGTTTTGAAATCAGGAAATGTGATGCTTCTGGTTTGTTCTTCTTGCTCAAGATTGCTTTGGCTATTTGGGGTCCTTTGCGGTTCCATATGAATTTTAGGTTTCTTTTTTATATCTCTGTGTAAAATGCCATTAGAATTTTAAAAAGGATTGCATTGAATATGTAGATCCCTTTGAGTAGTATTTATTTGACAATATTACTTTTACCAATCCATGAACATGGGATATCTTTCCATATGTTTGTGTCTTCAGTTTCTTTCATCAGTGTTTTATAGTTTTCGATGTACAGATCTTTCACTTCCTTGGTTAAGTTTCTTCGTAAGTATTTTATTCTTTTTGATGCTTTTGTAAATGGGATTGTTTTCTTAATTTCTTTTTTGGCTAGTTCATTGTTAGTGTATAGGAATTGCAATGGATCTTTGTATGTTGATTTTGTATCCTACAACTTTACTGAATTCATTTTGTAGTTCTAACAATTTTTTGGTGGAGTCTTTAGGGTTTTCTATATATAAGATCATGTCATCTGCAAACAGAGACAATTTAACTTCTTTTTTTTCCGATTTGGATACATTTTATTTCTTTTTCTTACCTAAATGGTCTGGCTGGGACTTCCAGTAATATGTTAAATAGAAGTGGTGAGACTGAGCATCCTTGTCCTGTTCCTGATCTTAGAGGAAGAGCTTTCAACTTTTTGCCATTGAGAATGATGTTGGCTGTGGGCTTGTTGTATATCCTTCTATGCCTAAGTTGTTGAGAGTTTTTATCATGAATGGATGTCGAATTTTGTCAAATGCTTTTTCTGCATCTATTGAGATGATTGTATGCTTTTTTCATTTCATTCTGTTAATGTGGTATGTCACATTTATTGATTTGTATATGTTGAACTATCCTTATATCCCAGGGATAAATCCTACTTGATCACGTTTTATGATCATTATAATATGTTATTGGATTTGGTTTGCTAGCATTTTGTTGAAGATTTTTACATCTGTTTCATCAGGGATATTGGCCTATAATTTTCTTTCCTTGCAGTGTCCTTGTCTAGTTTTGGTATCAGGGTACTTCTGGCCTCATAAAATGAGTTTGAAATTGTTGCCTTCTCTTCAACTTTTTGGAAGAATTTGAGATGGGTTGGCATTAGTTCTTTAAATCTTCAGTAGAATTCGCCAGTGAAGCCATCTGGAAAGACCTTGACTTTTATTATCTCATTTTAAATATCACCAATTGACTGACAATCTTTTTTTCTAAATTGATTTTCTACGTTATAATAAGTGAGAACATAGATCCTTCAACTGTGTCTCATTCAGTGTGCTACATTCCTCTTGTTGGCTACCCTGTCAGAGAACCGTGTCACTGGAGTTATTCCATCCCTGGGAAAAAAACAGACCAAAGAGTTGTCAGGGGGTTTTCAGGCTCTGTGATAATTTATTCTTTTATGTCTTTAATGAGATATAGAGGAGTCTGCTAGCTAGTGGTCAAAAATGTTGAGATTAGAGAGTTTATGTATTGATTTGCTGTTGTGACTTTATCAAAATACACCATTAATCTCTCTGCTCTTCATTCCCTCCTGCCCTTGGTTTGGTACTAAACAGGGTGTGAGCCTCTGTGGTCATGCTTTGTGTCACCTGTGATTTTAGGCCCTGGTTTTCTCACGGGTCTCTGGTGTTTGTGTAAGAGCTAGCAAAAGCGTTGCATGTGAGAGGTGCTCATCATTTTGTTCCATTCCTTCCCCCTTTTCAATCTCCCATTCAGGATTTTCCACTTGACCCAGTTTAAGTGTCGTGTCTCCTTCTGCGGAAATCTCTTCTCACAGGCTCTTATTGGTCTGCTCGGTATTATAATTGAAGAAGGGGACTGCATTACCTGTGTCCTCTCAAAAGGCTTGGTACATTGCATGTAGGTGCTCGTTGGTTTTGTCTCTGTATGTATTTAGATATTGATAAAGTTAGTATTGGAGTGCTGTTCTGAGCCAGGTACTTGCTTAGAAGTTTATGTGAGTTATTTCATTTGTTTATCACAGCAACCCAGTGGGAGAAGCACTATTATTTTCCTCATTTTACATAGAGGGAAACTGAGGCTTGGAGAAGTTAAGTGCAGCATTCAAGGTCATTCACCTTGTGAGTGGTGGGGTTGGGATTCAAACCTGGTTCTGATTCTAAAGGCTGTGTTCATAGCTGTACTGGTATCATGCAAGGTGTATTGAATTAAATGTATAGACTGCTTTATGAAAGCTGTGTATGTGTTAAATTTAGGATTTTGACGGACATTTTAATGAACTAGAAAAACTAGGGTACCAAGTACATTCCTTTTCTTTATACCATGACTGGTAATAGGATTGATTATCTTCGAATGGACTTTTTCTTTTGAACAACTTTAGTGAGCTATAATTCATATACCATACAATTCATCTACTTAAAGTATACACTTCAATAGTGTTTAGTATATTCACAGAGTATTGCGACCATCCCCACAATCATTTTTATAACAAAAGAAACTCTATCCGTTACCAGTCATTCCTCATTTTCCCCCAGCTCATCCCCAGCCCCAGGCAGCCAGTAACCTAATTTGTTTCTAGATTTGCCTGTTCTGGACATTTCAAATAAATGGAATCATACAATGTATGGTCTTTTGTGACTGGCTTCTTTCACTGAGCATAATGTTTTCAAGTTTCATCTGTGTTGTGGCATGTATCAGCGCTTCTTTTTTTATTTTGGCCAAATAGTATTACATTGAATGGATATACCGCATTTTATTTATCCATTCATCAGTTGGTGGGCATTTGGGTTATTTCCACTCTGGCTATTACAAATAATGCTGCTATGACACGTTCTTGTACAAGCTCTTGTGTGGACATACGTTGTCGTTTACCTAGGAATGAAACTGTAGGTCATATGGAAACTCTAGATTTTCTGTTTTGAGGAACTACCAGACTGTTTTCCAAAGCGGCCGCACCATTTTACATTTCCACCAGTGACATGAGGGTTCCAATTTCTTCACGTCCTTGCTAACACTTGTTATTATCTTTTTGATTATAGGCATTCTAGTGGCTGTGACTTGGCATCTCATTGTGGTTTTGATTTTTGTTTCCCTAATGGCTAATGCGCTTGAGCGTGCATCTCTTCATGTGTAACGGACTTTTAAATAGAGATTTTGTCTGAGTACTCTTTCAGGAGTAAGTCACGCCTGAGGTGGTGTTGACATTTTCCTGACATGTTTCCTGTATTATTGTCAATTTAAAGTTGAGTCTACAGTTGCATATAATTTGCCTAAAGTCCAACCTCGGGTGCTTCTTTGGCTAAGGGTATGATGCAGTGTTTCAGGAGCAGACATTATTTATTGCTTCATTAACATCAGTGTTTTGGTCAAATTGTACGGCTGAAAGTATGCGTGGGAGAAGGATGGGCTTTGAGGACTAGAGGAAGCCAACTAAAGATGAGAGTAGAACATTTACAAAGTCCTGAGATTAAAAACCAGAAAGTCCTGGGGACAGCATGAGATATATGTAGGCTGGATTTGAAGCTGGTTGAAACATACTAAAAGATGGTTTATTAGTGAATCAGCACTAAACTGGAAGAATGTCTGTAGTTTACACCACCAATTGCTCAATGCCTGAAAAATACCTGGCATGGTAACTTACATGAACACTCACTTTTTATGTGAGAATATGGTTTCTCTGTCTAGGACTCATGTTTGTAAGTAACAGAAAGCAACTCACAATTGAATAGGTTTTTTGTTTGGTTTTGCTGAGGAAGATTCACCCTGACCTAACATTTGTTGCCAATCTTCCTCTTTTTTTTGCTTGAAGAAGATTAGCCCCGAGCTACCATCTGTGCCAGTCTTCTTCTGTTTTGTATGTGGGATGCCGTCACAGCATGGCTGATGAGTGGTGTAGGTCTGTGCCCAGCATCCGAACCTACAAACCTGGGCTACCGAAGTGGAGCACATGGAACTTAAACACTATGCCATGGGTCCGTCCCCTTGTTTATTTTTTAAGGAGATTGGTGTTAATTTTTTATAAAGGTACAGAATACCACGTAGACACCATTGCTATTGGTAGTTACATATCTGCCTAGGGATGGTGCCGGCTGGGAAGGCCATTGGGATTCTGGACTCTGTGGCCTGCTGAGCTCCTCTTACATGTAGCATTCTTCTCTCTCCTGTAGCCTTTAATTATTTTATCTCTTGTTCCTGAATTGACATGACCGAAAATGTAGCTGCCCACAGTTTCTGAACTTGAATACCACACCTGGATGGGGATGTTCGGTCCAAACTCTAAGCAATCTCAGCAGCCCAGAGTGGCAGGCGGAAACCTGATATATAACATTTAAAAAGCAGAATGCAGTGTCCTACGCAGAGTTTGGAGAAAACGAGAAAGAAGAAGAGACTGCTTGCTGTCCACATAGAACAGGGAAGATATGACTTGAAGCAGTGCATGTCGGAAAGCACGATGTGGTTCCTAGAAATGAATGAACCCACTTGTGGGCCGAGGCAGCATCTTGTCCTGGTCCCCCTGGTCATTCATCAGGTCAGCCCAGCACCTGAGGACTGTATCTAGCTCCATGACCAGCATTTTAAGGAGGACTTTGAGAAAGTGGAGTAGTCGGAGGAGCAGGACCAAGATGGTCTTGGGAAACCCTGCCATGGGTTGCAGCTTAACTTGGAGACGGAAGCAATAAAAGGAAGACAGGACCACTTCCTTCTGCTATCTGAAGGGTTAGTATGTAGACAAGATAGAGATTTGGTCTGGGTTTCTCCAGACCAAATGGGAGTTATAGAGAGGCATCTTTTAAATCCATGTGAGAAAAATTTTTCTAACTTTTACAAATAAGGTAAGAAGTTGCCTAAATTTTGTACTGCCCGGATTGGCGCTATATTGCTTACCATTCATCTGGGATATTATAAATCTACAAGGTGTTCTAAATTTCCTCTGTAGTTTTTTTTTTTTTTAAGATTTTTTCTTTTTCCTTTTTCTCCCCAAAGCCCCCTGGTACATAGTTGTATATTTTCAGTTATGGGTCATTCTAGTTGTGGCATGTGGGACGCTGCCTCAGCATGGCCTGATGAGTGGTGCCATGTCCGCGCCCAGGATCCGAACCGACGAAACCCTGGGCCGCGCACGAACTTAACCACTTGGCCACGGGGCCGGCCCCTCCTCTGTACTTTTAATATCATTTGATCGTGGCATGGGTCAGCGTTTAGGCATTATCATTGGGCCACATCAATATGTAATACATAGATGGTAGCTGTGTGCGCACACATTTGGACATATATTGATTTTTATATGAACAACTCTCAGGGTTGTGAATACAGAAAATGTTCTTTCTGTGTTATTGGAGGCCTATTTTACATTTCAGCCAACTTCTCCATCACCCAGAGATCTTTCCAGTTGTTGTGTCCGCTGCATGTGTGTTTGGGGTCACACTAACTAATTTTGCACAATGCAATTAGGGAAATCTTGTGCCAAACAGCATCTGTTCCAGCATTTGCCTTCTTTAGTGTACATAATCGGGAGTTTGCTTCAAACACTGTACAGCCTTTTCCCGTGAAAATGTGAAATAGAGAGGGTGCTGCTGGAGGCTGGGTTCCCGTCCATCCAGCAGACAACAGGGAAGGAAGCCCATCTTCTGGAGAGAGCAGCACTGCTTCAGAGAATCATCTTGGTGATGGTCAGAGACTTAGACGCACAGATCAGGAATGGTGTGCGAGCGTGCATGTGTGTGTCTGCAGACATGCATGAGTGTGCACGTCCGGGTGCGCTGCGTGTTTTAGCTCCATGGGGGGAAGCACAATTAAGAAAATAGAGAACAAGAGAGCCAAAAAGACAAAGGGAAGAATGTGGCATTACAATTGATGAGACAGATGATTAAAATTCAATGATAAAAGTGAAAGACACTTAAAGGGATAGAGATAGCAATATTGATATAAAAGGGCTTTCTTTTCTTTTTATTCTTAGTAAACAGATTTAACTTAGAAAGGAAGCTGAGTTTTCCTCTTTTTACTATATATATGGCTTATTTTGGTGCCAGAGGGTGTGTGAAACTTGAGCTATTTAGAATCTGGCTCTTTTGGTATAAGGAGATAAATGCATGTTGTAAAAACAAATGTTCATATATGTGATAAGAAATTCACTTATTTATTTTTCCTTTGCTGTGTATGAGTGATCATCGTAGAAAGTTTGACAAAACAAAAAATATGAAAAAGGGGAGATAATTGCCTATTTACCCACCAATAAAAGTCATGTTCATACCACAGTATTTTTTCCATTCTTTATTCTTATTATTTGAACATATAAATCTATAATATGTGGAAATATGTACATATACATATAAATGTATGCACATTTTTGCACACAAATACCTCAATTACCTGGATATAAATGATTATGCTGTGTTAGTGATTTTTAGTATGTTGGGAATAATTTGAAGTCATTTTTCCTATTAAACATTGACTTTCTAGTATTTTATTTATCTGAAATGTTAGTTAAATTCAACCGCAAACTGGATGATTCTTAGAATATTAGTTAGTAGGAAAGAATACCAAGAATAAAGAGCCAAATTAAGAGTTCAAAAGTGGACACGTTTCTCTGCTTGTGTAGAAAACATACAAAGAATTCTGGTTCGAGGTCAAAAACTAAAGTATCTATTGCATTGCTTAGAAAGTATAGATTGTGGTTTCTGAAGACCGAAATTTGCCCTTTCTCTGGCATTTCTTGCTAAATTTCTTCCTTCTCCCCCTTACCACTAAAACCTAGGCCAAACTTCATTTTTAACTGTTGAAAATAGTTGTTTTAGTTGAAAATAGAGTTTTAGTTTTTTTGGAGAGGGGGTGAAAGCATATTATATTTAAAATAATTTAATGGTCAGAGGAATAATGAATATTTGTTTTTCTTTTAAAAGTATATTCCCAAATTATCAGTTGACCGTTTGTAGCTTTGGTCCTAGAAGTTGAATAAATAAATTCTGAGACTCAAACCTTGTCCCATGTTACTTTGCGAAAAATGTCTTCCTGCTGAGAACTTGATGTTTTCCTTCCTTCCCAGTGGTGCTTTGACGGGATGAGCCTCTTAACAGAGGCAGAAAGATGGGTGGGACATGCAGAATATGTATCAGAATGTCTTAGGGTGTCTCAAGATGCACAGCCCCGCATCGTTCTTGTTCCACCCTGAATTCAGATCAATTTAGGGGGCATATCAGATTCTTTGGTTCTGAGGCGGAATGGAGTGTATGTGTGAAGTTATAAAGCTTCCCCAGATGGTATCAGTGTGGTTAAAAGAGGGAGGATGTTTGGATGTATCCAGAGAGAAAATTCTGTGTACATGGGTGTACAAGGTGGGACAAAGAAAGGGAGCTAAAGGAAGTTAGTGAAGAAATTGTCACATATTGGAGAGAAAACTTAAGCAGTGTAGTGGGCATTTTTGATTATTTACTCATCATTCATTTCCCTTCTTCTTACCAGCACCCATTATATGATTTGCGGGAGCCAATGCTGCCCACTGCATGCTAGCTTTGCAGTTTGGAAGGATCTGCTTCTGTATCCAGTATTGGCATTCTTTACAGTGCCAAGCATTGATCAAATTGGGTCCGAAGCTCACACAGAATCTTCTATAATTGCTACAGAATTCAAATGAAGAGGCTTTCCCTAGAGAAGGGCATGGCTGTTGGTTTCAGGTGCTATGTAGATATCAAGGAGGAAGACCATTCAGAATGGCCATTGTAGGGGAGCATCCGGTGACCTTGGCTGGGGTTGCTTAACCCCAGAAGAGAGAAAGCATCCAGAGGGAGCTCTTGCTTCCAGGACTGTGGCCTTCAGGGGGCAGGGCCTGGGCAATAACTAGATTGGGTGGTAGGACCAAAGGAGAGATTTTTATTTTAAAAGATGGGGAGAAGTAAGCAGGTTTATGTAGATGATTATCTACATCTAATCATTTTCTTGAATTATTCACTCCAAGTTCCCTTTGTTCTTTAGACTTAACCCCAAACTTAGCATCTCTCTGGGTGAGCCTCTTATTCTCATTTCTACTTCTACCAAAGAAAAAAAATCCTGACACCATCCTACTTCTCTTTCTGTGTTTTCCCTGAGTCCATTCTGCTCTCTATTGTATCCTCAGCGTTTTTGAAACAGTACATGTCACATGTGAGGTGTTTAAGAAATATTTGTTATAGGAATAAAATAAAGATTGGTTTATATCTTTATGTCATCTTGATTTGTGGTGTCTCTAGCTACCTAGTTTCTCAAGCTCCTCTCCTCCTCTTCTCTTTCCTTCTCTTCCCTTCATCCCTTCTCTTCATCTCTGTGGCTACTGTCTCAGTTTAGACTTTGTCTTCTCTTGCCAGACCGATTTCTATGGCTGTTCTCCTACAGCTCTCAATAGGTCTCAAGTTCTGGCTGAACAGAGATTGGCCATAGATGCTCCCATAAGTCCTCAAAGCTTCCATGTTTCATACAACAGATTCAGTTTAAACCTTTCAAATTACAGTGTTGGAGAGCAAAGGATGAGTCATAACCCATGGATTTATCAGACTGATGTAATATAACCTCTGACTATTGGTCTTAAAGGATTTCCTCAAGTCCAGATTCTAAGAAAGCTGCGGAACTTCAGCCAAGTGATTGCTGTGATGCTTTTAGATCTTGGATGGGAAAACCAGATTATGTTTTCGTTTTCCTACATTTTTAACAGGAGAAAAAGAGTTGCTGACTTTAGGTGTGTTGGAAGTTAGGAGAAAGTGAACAAGGTGCACCAGCTCGTGGGGTGGGTGACATGAGCTCTCCGTTGGAGAGTTGGGAGTATTACTTGTACTCCACAGTCATATCTCATATGTTGTCCCGGGTTGTTTTAATTTTTCTTCTTTTGACTTGTCTGCAGAATTAATTAAATTTCAAGAATAGTCTGTTGTTAACTGGGTAAGCTCATTTTGGGGAGAACCCAAGGTCACAGAAGGCTGGATCTGAAAATATGGCAGTCACTACATGACCCTGAGAACTTCCTTTGACCCAGCCTGGTGAAGCTGAGTCCAAGGAGTGAATTAATCTGAGAGATATTATAGAGAACCTAGGATCTGAGTCTTCGGAGAAGCTAAGGAGTTACAAGGACTTACCTTGTTTGTTTTGTTGCCTGATGAGAAGACAATTAACTGTGAAAATGAGGAATGTCAGTTAGGTGCTAGGAGATCTTCTTAACAATCATTCCACCTAGAGTGGTCAGTTAACCAGGAATACTAGAACCCAGGAGGTTCAAACTTTGGTTCTATTCAAGATTCAAAGCCTGTCTTTTTCTAGAGAATTGTTGCACTTTTTCCATTGTCATGCTGGGAAGTATTTTGAAGGGACTAGAAACACGCAGGAACAAACTGTTATCCAGTAATTCTGGAGCATGTATGGGGGCTGTTAATACTCCTACTCCCATGACATTTTCATCCCCATCCCTTCCTCTAAAGGCTGCCTGGAAAATAGTGGGGTGAGTTACTCAACCTCTGTTGGCCTGACTGTCAGCTGTAAAATGAGGGGAAGGTACTAAATGAGCTGTCAGCCTCTTTCCTGTCTTTGCAATCCTGGGAGCCTGTGGAGCAAGACAGGAGCCAGTCCTATTGCCCGAGTGATAAGGAAAGTCAGCAGAGCTGGCCAGAGGTCCTGAAGCCAAATCAACGACAAGAAATCTGGGGTTTTCTTTTGCAGAGTCTTGACTATCCATATGTTTCCAATCACTGCTTTGTGTAATGTAAACTAAAACTCTCCAAGGGCTTGTATTTTAGTTGTTGTTAGGAACTTTTGGTTACTGGTCAGAAAACAAAGTTGTAGTGGTTGGGTCTGATAGTGGAACACATTAATTTTGGAGCCCCTGGTCCTTGTGTTGGCACTGTGTCACTGCTCTGAAAGGCCTTGTACACTGGGGGCCAAGCTCAGTGGTCACCAACCAGGGCGGCTGTGTCACTTGATGAATGCCAGGGTGGCAAGGGATGATGGTAGGCCATACTCCAAGGCTTGTTGCTGTGGTCCTTTGTTACCAGATCTTTCTATTTTTCAAGAGAAGTTGGAAATCCTGTTTTTTTATGTGAAGCCTTCTTATTTTTAAATGTTGGATCAGAAAGGAAAAAAATTTTTTTAAAATAGTCGACAGTCCAAACAAAATATGTCTGCAGGCCACACACACCCTCAGGCCACCCAGAGGCATTTTCTGGGTGTACGGACCACAGTATTTCTTGTACATACCATTTCTTAAGAACCTTTTTATTATGGACAATTTCAAACAATTACAAATGGAGAGAATAGTCTAATGAATCCTCATATAAACTTTCAGGTACCCATTACACAGCTTCAAGTATTATCAACCCACGGCCAGTCTGCTTTCATCTACAGTCACCACACACACACACACGCACACACACACGCCCCATCCTGGATTGTTTTGACGCAAATCCCAGACACTGTATCATCTCATCTGTAAATGTATTGGTATGTGTCACGAAAAGATAAGAACATAAAAAAAACCATATTGATTGTAACTCCTTAATATTATCACATATCCAGTCAGTTTTCAAATTTACCCTCTTGTCTCATAATTGTTTTAACAGCTTATCTTTTTGAATCATGATCCAAATAACACCTGTACGTTGCAACTGATGGATCTGTGTCTTAAGTCTCGTATAATCCATATAATCCCCAGCATCCTCTCTTTCTTTGCTTTTTTTTCCTTTTACTTTATTTGATGAGGAGACTTAAGTCTTTGACCTGTGAAGTTTCCCATATTCTAGATTTTGCTGATTGAATCCCTCTGGATTTGTTTAAAATTTACATACTAATTTAATATTTCTATAGTATAGAAGAGTCTAGATACTTGTGTTTTAGCACTTTTCCCTTATTTTCCTCCTGCTACTGAATAGTTTGCATTACAAGTCCCTGCTTTACAGGGTTTTTCTCCTGTTAATAGGAGGTAATATGTAATAGGTAATATGATACTGTTAAATGTGTGTCTAATGTCTTTTTTTACATATAAAAGTATATTGGGATGATCAAACCTAAGGTCTTGTCACCAATAGCTGGTTTTTGGGATCTGTTCATATATCTATTTGAAGTCTGCGTGCTTTTCCTGAAATGCTCTGTGCTGCCTCGTGATGTGAGAACTCAGTTACTATTTTTAGCTTTTCAAACTCCTGGCAGCAAATGAGAAGCCTACAGAATCATGTTGGATTGGAATATTTTGGATTTGAAGTCAAGACACACTGTGGCACTCTAATTAAAAATGCCACGTGTGTGGCTCAGTTAACTCAAACGAATAATTTGTTGAGCTACAAACAGTAACAAATTGCAGACACAGTTCACCTGGATTTTTAGGAATGGTTATTTGGAATGCTTAAAATCAATTATTTTGAAATACTAAAGCTATTTTAAGAACAGAGCTTAAGAAACAAAGTAAGGAATTATTAATATTTTGATATGTTTTCCCTTAAAATCTTTCATGAAGTTAAAATAATTGGTTAATTTCTTTTGTCAACTTGTCGCCAAGTTGGTTCAAGTCCCTTTAATGTAATCTAAATAATTAAGTTTGAATTCAGAGAAAGTATTTCTTTTTTTTTTTTTTTTAAAGATTTTATTTTTTCCTTTTTCTCCCCAAAGCCCCCCGGTACATAGTTGTGTATTCTTCGTTGTGGGTTCCTCTAGTTGTGGCATGTGGGACGCTGCCTCAGCGTGGTCTGACGAGCAGTGCCATGTCCGCGCCCAGGATTCGAACTGACGAAACACTGGGCCGCCTGCAGCAGAGCGCGCGAACTTAACCACTCGGCCACGGGGCCAGCCCCAAGAGAAAGTATTTCAAGACTGATTCTCTCTCTCTCTCTTTTTTTTCCTGAAGAAGATTTGCCTTGAGCTAACATCAGTGCCAGTCTCCCTCTATTGTTTAGTATGTGGGCCCCCAGCACAGCATGGCTGTAACAGTGGTGTAGGTCTGCACCCAGAAACTGAACCTGGGCTGCCAAAGCAAAGTGTGCTGAACTTAGCCACTAGGCCACCAGGGCTGGCCTAAAATTAATTCTTTTAATATGAATCTTTGCATGAGGTGTCTTAATAATACTGAGAGGAGCCTTCTGTGAAAATTTATAGATGGCTTACTTTTGGGTTTCAGCATGTTGATTCACTGGAACCTAGCGTCTGATTTTGTTCTTTAGGCCTTCATTTGTGGTCCACGAAGCAGTTTAGAGAAGACAAATGACCAGTGAAGTTATATTGATAATATGATGCCAACTAAGATGTCATTTGAAGTAAAATATTAGAATATAGTGGCCCATGAGGATGCGGAAAATACCAACATGCAAGCACAAACATGTAAATAATGTGAACAATGAGCTAGTTTACTATGTAGTGTGATAAATGAGGAAGTTACTAAAACCAGGAAGAAATGCAGTGTTGCCGCCTTTGCTCAGTAGTAAGTGGATGTCTCTTGGTTGTTTGTTTCCTAGTCCCAGGTGGTATGTACGAGGCCCTTCAGATTTTCTGGCTACTCTTGACTGTGCTGTGTCTTTAGTACGAAGAAACTATTCTTGCCAAATTCATTAGGTGGGTAAGCTTGGGTTGAATACCAAAGTATTCTGGCTTAGTTGCTATGGAGATTTCTTTACAAAGAAAAAGAAAACAAATACCATTTAAAATAGATAGCTAGTGAATTAAAAAAATGTCTTGTGTTATTTTGACCTGTCTGCCTGGTCCTTCTAGTTCTGTCGACTAGGAAACTAAGTCTTAGCACAACTTGATTTCCAATCTAGCAGAGTTACTGACAGATCTAGAAGTAGAAAAGTGATGTCAGCATTCTTTAAGCTCTGTGCCCAGTTTTCTGTTCTTAGGACTTAGTACAAATACTGTTGGGTGCCTTTCTAAGGGGCAGGGTGGTGAGGGGTGAGGGTGATGGCTGAGCCAGTCTGAGTTATCCTGTTGGTGTCCTCCTTTTTTTTTTTTTTTTAAAGATTTTATTTTTTCCTTTTTCTCCCCAAAGCCCCCCGGTACATAGTTGTATATTCTTCGTTGTGGGTCCTTCTAGTTGTGGCATGTGGGACGCTGCCTCAGCGTGGTTTGATGAGCAGTGCCATGTCCGCACCCAGGATTCGAACCAACGAAACACTGGGCCGCCTGCAGCGGAGCGCGCAAACTTAACCACTCGGCCACGGGGCCAGCCCCTTCTTCTCTCTCTTCTTTCCTTCCTTCTTTCTAGCTTACCTGTCTACCTGCCTTCCTGCCTTCACTTACAGTTATGTCTCTGGTGCTATACTGTAGGATGTATCCAAATCTGAATAGTCGTGAGTCATTTCCTTACAGACGCTCCCATGTTTGGTTCTTTATATCCCCTTCATCCACAGATTTGATCCCTGGAACATTTCTTTCAAGATTTCCAATGAAGTATTTGAAATAGTTCCTAAGCATCCTCTTTTCAATAGCCTCTGTTTTCCTGGGAAACATACAAGTATTGCAGAGGAAAGGTATATATAGAGTATAGCTACACAGTGCTCCTCTTGAAGACGACATTGAGCTTCTCCTGGTGGATGGCCTGGATGGATGAAGGAGAGAGGAAGGGAAGATTCTGTAGTGTGTTCATTGCACATGGGTCCCCAAATTCAGCGGTCAGAGTTGACATGTTTTTCAGCCTCTGCTGATGGGGGCATGTTTCCTTTCATTTGGACCATGCATAAGTTAAGTAACATCTACAAGGCCATGGCAAGAATAAGGTAACTGGTTTTCTGACTTTTTTATTTTTATTTTTTTTGCTGAGGAAGATTCACCCTCGACTAACATCTGCTGCTAATCTTCCTCTTTTTGTATGTGGGCTGCCGCCACAGCATGGCCACTGACAGGTGAGTGGTGTAGGTCTGCGCCCAGGAACCAAACCTGGACCGATGAAGCAGAGTGTGTCAAAGTTAACCACTAGGCCACTGGAGCTGGCTCTTCTGCCTTTTTTTAGTGTGATAAGAGTTGTGTGTCAAAATCCAGCTTCAGGATTATCTGTGCAGTGTACTTTCTATGACCTTTGTCAGACATCCCAAGGGAATAATATTCCTGGCTGTGATATCAGACAGTGGGAGGCCTGTAGATGGGGTGGCTATTCCTGGATGCCTCTGAAGTCACACTTGGACAGTGGAGTCCTGTGGTTGTCGGGGAGTATGATTCTATTCAGGGATTGCATATAAAGCATCTGTTATGTTCCGGGTACTACGGTAAGTGCTGGGGATAAAGGAAGATGTGAGACACAGACTCTGCCCCTACGGTGCTTACAATCCAGTGTGTGAGGCAGACATGTAGTCACGCACAGGGAGAAGAGTGCAGTAGAGGCAGGATGAGAAGGATGTACAGAGCACAGAGCAGAGGAATGCCCATTGTGTTGCGATCTACCGGAGAGATGTTCTCTCCTGGTCACTGTCCTGAGTGTTTGGAGACTAGATCTGGGATCCTTAAACACCATCTGAGGACCTAATTCTGCTCACTTCCTGTTTTTGTCAAGCCTTTACATTTTTAAATGGTTGGGGAAAAGAATCGAAAGAAGAAGAATAAATCATAACGTGAAAATTGTATGAAATTGAAATTTCAGTGTTCAAGAATAAAGCTTTATTGGAACAAAGCCACATTGTTTGTTTTCGAATTGTCTATAGTTGCTTTTACGTTACAACAGCTGAGTTGGGTAGTCACAATGGAGACTGTGTCGCCTGTGGTGGTAGTCTGCTTGGCCGCCATAACAGAGTACCACAGATGGGGTGGCTTCAATGATATAAATTTATTTTCTCACAATTGTGGAGGGTAGAAGTCTGAGGCCAGGACGTCAGCAGGATCGATTTCTTCTGAGGCCTCTCTCCTTGGCCGTCTTTTCTCTGTGACCTCACATGGTCTTCCCTCTGTGACTCTGTGTCCTGGTTTTCTCTTCTTACAAGGACATCAGTCACATTGGATTAGGGCCCACTCATATGAGCTCATTTTAACTTAATTACTCCTTAAAGACTCGATCTCTGAATGCAGTCACATTCTGAGGTATTGGATGTTAGGACTGCAACATAGGAATTTGGGAGAACGCAGTTAAGCCCACAACACTTGCAAAGCATAAAAGGTTTATTCTCTGGCCTGTCATAGAAAAAATTTGCCCACTCTGGACTATGCCATTACTCAAGAATCATGGTGTGGTCTTCCTGTCCTCCTTCTTCCTCCCTCCATCAACACACACCTGCATAATTGTAACTGCCACTATTCTCTTCTCAGTCCATCCATCCATCCATCCATGGTTTTTGGTCATCAAAGTCTCAACTGCCTCAGGATTTGTTTATAGAGAATATAGGACTCTTACCAACAATTCCTATAGGTTGAGCTGTACTTTACTTTCCATCCATGGCTGATGTTCCAGTATTTTCTTGGTTCCACTATTCCACTCTCAAACACAGCTTCCTCTACTCCCCAACACTCACTCCAGTTGCTGTTTGCAAGACCCACGGGGTAGATATTCAGCAGCGGCCTTTGAAGAGTTTCTCATTGCATCCCAATTTTAGATTGAGAAATGCAGCCCCATGCATTAAGTTGTGAGCGAGCTCTCTACAAGCAATTTTATTTTTAAATGGCTCTTTACTTCACAGATTTCCTCCACCTGGGATGCTTTTAATTTTTTGTGGGTCATAGAAATGTAAAACAATGCAGTGCTGGGGCCTCTCGTCTGTCTCTGGGAACTGGGGACACTGAAGCTCGCCATGGAATTACTTAAGAAAGTGATTGGCTGGTGCAACTAGGAGTGCATTTTTACCTTCCTATAAAATGCTGAAATTACTACTTTGTTATCAAGAGAATGGAGAAATGTATGAAGTCAATGCAAATGACGCCTGCAGGGGTAAATGTTCGCCCGTGTTGTCATGGAGCTGTTTTGCTCTACACTTTTCCTCACGGCCTTCTTTCTTGAAATCGAACACCACTGATCTCTCTGGAAGCAAAATGCTGCAGAAATATACAGGAAGAGGTTTTTTTTCTTTCTTTCTATGGTTCCATTGCGTGTTGTGTGGTTTCAGAGGCACTTCCTTTGGTTGCCCCAAGCGGGGAGTTTCCTCCAAACCAGAGAGCTTTCTTTTGGAAGAGCTCTAAGATCATAATCTGGATTCTGCAAAAGCACCTCCAGTCACTGCTCTGTTTTCACTTCTTCATTTGGGGGTGATCAGCATTCTCATAGAAGAGAGAAAAATCGAAGACATTCATCGTGTGCTCATTCAACATTGGGAAAATGGAGAGTAAGGATTAAATAAAGAAAGAAATAAGGAACTAGGGAGAAGACGCATAAGGTACAGTATTAAAAGAAATAGGGACTCACAAAATATCTTTTCACAGACGTGGTATGGAGGTGTGCTGGGGATCACAGGGGCGGATCTTTTTGCTTCTTACCCAAGCAAAACAGCAACATCAACAATAAAACCATAAAAAATACCCCACAAAAGAATGTAAGGAGATTAACTAATTGCATATCTGGAATGTTATAGAAAGAGGAAGTGTGTCTGGAAAGTTCAAGGAAGATCAAGGAGGCCGAGGGTGGCTAGTGGCATAAGTAAGAGGAGGTCAGAGAGGTAATGATGAGGCCCCAGCAAGAGATGACAGGCTTGGTGGGCTTTTTTAAGGAGTCTGGCTTTTACCCCTGGATCGAGCAGAGGAGTGATGTCATCCGATTTGCAAATTAAAAGGACCCCCCTCCCACGCCCCCCCTCCCCCCCCCCACCTCCTGGGATGAGATGGACGATAGAGGGGCAAGAACAGAAAGGGAGGACTTGTTAGAAACAGGAAGACTTTGCTGGAGTCCAGTAGAGAGAGGATGGTGGCTCAGGTTATAGTGGCAGCAGTGGAGGTGTTGAGAAGTGATTTAGATTTAGGTCGGGGGAGAAAAGCATATTTTCCTACCTATGGAAATGCTCCAGTAGAAAAAGGGGAGGAGGGAGAGGAAATTGAGGGAAGATTGTCCTTGAGTGGAAGGAGGAGGGATGTTTAGGGTCTAGTCACAGGTGAAGAGGTTGGTTTTGGATAGGACTAGGTCTATCTATGGTCACAGGGAGGAAGGCAGAGTATAGGGGTGCAGATAGGTGCTTATCGCTGAATATATACGGTCTTGGAAGTTGTGGTAGTCCTCTCTGCTTCAGTTTTCTCAGAGAAGTAGGACAAAAGATCATCAGCTGAGAAGAAAGATGGGGAGAGACTGTTGGGCATTCGGGAAGAGAAGAGTAAATGTGAACTTCATAGGTCGGGAGTGAATGGACTGGGAACATTGGTGTGAGATGTCCGATTTCATTTAGGGGCACACTTGAGGTTGGTGGTCATGAGTTTAAAGTGAGACCAGCGGGTTCTTTTGGGTTTTTTTCCTAGCCTCAGTCAACTGTCTGGGTGCAGGTGCGAGCTGGGCACTGTTGGATTTAACCAGGTTGGTATATTTGCCGAACAGATGTGACCGAATAATAACGGGGCAACGGAGTGGACGGAGGGAACTTAATGATAGACTGAGGCAGAGCGTGAGGCACAGGCTGTGGGAGCTGGCGAAAGGTGGAGGCATGGTTGGTCTTGGGGTCTGAGAGGGAGTGGTCTGGAATGACGGGAGGTGGTGAGCCAAGGGGGGGACGCGTGCTGTTGCCTACGTACGGAGGGGTTATTGGTATCTTTCCCTCTTTTTGTTAACCTTCCTGCATATTTCAGAGATTTAGCATGCAATGTCTTGAAAATTCTTAGTGAGTGTTATGGCATAAGGTGAAAAGCCCAAATATTTGTGTATTATTGGACTAAAGGTATATTTCTCCCTTGCTCCCTATTTCTCTTATTGTTATTGGCAGTCAGAATGAAGGGGCAAAGGACTTTGCTTCTATAGCTTAAGGCAAGATCTCAGACTTGGGCGATTGGGATCATGTTTCTGGTCTTTTTATCATCATGTGGGTGGACTCCATTTAAGTCAACAAATATTTGTTGAGGGTCTACCATGCACCAAGCGCTCTTCTAGGTACCCGAGATAGAGTTGGGAGCAAAATGGCTAGAAGTCCCTGCCCTTGTAGGGTACACATTGTAGTGGGGGAGAGAAACAATAAACAAGACAAATAGTAAAATAAGAAAATATTTAGGGGCCTGCTCCGTGGCCTAGTGGTTAAGTTCGCACACTCCACTGTGGCGGCCCAGGGTTCGGATCCTGGGTGCGGACATGGCACCGCTCATCAGGCCACGTTGAGGCGGTGTCCCACATCCCACAACTAGAAGGACCTGCAACTAAGATATACAACTATGTACAGGCGGGGTTTGGGGGGTAAAGCAGAAAAAAAAGAAAAAAGAAAAGAAAATATTTAGTATGTGTGTAAAGGAGAAAAAAATACAAGAGGGAAGTGAAAAAATGTGCCGGGGGGAGCAGTGGTGATGGAGGTGTGGGGATAGTAGCTGAGAGGACCTCACTGAGAAGACGACCTTGAACAAAGACCTCAAGTCTAAGGTCACATGTATACTTGGGACAAAGCAAGTCCCCACGGGAGCAAATAGCGCAAGTTGGCACCATGTCCTTATGAAAACAAAAACCCATCCTAATGCCAAAGATCAAGCTTATTGGCCTTTGTTTATTGGTTATTGAAAATGAATGAGTCAATAGGAACCCTGCATGTGCTAATATACGTCTGTGAGACTGGAAATGGGCAGTTCACGAACAGCTTTATTTTGGGGGTGGGGGCTGTCTGGTGGGTGTTCCTTCGAGAGACTGCTGACCTCAGACCCAGCCAACCTGACTAATTCTTGCCTATGGAAAGTTATGTGTGTAAGGGATTACAGCTGTTCTTTAATGGGCTGAGTTCATCTGTGGCCAGAAAAAAGAACAAAGGCTCTCAGGGCGCAGGGCTTTGGGAGGAGTGAGAAGTCTGAATCATAAGCCAGAGCCTCAGCAAGGTGTGTGAATTTGTTGAAGCTGAGAAACGTACAAGCCAAAGATGGCTTATCTTGGTCCCAGCCAGCCCACAGCAAGGATTCTCAGTTTGACAGGATCGCATTGCTGCGATCCACTGATGAGAAATTCCTTTTCTTGAAACCAGATAGCTGGGAGTAGAGGGCTGAGCTTTGGTGTTTCAGGTGATCTGGTGAAATGTTTGTCAACCTGCTTGCATGAACCTTCCCCACACTGACTGGTGCGCGAGTGTTACTCTTGGTGCCTGAGCCAAGAACGGTGTCATCCTGTGAGTCACCTGCTGTGTTGTACTGGGAAGTCTGGGAGAGTGCAAGCTGGTTGAGCTTGAGCAAGAGTCTGTCCATGATGTATTTCTTTTGATTGGGAACCAACATTGTAAAATAGGTGAATATAATATATCCACCCTATGGTTAATTATCTCCGTCCAGACCTTGAACTTTCCTCTTTGTAGGAGATCTTGATTCTGCGAAAAGGCTCAGTGAATCCATTTACAAATTTCCTGCACATACGTTATGCATATTCTTTGCCTGTTGCCCAATTTAATTTGCTCATCTTAGATACCTTGTTTGGTTATCTTTCTCAGACGAAGTGGTGATTGCCGTCCAGGAGCTTCATGACGAACCCTAAAATATGTTGCTTGCCTGCTACATGTGGCCTTGAGAGGGGAATGAGGGACCTCGTGACTAAGGGCAGCCTTTGGCAATCAGACTCGGCCCTCTGACTGTGTGAGCCCAGAACCTGTGAATACTAAAGGTGATGGTAATAACGAACACAAACACAGTGAACGTGAGGATGCTCAGGTTGATGACGATGATGAGATGATAGCCCAAATGCAGCAGAGGTGGACAAGAGCTGGGGTCCCATCCTCAGTGACAGCAGATTAGAATTTCAGACCTGCCTCCTACATGTTGAACAGCTTTGGGCAGTTTGCTTAAACTCTCTGTGCTTCAGTTTCTTTATCTGTAAAATGGGTCTAGTCATAGTACTTTGTAGAGAT
The DNA here is from genome assembly GCF_037783145.1 of Equus przewalskii. Classification (NCBI taxonomy): domain Eukaryota; kingdom Metazoa; phylum Chordata; class Mammalia; order Perissodactyla; family Equidae; genus Equus; species Equus przewalskii. The sequence continues at coordinate 28,222,269 of NC_091857.1, read as the reverse complement.
GTCATGAGGACTAGGTACAGAAATGGATGAGCAGCCCCCAGCCCCGAGGTTTTCAGAGTGAGTACTCAGGAAATGTCAGTGACTCCTTACACAGCCTCCCAAGGGAAATGCTATTATATCCCCATTTTACAGATGAAGGACTGAGGCTTTTCAGAGATGGTCACAGTTTTGTGACTAGAAAAGGAATTTCCGGCCAGTCCAGGTCTGTTAAATGTGTAAAATGTGGTCTGTTAAAATGTGTGCCATTTAATATTTTCAGTGGGTAACTTGACTTTGATTTAGTTCCTCCATTCCTATGGTTCTGGACTCAGATTCAACCCTTTTGGTTTCTTGTTGTGCTTTGAAATTTGGGCTTGGGATTGGCTGGTGGAAGCAGATGCACGTGAGAGAGATTTCCTATAGGTGTGACACCCAGCATGCTGCGAAAGCTCTTGATGTGAAAAGGTATGCCTTGTTTTATCTTCATAATTACAAAAGATTTCATTTAATAGGTTAGACAATCCAATTTTATCTCTTACATTAAGAGAAAATCGCTCTTTTAGGTGTGCGATTAAGATCATGGTGATGCGACAAGGAGAACAGGCACATTTTAAAGCTTGGTTAATGTGCTTAGATTAAAGTTTTGATTACTTTTGTTTTTAGCAACAGTATTTTGAAAACCTACATCTACCTGAACCAACAGGTTGAAAATGATAAAATGATGGTTTTTTCTTTTTCTTTCCCAAATCTTTAAAAAGAAATCATGGTAAAATAAATGTAACAAAATTTTCCATTTTTTGGAGCCGCCCCGTGGCCAAGTGGTTAAGTTCACGCGCTCCGCTTCCGCGGCCCAGGGTTTCACTGGTTCGGATCCTGGGCACGGACATGGCACCACTCATTAGGCCATGCTGAAGCGGCATCCCCCATGCCACAACTAGAAGGACCCACAACTAGAATATACAACTATGTACACACGGGGGCTTTGGGGAGAAAAAGCAAAAAAATAAAATCTTTAAAAAAAAAGAAAATTTTCCATTTTAACCATTTTTAAGTATACGGTTCAGTGGCATAAATTACATTCACAGTGTTGTACAATGATTACCACTATCTATGTCCCAAACTTTTTCATCGCTCTGAACAGAAACACTAACTATTAAGCAATAACTCACCATTCCCCTCTCTCCTCAGCTTCTCTTAACCTTTAATCTCCTTTTTATCTCTATCAATTTGCCTATTCTAGATATTTCACGTAAGTGGGATCATGCTGTAGTTGTCCTTTTGTGTCTGACTTCATCACTTAGCATAATGTTTTCATGGTTCATCCATGTTGTAGCATGTACCAGAACTTCATTCCTTTTAATGACTGAGTAATATTCCGTTGTCTGGATAGACCACATTTTGTTTATCCATTTATCTGTTGGTAGGTACCTGGGCTGTTTTCACCTTTTGCCTATTGGATTAATTCTGCAAGGAACGTTCATGTGCAAGTGAAAATGATGCTATGTTGTAGCATCTGTAGAGGCATATTTTAGTTTCTTGGGACTCCAGGAGTAGGACTTTTTTCTTCTTCTCCTTTTTTTTTGGTGAGGAAGATTGTCCCTGAGCTAACATCTGTGCCAGTCTTCCTCAATTTTGTATGTGGGAGGCTGCCACAGCATGGCTTGATGAGCGATGTATAGGTCTGCACCAGGGATCCAAACCCACGAACCTCAGGCTACTGAAGCAGAGCACGCAAACTTAACCACTCTGCCCCCAGACTGGCCTGTAGTAGGACTTTCTTAATTGAGGGAGTCCTTGTTTTTGCCATGGCTCCTTGGGCATGTATGAATTTGTCCCATGCCTCCACCAGGCTTCCCCCGATGTCTTGCCAAGGCTACCACTATAATTTGTTTGGGAGGATGCTGGCTGCTGGTGAATCAGACTGCCTTCAGCCGTCCCAGCATGACTGCGTCCTTCCAGCCAGAGTCTCCAAGCCTCTTGTTTGCTTGTCTGGGATGGAGCCAAGAAAGTTGTCCTGCACCCAGTTATTATGGTTTGCTTATTAGTTTTAGATGGGCTCAATTTATATCGATTTTTATTTATATGTGCCTTTTGTACTGCGTCGGGGCCCAAAATGATATATGCGTATACTACATATAATGTTTATTTTAGGGATTTTTTTTTTTTTTAAATTTAAGGAGGTAATAATTGAGATGGTGGAACATACAGCAGATTTGTTGCAGTAGATCTGGGTCCTAGGCTGAATCTACCATTATTTTATCATGTGAGCCTGAGCAAGTCACTTAACCCTTCTGACTTCAGGCGAATGAGTGATTACTAAGACCCCCTTTCTGCTCTTACATTTATGAATCTATGACTCTTCATGTGTCTGTCGCCTGCTTAAGGTCATTGAATATTTTGAGATACAGGCTTGTTGTATTTCCTCACTGAAAATAATCTTTGCGTGTTGGATTTTTGTTTACATTAGGGAAAATGGCACCAAACACTCTTAGAGACCATAAAATCTAATGTCCGTCTTCTTGGGAGGGAGAGTGAGGCAAGTGAATTCTCACTAGCATGTTCCCCGTGACGTTAGAAGTTGCCTAATTTTAATTGATTATGTACCTATCACTAGTGGTGAACTCTGTAAGATGTCAGGTGTTAGAAAGGCATCTATGGGTGTGGTCCTTTTTACCTCACCATTGTAGGCAAGTGTTAGGTGTGTCCTTTTTATCTGCTTCACCTCTTTGCCGACCTCCCCTCCCTCCAATATGTTTTGGTCTGGAAAATGCTAAATGCCAATTACCAATGTATTTTAATATAACATAAAAATCAAAACTGTTCTCACCCATGAATAACAAAGACAAATGCTGTTATACTGGTTATCTTTGGTGAGTGCTAAGAGCCTGTGTGGCTCACCAGGTTGACCCTTACCAGGGGGCCTGCTGCTTCCCCAAATAGGGACTCAGTCGGGAGGACTCAAGAGGTCTCTCTCTGGCCCCAGGGTCTTGGAAGGACCCCACTTTCTCGTCTGGCACATAACTAGTGTCTGAACTATACTTTATCCATTACCAAAATAGCAATATCACCATGAAAACATCCAAAACATTCTAAACACTGACATAGTTTGAGATACAGGCTTGGCTTATTTCCTGATTAAAAATTGTCTTTGCATGGTTAGTTCCTCTTATCATTTAGGGAAAATGTTGGGCGTGTGCCCCAGACACAGCCCATCAACCCATGCCCCACGCTGTCAGTAGGCATCTATTTTGACCTCCCATTTTATTGAAGCGAGGCTAGGTGGCTTGCTGTAAGTTATTCATCTCATCGTTGGTAGAGCCTGGGCTGGAATAAGGTCTTCTTACTTCCTGTCCTTGCTTCTCCCATGACAAAATGAGGCCTCCCCAGTGGGAATGCTCCCTGACCTGGCTTTTTCAGCAGACTTTCTATCGGATTATGAGTTTATCCTGGCTACATATTCTTTGGAGAGAAGGCAGGACTGAAATTAGAAGTTGACTTCTTATCTTCTCACATTAATTTTCGGCATGATCTTACTGTGAGTACCAATAATAACTATTATTGTTTATTGCTGCCGAGCAGAGAGGTGTCTGAAAGATCCCACACTAGGGAAAACCCAGATGCTTCCACCCCCACAAACCACATGTACCTCTTGTGCAAGGCGCACAGGGCCCTTGGCACCAGCAGCCTCACTGTGTGTGTGGGCGGGACGGCATCTGGCCCCATATGGTTTATTGCTGGTTGATGCTAAGGGTTCATGGACTTTTCCTTTGCCTTCTTTGTTATCTTTGTCCTCTAGTTGCACTTCTTGCCTTTCCTCTTCACCCTTCAAGTTACAATCCTGGCTTCAGTTATAAGTATGTGAGCCACCAATAAGTCCTGAAACTCTTGACTTTGGCGTGTTAGATAAAAGTTGCTCTATAAGGAAATGTAATTTGAGGCAATGAAAGCACTGGGAGTTTTAAAATCATGGAAATATAGAATTGGAAGATAGAGCTAGGAAACCAGAGAAAATTAATTGGAATGTCATCATTTAATGGTTGAAGAAACTGAAGCTTCTGGATTTTAAAGAACTTACTACACATTGAGTTCCTGCAATGTATATTCTGGAGGTGGCATTTAAAGGCTATTGGAGTTTTCCTGGCCTCTTTTTGGCAGACTTTGTATTTTTCGGTCGAATTCTGCTTAATTGTTAGGCATTCAGTTTTCGGATAGAGAAAACTATGTTAAAAGTCTCTAAGTTTGGTTGGTGCAAGGTTTAATTTTAGCTCGTAAAACAGTCGCCAATCAGATCAAATTTAATGAGGGCCTGCACTTCACGAGCTTGCCTGTAAGGATGATCCTTGTTCTCGAACAGAGAAGGCAGACCTTGTCTAGGGCTCAGTCATGGGTTTTCAAACAGGTCGGTATTCCTGAGCAGATCCTCAGATCACCAAGCACGGGAGTGGGTGGGATGGATCCATATTTAGACTTTTCATCAGTTTCAAATAGGAAAAATTGATTTTGGCCATCAGTCGGTAGCCAACCGCAAAATGTATTCATGAAAAACTTCTCAAGGTCCCTAACGACACTGTGGGATTAATCGGATCTGCAGTTATGCTGGGGAATCATCTTTTTATTTGGATTCAGATAATTTGAGCGTGCTAATTAATTAACACCCCTGTGGGACTTCACCCGACTTGAGGAGAGCACTCTTTCTCCCCAGCGTCGCTGCTGAGAGGCTGTTGCCTGGTGACGTAGGGGATGGCAGGTTGGTGTGAGCACTTCTTCCCTGGTTCCAGGGAACCCTCCTTAGCCCCATGTGCGAGCTGGGAAGGGTGGAGGTAAGCTCATTGCAGGCGCTGGCATCAAATTCACAGACCCGTCAGCTCAGCTGATTGCAATGCTTTTGGGTAAAGCTGCCTCGGTTCCCGATCAAGTTGGTTCTGAAGACCCTGGAACAGAAATCCAGAAGATTCTTGCTTACGGAAGGCGTTTGTGTCATGGAGAACACAGTTTCAAAGGAACTTTGAAAGTCAGCTATTGCAGATCTAATATATAAAACAGCAAGTTAAAGACAGTTAAAATCTTTGGGGAAAATAAACTATCATTGTTTTTTGTTTCTGAGTGTAAATTCCGCTGACAAGGGGCAAGAGAGAAGTTTCACCCTTTGCGACTTTTTTCCCCACATACTAAATGTTGTTTTCCAACGTGTATTTATTTATTTATTACATAGTCCTTTTATGTCTGTTTAGCTAGCTTTTGTGTAAGTATTCATTAACAGTACAAATACCTTATAAGGGTGTCATGGCTCATTGTTTTCAAAATGTTTTTACATAAATCTTTTCATTTGTGGTAATATGTGATTATTTTTGTAACTCTTATCATTGAACATCGTCCTCACGTTTATCCTGATCTTGGGAAATTGTTAAAAACAAAAGTCAATTGTGCTCCCTCTACTGGTTGCATTTCTTTGGGACAGAAATATTGTACGTTCATACAGAAGGTCATTGCTTTGGGTCCGGCTCATAACTGTGCTCACATTTTCTTTTCCTAAATCCATATGACTTTTTAAAAGCAGCTAGTGGTATTTAAAACCACAGGTTAAGTAGGTGGTAACTTAAAGAGGGTTGGGGTGTCTTCCCTACCACCCATCAGTCTAGTGGTGTGTAGAGAGGAGCCAGAGCTTGGCATTCGTCTTTCTGTTATAGGAGTAAAGGCTTTGGTGCAAAGAGCCGCTCCCTTGTGAGGCTGGTGGCCACTGCCTGGGGACCTCTTAGGTTCTGATGTTGGTGGGCTTTACCTGTATCAGGTCAGCCCTTTTCACCCATGTCAGATCTTTCGAAATCTGTCAGCCACTGAATGAAACCAACAGGTTTTATATGTGCTCACAAGTTGCTCAGACTTCTGAACTCCAGGTACCCTGCGGATTCCTCCAGAAGCAGCTATAGGGGACTCTTTATTTTCAGGCCTGAGAGATGGGCAATGAGGTGAGGACTCGTTCAGTTCAATCCAACATGCATTTATTGCATACCCACCAGCCATTAGGCTTCAGGGGGATTCAAGGTAAGCAAACCCATTGCCCCCTGCCCTGCTCTTGAGAAACACTGAGCAACAACAGAAAAACTTGGGGCCTGCCCAGTAGCGCAGCGGTTAAGTTTGCATGTTCCGTTTCTCAGTGGCCTGGGGTTCACCGGTTCGAATCCCGGGTGCGGACATGGCACTGCTTGGCATGCCATGCTGTGGTAGGCATCCCGTGTATAAAGTAGAGGAAGATGGACACGGATGTTAGCTCAGGGCCAGGCTTCCTCAGCAAAAAAAGAGGAGGACTGGCAGTAGTTAGCTCAGGGCTAATCTTCCTCAAAAAAAATAAATAGAAAACAAAACAAAAACAGAAAAACTCTTCTGCCTGCCAAGCAGAAATTAAATAATATCAGAAAAAAGGGAAAAAAACGAAAAACATATATGGCATTCCAGTTAAAGAAATCCTTCTTAGGTAACGATGAGACCAGAAAACCTCTAGGAAAGATGTTTTCCCTTTAGAAGTCCTTTACCCTGACTGGTAGACTCTGTGGGTCCTCCATTCCTTTTCCTGTAAGTGATTTGTAACTTTCTTTTTGATAAGCTGTAATGAGATGAGATTAAACATCCTTCCTGTTCTCAATGGAGGTCTCCAGCTAGTGATTGTCAGCAGAGAAATGACTGATGGGTCCGTGATAAGCCTGCCTTTGTCTGTGTATCTTTCACTCTGCACACCACGCCTCCTTCCCCCAACTGTGCTATCTACGATTCTAACGCTGATACTGCGGCTTTATATCATCTTCCTTCCACTTCCTACTTGATTATCTTCATCCCAATTCAACATAAGTCATTAGCTTGATGAGTTGCATGGACCTGAGGCTCTGCCCCAAACCACTGAATGCTTTACTGCTTCTGACCCCATCTTTTAACTTTCTTCTGAGCTCCTATAGATGGTCCCAGCCATCAAAAACCGCACAGTGGAAAAGAAGAGGAAATGCTATTTTGTGTTTTTATAAGTCCCTGGAGAGTCTCTTCATAATGTTGACGATCATGTATAGAATAAATCAATTAAGTGACAGTTGACAGTGAAACCTCTATCTCAGGGTTTCTTACTAGCAGTGTTATTGGCATTTTGGCCTAGATAATTCTTTGCGGTGGATTTCCGGCGCATTTTAGGATGTTTTGCAACATCCTTGCCTTCTATCTGCTAGACGCCAGTAGCACTCCTAAGTTGTGACAACCAAAAATGTCTTCAGATATTGCCCACTATTCTCTAGGGGCAGTCACCTCCTATTAAGGACCACTCTTCTATCTAAACACTCCTCTCTTCGTTCTCCTCCTTCAGAAGTCTTCCTGGGCTTTCTTCTGTTCATTTACTTTGTTGATTTACCAAATAGTTACTAGATTTCTACTTATGCCACCCTCTGTGCAAGGTACGGGGAAAATAAAGATGAACTAGGCATGTCCTTCTTCGTGTTCATATATATATATATGCATGAATATATATATTTGAGTCAATTTTGAATGTATCATAGTTTCCACCATTTGGATTTTTATCATTATTATCTTGACAGCTCCCTTTTCTGAGTATTATTGCTCCTAGACCATAACTCCGGCAGGCATTTGAGTAATTAGGACTTCTATAATGAATGTTGTGTTTCTATTTCTGTAGCCTGTATCTTTGAGGAAAGCCCCTTGCATTGTGGGTCCGTATCCTTGCCTTTTGACACAGCCATTAACCTTGTAAAGTGATAATGCTCTATTAATCTGTCAATTTCACCCATGAATGCTTCAACTAGTTCAGATATGGCCTCCACTGTCATTCCAGATCTCCTATTTTCTGATTTCTTTCATTCTCGTTAGCCAGCCACCTGAGGCTCCATTTAACGTGTGGTCCTTTTTAGTTTTATTTAATGACACTTTTTTGGGGGGACCCAAGGTCAAGCCCAGCAGAAGGATGTTCATTGCATCGCTCTCTGGCAAGCTTTAAGTTAGCATCTTTCCTGTAGAATTTTTAGAAACTGATATAAAAATTGCTCACGGGAAATCAATTTATAGCAGTTATTTTTCCAGGAGGAGAGAGAGAGGGATGTATTTCGGGCATGCATTTACAGATGGCTTCAACTGTTTTGGTAATTTTAATTTTTTATGTTGCATAGCGAGTACTTGGGGGTTCATTATATTATTTTCACACATTTTGTATATGTGAAATATTTAAGTTTTAAAGGAAAGCTAGCCAGTCGAAAGTTCGCTTTTGCTCTTCTGTCCTCCACCGTTTTAAAACAGATGTTTAGTAATTAGGCATCCGCTTGCTAAACTACCCACATTCCTGCGCATGAAGACGGAGTGCATGCAATTATTTAAGATTTCTAGCCTTTTAAATCCTGTAAGAAATACTGCCTTCTTGCTCTGTGCTGTGGAAAACAATCTGACAGGCACTCATGCTTTCCGCAGGGCGACCAGGTTCATCTGTAAAATGGTTAAAACCTGTTAGGAATAAATTTCCCCCAAGGATGCCAGGCGCAGTGTGCCGGGACTGAATGACAGCCCGCCTGAGTTCTCGGCGTTGCGAATGCCAAAGGGAAGAATTAAATTGGAGAAGGGGGAGGAGTGGAGGGAGGCGACGGTGGGTGGGGAGGAGCGACAAACCCTCTGCAACACACCCAAATGACCAGATTCATCATAGCATGAAACTTCGCAAGTTACGCCCACTCCCGCTGCCAGAAGGCTCTGCTTCCTCATTTCTGTTACTGGAAGTTTGAGAGATGTGAGGCAAGACGGGAGAAGCATGTGCGCCTCGCCGAGCGGTGGTGAGCTTGAATTTTAAAATCGATCCTTTCCACCGGCTAATTTCTTTGTGTGGGGTGGGGTGGGGTGGGGTGGGGTGGGGAGGGCAAGCCGCCGAGGGTGGCTCTGGAGAAGCAGAGGCCAGCTGAGAGCCCCGAGCGAGCTCTGCAGCCGCGGCGGGGGGACCGGTGCGCCCGGAGACCCTCCAGCTGCAGGTCCGCGCTGCGCCCAGGCTGCCCGGGGATGCCGCCCACGTCATTTCTGGCTCCGGGATAAAGGGGGTTCGTGCTTTGAAAGCGCTTCACCTTTCCCTGCTTGCCCCCTGTAACCAAGCATTGTCCGGGATACGGGGTGGGGAGGGAGGGAGGCTGGAATCACGTTCCCACCAAAGACGCATCCAGTCCCGGGCTCTCCTTCTGCGCGTTCAGTGGTTACAGGTCACTGTCGTTGAAAGTGAACCCCGTGAAAGGCTTGAGATTCAGGTGAGGAAAACTTCCGAAGGAATATTCTGAAGCCCTGGCGCCCGACAGGCTCCTGCACGGGTGTTCTGGAGTGAGGCATCGGAAGTCTCGGGTTTCTCATTAATTTTGCGTCTGATTAAATTATTTCAGCTCAAGGCTTCCTGGCCATTGAGGTGTTATATGTTTATCCGGACCTTTTGGGGGGAAATGTTAGTCTTTTTCTGGCAGCTGGTTTATCCTCTGATTGCCTAAGTCAATTTTGGGTGGGGTGGGGAGAGGAAGTTTGGATGGAGGATGGCACTAGGGTTAGGATCACTGCAAGCCACGCTCAATATGTACCAACAAACGGGAGAGCTGGCCAGTGGTAAACTGTCTCCCCAAGCTTGTTCAGGTTTTGTTTTGACCCCCAGAAGGAGCCTTCATTTGGCATGTGTGGTATTTACTGGCTGTGTGGGGTCAGATGGAGGCTTTTGGGTTAACTTTTACCTATGTCACCTATTTCGTATCTGATCAGCTAGTTATGCAGAGCAGTGGGAGCTCTGTGTGTGTGTGTGTGTATTTTGTGAGCTAATCCTTCATAAGAATTTTTGGAGAATTGTCTTACTTTTACGGCAAGAAACTAAGGTGAAGAAAGGTGTGGCTCTTATATTTACAGGAAAGCAAATTTCATTTAAAAGTGTTTCTCCCGGTTCTGGGGAGGACGCCATCAGGGGGATGTTAGTAGCTGATGCTGTCATTCTCCTAACACCAGAGTGGAACAGCCTGGCTTTCTCCCCTTGAACGTCGGGGCTCAGGGAACAGGTGGCTGTGGCCACAGTTTTCCTTAGCTTGCTTTCACCTTCCAGCTTCCCTGAAGTTAACAGACAGAAGTGAAATGAAGTTGCTTTTAAACTAAACCAGACACACCCCAGGGAAGAACAGCAGGTTTTGCACAGCTGTCATAACTGCTAGAGCCCTGTGTTCTAGCTCGTTGTGGGCTCATGAAAGAACTTGGCAGGTAGATATGAACTTGATGCTGACAGGGGGTGTGTGCCTCCCCACCCCCCAGGGAAGCTTTGCCAACTCACTCAACAGGAAAGACAACCAAGTTGGGTCTTGTGATAGTGTTGGTGAAACTGACTAATAGACTCTTGTTCATGGAGTTTATGGAACAATAATCCTCAGAGAAAAGGGAATATATTATTCATAAAGGTTTTTAGACGTTGTCACATGGGATGGTTAGAGGACATCATCCTGCAGACGTTTGAAATTGGATTAATTCTACTATATACCTGTGCAGGTGTGAGAGAAAGTTACAATTTCTGTCATTATTTATTTACTTTTTGGGTCTCCTTATGTCTCCCATAAATAACCTGGTTTGGCTCTGGCTGTTTGTATTGTTCTTTTAAATTGCAGATTCAATTTGTTTAATAGAAATAGGACCAGTAAGATGAACTTGTTTTTAGTAACTGTTTTTTTATAGGCATTTTCCCGTTTCGTGTAAATTTTTAAATTTATTGTTAACAAAGTTGCACATAACTTCCTTCTATAAAATTTTTAAAGACTATAGTCTGTAGAACATTTCCTTTCTCATTCCTGGCATTGGTTGTTTGTGCCTTTTTTTCTTTTCCTCTTGATCAGTCTTGCTAATGTATTAGCGATTTCATTGGTCTTTTGAAAGAACGAGCTTTGGATTTGGTTTGTATTGTATGAAGCATAAACAAGCACTAGCTCCCCTTTTTAAGTTCACATGTGTTTAAAATATTCTGCCCTGTGGAACTCTGTCAAAAAAGATTTTAAGTCTTTAAAACTTAAGTAGCTGAATCTCCAAGCAGGAGGAAGGAGGAAGACATTATGTATTTATCTTTATGTGTCTTTGACATAATGTTTTTCAGTTTTGTTAAGACATACCGTGTGTTCTTGCGTATCATACGCGTTGGACCAGATTGTTCTAAGGTGGGTTTTGTATATTCACTCGGGCACGCCCTGTGAAATTGTTTTGGAAACATCTAAGTAGAATTTACATGAGACTTATGGGTAATTTAATGTGAATTGTAGGTGCTTTGAACCCACTTGACAATACGGATTTACTTTGTACCAGGGCAGAGCAAATTTGCTGTAATGACTGAGGAAGAATGTTTCATTTTGGTTCATATTTAATGCATGAGTCTTGGCATCTTAAAGTTTTCTCAGAAAATCTTTCTAAGTATGTGGCGGTATAAGAACAAGAACTTTGGAGTCAGAAAGAGCTGGGTTTGAATTCCTGCTCTGCCACTTTTAGCTCTGTGGCCTCAGGAAAGTTGTCTAACCTCTCTGAGCTTACATTTCCCCTACGGTGAGATGGAAAAAATGAAAACTGCTTTGGGGGGCTGTCGTGAGATTTCTCTGTGAGTATTCATGGAAGGGACCCATCTTGTGGTTTGGCACAAAGTAGGCACTTAATAAATTCTAGTACATTGAGTGTTTTCCTCTCCTACCCTTTCTTGTCATCCAACCCCATAACTTCTCTCAGTGCTTTCCTTCCAGAGATGTGAAAGGTTATTGCAATAGAATAAAACAAAACTACTTCTCCCACTTTTTGTCTCTTCGTTATGGGCACATGGGATTACCAGGGTAGCTTTCCATATTTTCATCTTATCCTGGTTGGTTGGTGGTAAGCTGGCTGTGTATATTTCCCTTCCAATTTTTATCTTACCTTCCTGGGATTATTTTTATTTTTTTTTCTTTAGTTCATCTCACCTCCTTGAGGGTCTCAGTGCTCTATTCTTGTTTCTTTCTTTCTTTCCTCCCTCCCTCCCTCCCTTCCTTCCTCCCTTTGTCCCTCCCTCCCTCCCTCTCTTCCTTTTTCGCTATCTTTACCGTAGAAATGAAATGGGTACAAAGCTCAAAACTTGGCCAAGACGGGCATGTAAGTGAATGGGGTTGCTTTTATGAAGGCAAAGTTTGTTAAATGTAGTTACTCCAGAATTTAACTGGGAGATAAATTTTACTGTTGATTGCCAATGTTGATTTTGTATTGCCATTGCGTTTTCTGAGACTTTTTCCAGAGCTTGGAGTCCCTCGGTACTTTGGGGGGAAGTGTGGATTGTTCCACGCTATGGCTGACCTCATCCCCAGGATGGGAAGTGAAAAGCATAGGGCGGAGGAGGTTGGCTGGTTAATATTCCTCCACAAAGGAATACACGGCGTTATTGAAGTCGCCCAACCTTAATCCACTTGTTCTCCCTGGGGCTTGTCAATTGAAAAGGTCCTGGGGAATAGAGGGCATAATTAGTTAATATTTGTTTAGCTGCTGAGTATGGCAAGGGGCTGAACTGGGGATGGGAAGGGAATGTGAGCTGGGAAAAGGCTTTACGGGGCTGTGCGGACATCACTCGCTGCTCTGCCCAGAGACAGACTGAGTCTTGGTTTACATTTCGTGCAGTGGATCGGCTCAGCTGTGGAGCTCTTTTCAAAGGCAGCAACACGTTGACCAGCTGCCCTTGGTCTGGCCTGTCCGCTATGACCCCGTGTGCTGAGTAACAGCGTTGCTGCTGCTGTTTGTTCTAGTTGGGGGTTTTTATGAGAATGGAGAACAAGGAGGCGTATAGTCTTTGTAAGTGTTTTGCAACACTTCTCCAGTTTATTTTGATTCTGTTGCTTGAAAACAAATATTAACGTGGCATTCATCGGTAAAACTTTTGGGCGAGAGATCATCACTTTTGGAAAGTTTTTTTTTTAATGGTTAGGGGTGGATTTGTGAGATATTGCATTTCGTGGAGCCTTGGAACTGTACCCTCCAGTGTGGGAGAATTCTGACTTCCAGAAATTAAGAGATTTTGGTGGGCAAGAATGACCACAGCCAGTGTGCTTTCTACAAAGCCACAGTGGAATAAGGGCCTGGCAAATGCTCCTTTGATTATTAAAATACTAATTGCTTGTTAAAATATTAATACTAAATACTAATTTATTGAGTGTCTGCAACATGTGAGGTACTTTTCCTGTGTCAATGTTTCGGAGGATGATCTTGCAACCTCTAGAGGTATATAAAAGATGAGCCCAAAACCCATGACGTTCCTGTGTCTGCTCTTGTAGGTAGAACCACTGTGCACTGAGGCCCACCTTTCTAGACCCGAAAGCCAGGCGGAGGAGGAGGAGGAGGGTTGGTACCATGGGGTGTGACGCTCTGAGCCCTAGTCTCTCACCTAGGATGTGAGCAGCCCCTGCGGATGGCGCCTTTGGAGATCTTGAGAAACCTCTTCTGTTTGGGATGGGGTAAGTGGGGCATGTGCAGAAGGCTGGGAAATGAGGATTCAAGCTTTTAAATTAGTTCTTCTTTTCTTAGGATCCTCCCCAAATCCTCCTGTTTCAGGACAACAGGAAGTTCATGATTTGGGACTATTGTTTTGGTGGAAAGAGGAGCTGCCCATTCTCCTCACTGGCAGTCTGAGCTTTGCACTTGATTTCCCGGGAGCCTTCTGATGCTGAGGGTCCCATTCTTGCTGGGTCATTCCCATGGACAAGCCAATCTTTCCGGCTTGATAAAGAGGGTATGGTGGCGCGCCCCATGTCAGGGATACCCGTGAGCTGGGTCAGCCCCTTGTGAACCACCCCTGATTTGCAATGATTCCTTATGCCTTGAGTCATGAGGAAGAAAGATTCCTGTTGATTCTCAGATTAAATTGTTTTGGAGACTTCGCAGGGAAATCTTCCTTTGTCTTCCTGGCTTCTCTTTTGCCAGCCCTCACGATACTAGGAAAAGGGGAAGAAAGAATTGATTTGGCTCGTAGCAGGGGAAGCTGGGGATCAGAATGGGATTTTTCTGGGGCTGTTGGACCTGAGATCATGTTTCTTTTAACAGAGAGGATGAGCCTTCATCTAAGCTTCAGAGTGGGTTTGGTTGCAGTGGAATATTTCACATGGGCCCCGCTGCTGGGCTCACGTTGGATGTCTTTCTTGCACTGTGGGCTAGAGCTTTCCACTGGAAGGATCAAGTGCGAGACGTGCACGTTCACAGGCGCCACGAGAGAAGGAATATGCTGTAAAGACACTTTTCCTATATCCCGGGTGTGGCACGAGGCTCTTCTAGCGAAGTCCAGCAACAAGGGCTGTGTGTACTTCAGTCTCCCTCTTCCAAGTGGGGACAGTGGCCATCCCCATTCATGGGATCAAGAGAGGCTTTATGACCATACAGAGTTGCTAGTGGTCTTTTCAAGTTTCCTTCCTCCCGTGAACAAAGCCACCCAGGCCTTGGTAGGAGGTAACCTTATGCCACTTTATTTAACATTTACCAGGTTTTGGTAATGTGATGGTTGGTCCCAAATTTGAACAAAATATGAGACTTGGTGGAGAGCCAGAATCACAAGCGCTTCCTGAGGCACGATCTCTGCAATTAAAAAAAAAGAACTGTGTTGTTGTAAGAACACCTAACATGAGATCTACCCACTTAGCAGAGTGTTAGATGTACAATACAGTATTGTTAACTGTAGATACAGTATTTTGCAGCAGATCTCTAGAATGTATTCATGTGCCACAAGTGGAATTTTATACCCATTTGCCCCTCCCTCCAGCCTCTGGCAACCACCATTTTATTTTTTGCTTCCGTGAATTTGACTACTGTCATGCGTCGCTTAGCGGCAGGGATGAGTTCTGAGAAATGCGTTGTTAGGTGAAAGTCATAGAGTGTAGTTTCACACACCTAGATAGTATAGCCTATGATACACCTAGGCTGTTTGGGACCAATCCTATGGGACCATCCTTGTATATGCGGTCCGTCGTTGACTGAAATGTCGTTATGCGGCACATGACTGTATTTTAGATGCCTCTTATGAGTGGAATCATCCTGCATTTGTCCTTCTGTGACTGGCTTATTTCACACAGCATACTGTTTTCCAGGCTCACCCATGTTGTCACGTATTGGCAGGATTTCCTTTTTATAAGACTGGATGATATTCCATTGTATATACCCCTCTTTTTTCCATCCTTCATTGATGGACATTTAGGTGGTTTCCACCTTTTGGCTACTGTGAAAAATGCTGCGGTGAACATAGGGTTGCTACTATCTCTTTGAGATCTTGTTTTCATTTCTTCTAGATGAAAAGTATTCACAAGTGGGATTGCTGGATCATATGGTAGTTCTATTTTTAACTTTTTGAGGAATCTCCACGCTGTTTTCCATAGCGGCTGCACGATTTTGCTTTCCTGCTCATCCATGCAATTTTTAGTTTCCCAGCCAGCATTCCAGGCCCTGCCTTGCGGCTCTTGCTGTGACTTGTTCCTCCAGTCTTACCTGTTGCTCCTCACGCCTGAATCCAGACGGACAGCCTTAGCCACTCCTTTCTCTGCGTGTACACAGCAGTGGAAACCTCTCTCTCAGTATTTACGTCACATTGTGTTATCGTAATTGGGTTATTTGCTTTTTGTAAGGGGTAAAAAGAATATAAATGGTAATAACACAATAGTGATAAAAGCAATCACAGTGAACCCTTTGTAGCACACGCTGTCTGTGCTCTGCCCCATCCTTTGGAACCACTTCACCTTTCGCCATATTGCCTCCTCCCATGCCCTTTCACTCCCATGCACCCTGCCACCTCTTCTCTTTGTTGGATGGCTCCCTCAGGGGTTGACCCCTTTGACCCAGGAATCCCTGTACCCCCAGGGCAGTCCTTGGCCAGAGGTGACCATAAGGAAGCTGGTGTATTTCAGGACAACTCTGAGGCTTCTTCTGTCCTGTCCCCAGAGAGCTCCTGTGGCTCTCTTATCTCCCTCTCCGACTGATTTTCTCTGGAAATGCTTCCTAATAACTAAAATATGAATTCTCGTCTCTAGCTTAAAGTAACTTGTTCAAAGCAGCAGAGTTGGAAAGTGGGGAGCTAGGATTTGAACCCCCGGTCACCTGGCTCCAGTGTCTGCTCTTAACCACAATGCTCTGGTGTCTTTCTCCAAGGCTCCTCCTTTGTATATTTGCCTCAGCGTGGATTATAGCGACTGCTCTGGGGTGTTTTGTAAATACTTGCTTAATGAGTGGCTGAATGACCTGTGACCTCAGCACGGTCCCCCAGTCAGCCTTACTGGGTCCTGTCTCTGGGCATTTGTCCACTCAGTTGCCCCGTGGAATGACCTTCCACCAGCTCTCCTTCAGAGTCGACTCAAGCCCGTGTCCTTCTTCCTGCCTCTTGAGTCCGTCCCAACCCACTGTCATGTCCCCTGAGAATCAGTATTATTTGGCAGATGTTGCCTCCTACAGCTTCTCTTCCCGCAAGCTGACTGTAAATCCTTGAGAGCTGCGATGTTCTGCCGTGAACCACACTGTACATGTTTGGTGATTTGATTCTTTTGGGGTTAATCAAAACCTGATCGCAGCCCTCCAAAGAAATGCCAAAGTTGTTTCCGGATTCTATGAATGAAGGGAAATAATGAGGTCAAACAGCAACATTGAAAAAAAATAAGCGAGGGACAAATCTAAAAATTATGAGCCCATCTTTGCGGAGCCCATGTGTGCGTTTTCACACTGCAGCTGTTCAAGGTGAATCATAGAGAGGATGTGTCATCTTTTGGCTCTAAGCACAGTGGCTAGCCATCTTTCCCCCGGGGAAACTTAAGCAGATTTATGTGATGAATAATGTGGATTCTCTTCGAATACTTGGGACATGGTTTGACAGACTTCATGCAAATGGTAGGTAAAACATGTCAAGTGTCTTTTTTCCCCCTTTTTGAAGGATAACAAAGATGTCCCTTGGCAGAGTTAGGATGTTAAGTTTTAGCTGATGGCCAGCCAAACAGTGCACAGCGACCGCCTCCTTTGGCCGACTCAGACACCCTTTGCCTCCTGGGTGTGCCCCCACTCTAAGGTCCTGGGAAGAGGGCTCGGCTGGCGCTGAAGATGCAAAGGAAAAGAGACCACATACATTGTGCACCTACTGTGTGCCTGGCATTCTGCTAAGGGCACTCTAACAGAGTACGTGTCTGAACCTCATGACCACCCTGGGATGTGCTGTTTTTCTCTTAAAGTCCGGTGGATGGCACCCACATAACTTCACTGAGATCACACCATAATGGTGACCCTGGATTTGAACTATGATTTATCTGACTTCTAAGCCCATCATCATTCCTATGCCTCTTGGCTCTCCATTCCAGATATAAACAGAGGTGTTTAGATGATGCCTTTAAGGGTCATGTTGACTCTAGAATTCTGAGACTCCTGAGTTTGTTTCTGATTTGTACCTTTCCTACCTTAGCCAATTCCCCTTAGCACGTCACTGCTCAGGAATTTGGTAAAGTCAGTATTGCCTGAGATACCATGTTTAGGTGGGACTTTTAGGGGGTCGGGTGTGTAATATTTGAAAAACTGCAAAATTGGGGATCTGACTTTATTTTTAGGTGCCTATTCACAGGTGAAACATATCAAGCCCGTTCTTTGAACACCCTCAGGAAAGTTAAATAGTTTTATTCTTCTTTTTAAGAAGAAGGAGCCTCTCCAGCTAGACCGAGGACCTTCCTGTCCCTCTCTTAGCACATACAGCCTGCAGTGTTGGTGCCTTGGGTCTGATGATGCAGGATGCCCTGGAGCCTTTTGCTGTCCTGTCCCTCTCCTGCCCACATTGCATAAACATTGGCATGGCAGGGACAGATGGCCACTCCGGGGTCTCCTTTGATGTCACATTTGGTTGCCTGGGTGGGGGGTAGGGGTGGTTGCAGCCAGTCTCCGCGGGAGGAGAGGCTGACTGGGAAATACCCACTTGACGGTGGGTAAACACAAGCTTAACTCCGGAAAAGCTGGGTGCCCTGGTACGGATGCAGGCCGGGGCAGTAATGGAGTCAGAGTTTATATAAGAGTGTTTAGTTTGGGACGAAGCCAGTCAGCTCAAAGCACAGCCTTTTCTCTCTGCTTCTGATTGATGCTCCACGGAGTTTGGGTTTTCTTCTGAGATGGTGAATGGACTGTGGTGGGGGTGGGTGGTGAAGAGACTGATGGGATTGTAGATAATTACTTTCAGAGCTGGAAAAAGAATTCATTCCAGAAGCCGGGGTTATCTTTGCTGGAGCTCAGGTGAAAGTACCTGAAATCCCAAGAGAGTCAGGATAAAGCAGTGGGGGCCCTTATCAGTGGGACTCTGCTGGTCAGACAGCATCCGTCTGTGTAATGGGGACTGAAGGCTTTGATGGAAATAGGAAATTCGGTGATGAAGAACACTCAGACAGGGAGGGCGTGAGGCCGCAGAATCACGCCTGAAAGAAAAATTAAGAGTTGACAGCATGTGACAATCAGATGGTTTTTCATGGTTTTAGCTTTAGAGGGACCACTGGAGGTAATTGCAGTTGCCTATATGCAAACAAGCCTCAGGTTCAGTCAAAAGGGAAAAGCCAAAAGCCACAAGGATGGATGGAAAGCTTTTCCCATTCCAGCCTCTGGGTAATAACTGTTGCTGTTTATTCTTCTCTTGCATTTACAGAAGTCCCAACAAACCAAATTAAAGGTAATGTATTCAAGTTCACAGAGCGGTATCCAGTTACTAGGCTTCATATCGACTGAGAGAGGGGAAGATGGTTAGTTCATTTACTCATTTTTTCAACGAGTCATTCATTGGGCAGCTCTGGGCATCGTCCTTGGAGGTATCCTAGGAGGCTTCAGTGAGGTGTGATGCACAGCTCACACTCCCTCAAGGAGCTTATAATCCAGAAGGGAAGAAAAGATAATGCCATTGCAAAGTTAATAGGGGGCCAAACGAGGGGTATCATCTCGAAGTTTGGTAGGGTCAGGACATTCGCCATTCAATGGAGGAATGGTGGAATGATGGGGAAGATTATTAATGATATTATTGCTAATTTCTATTGCTTATTAAGAGCTTACTCTCTGCTGGCACAGTTTTAAAGGCTTAGCATGTGTTAACCCATTTAATCTTCCCATTAACTCACTGAGCTATTATCGTCTTAGATTTACAGCTGAGGAAACTGAGGCAGAGAGACACAGCTAGTGCGCAACACGTCCAGGTAGACAGCTGGGCAGCCCGCACTCCTACCTACCCGAGCCTCTGTGGTCCTTCCCATTTCTCATCTCCCTGGGTTGCTAGGACAATCAGTGCATCTACAGTATTTATTTATTTTTAAGACTCAGGGGCAAACAACCAGTGTGGGTGCTTAGTTATTTCTGCCTCCCTCTTTTCAATGTTTGGGGGGAATCTAGTGTGTTTGAATGCCTCTTGGTCCACTTTAGTCCTGAAAGATCTAATCAACTGAGTTTTTCTAGGTCCTTGGAGGGTGATTTTAATTATCATATAAATAGCGTGAATATGACTGGGAGTTTCATTACTCAGTTCCTTGTTGGTGGTTCGAAGGTTTTCTCTGGGCAGTTCCAGTGTCAGTGTTGATGTGGCTGGAAATTGTCTCCTGCTGGGACATGGCGATTTCTTTTGGTGAATGGTCATTTTTTTGTTGTTAATTGATGAGGGAGGGTATTTATAGTAAGCCTAGCCATTTGTGTTTAAACAAAATGATTATCATTATTTGCCAGTTAGTGTTTATTTAATAAACTAGGAAGAAGGGAAGAGCACTGGGC
This sequence comes from Equus przewalskii, assembly GCF_037783145.1. Classification (NCBI taxonomy): domain Eukaryota; kingdom Metazoa; phylum Chordata; class Mammalia; order Perissodactyla; family Equidae; genus Equus; species Equus przewalskii. The sequence goes on along the minus strand of NC_091857.1, from coordinate 28,202,532 downwards.
TAGAAGTCAGGAAACCCAAGTTTTCTGGATTTGAGCTCTTTCTTATTCTTTAACTTTAGGTGAGCGAGTTACTGAGGGCAGCAAATTATATCCTCAGGGTCCTTGTGCTGTACAGAAGTTTCTCTCTCTATGGTAGTCAAAGCCTGTGACAGGGATATTATGTATCAAGACTCAACTTTTAGCTTGTTGTTACTGCATTATTTGTTTCAACATGTTGTTTTAGACCCAGATGCTCTGGCTGAATTTTGTATTTTTGGTGTTATATTTAAAATGCTGTGTTATATTCTGGTTGTGTTTTCTTTTCTTTCTTTCCTTTTTACTCCAGGAGTAGGGGGTTTAGTAGGATGAAAATGGAAACTAAAGAAGAATCACGATCTGGAAGTAATTTTCAACAGTAGAGAAATTAAACTAAAGGGGAAAACACTCCATTTTGCTGCTATTTGGATAAAGGGAATAAGGGAGCGCATACTTGCTTTTACTCAGTAATTGGATACGTTGTACATGATTTTTTCACTGAGACTTTATAGTTAAAAGACAGCAAAAAGCATATGTGAATTTAAATGTTTCCCTCTTCTCAAGAGCACATGGAGCTGGCATTCAAAGTCCGATTGCCTGCCTGTTATTTCTATGATTTGAAATCAGATTGAAATCCTCCAGGTGTGAGCCTCAGTGTGGGTGACCCCTGTCTATTTATCCACCTGGCCGTCTCTCTCGTCTTTTTAACTCACAAGTGGGACTGGGTACAAATGCCCAGGAAGACTTTGAATGTGGTAAATATGGGATGGGCGAAATTCATCTGCAAGATGGCAACCTTGAGTAGACATTTTGTAAATGTCTACATTTACAAATGTAAGATGGAAGGCCTTCTAAAATGCCTTGTGATTTGATTTGAGTTTTTAAAACTGGTATGTGTTGTGGTTGGGGATTCCCAGTCCTAAGTAGTATGGAAGTGTGGGATCTTTCATGCTAGGAATGATTTTTTTTTTTTTTGATGAAGATTTGCCCTGAGCTAACATCTGTGCCGGTCTTCCTCTATTTTATATGTGGGACGCTGCCACAGCATGGCTTGATGAGCGTTGTGTAGGTCTAGGCCCAAGATCTGAACCCATGAACCCTGGGCTGCCAAAGCGGAGCCACTGGGCCCACCCACTACACCACTGGGCCAGCCCAAGGAATGAATTTTGATGTTAGAAATTGTTGAGAATGAGTTTTGATTTTAGAAATCTTTGAAAAATGGTTTATTCTGGTGTATCATGTCTTAAAACATGTCGAGACACTTGGACATTATCTTTCCTCAGGTTTCCTCAGAGATGCTATGGCTGGTAGTCCTTTGAGCAGCTGGGGCCCAAGGGCCTGCAGTGTTTTGATGTGGTGAGCTCACCTTTTCTAAGTCCTGGATCTATCTGACTTGAGATGCCCGTGTGTCTCTGGCATTTGTTTAATAAGTGGTATGTGGATTTTGACATAATTAGTTGACTAGATGCATACTTTCTTAATTCATTTCTAAACGTGGGTGCAGGGACTTTTATGAATCTGTGTTTTAAAATTTGTTGTAGTCTTGGTTGAATATTGATTGAATGTTCAAAATGCATTTACCAGTCAGCCATGTTTTAGCACCCGCTATGTGGCTCCACTCAGCGAGAGGCTCCTGGAGTTCAGGCCTGGATACAGAGGATGTGGTGGGGCCCTCCATAGAACTCACAGGCTAGTGATACCAGTGGGAAAAATGGGTTTTATTAATAGGGACCAAAGAAAATATTCAAAACATATTTTACATTTCAGAGTTTATAAATTCATTCTAAGTGCTTTAAAAAGCCTTAGTGTCGGAAATGGATTCATGTGAGTATGAAACTCAAACCAGACTTCTTGGACAAATTGAATTTCTCAGAAGTGTTCTTTAAAAGGGTGACTTTCGTCAAGAATATGAGGCCTATTTTCTTGTCCGTTCACTAAGGTTGTGCTTTACATTTCTGTCTATATTTTTGCTCCCTAAGATGCCGTTAGAAACATACAAACATTCACACAAAAACCTGCACACGGATGTTTAGAGCAGCTTTAATCATGATGGCCAAAACTTGGAAGCAACCAAGATGTCCTTCGATAGGTGAATAGATAACTATGGTCATCCAGACAATGGAATATTATTCAGCGCTCGAAAGAAATGAGCTGTCAAGCCATGAGGAGACATGGAGAAACCTTAAATGCATGTTACTAAGGGAAAGAAGCTAATCTAAAAAACCTACATACCGTATGATTCTAACTGTATGACATCCTGGAAAAGGATAACTCTGGAGACAATAAAACAATCGGTGGTTGCCAGGAGCTTGGGGAAGGAGGCAGGGGTGGCTAGGCAGGACACAGGATTTTAAGGGTATTGAAACTATTCTGCATGATAATTATAATGGTGGATATATGTCATTATACATTTATTAAAACCTATAGCATGTACCACCCCTGGTGTGACCCCTAAGGTAAACTGTGGATTTTGGGTGATAATGTGTCATTGTAGGTTGATGGATTGTAACAAATGTACCACTCTAGGGGGGATGCTAATAACGGAGAGAGGCTCTATGAGGGCAGGAGGCATATAAGAAAGAACTCTGTACTTTCTGCTCACTTTTGCTGTGAGCCTTAAACTGCTCTATAAAATAAAATCTACTTACAAACAGCAACAACATACAAGCCAAAGTTGAGGAAACAGCTGTGGATTCCCTTCACAGTATCCAGTAAAGTGTCTCTTGACCTATATTACTTCTCCAAGTCCTCTGTGGCCCCTTTGCTCGGCAGCAGTTGGACAGTACGGGGAATCCTTTATCAAGCACAAGACTCTGATATTCAGAGAACTGGGATATATGAGAATGGGGATTTTCCCTGGCGGCTTCATAGCTATGAAGGAGTTGATTTCAAGTTCCTGTTTGCTTTCTTCTGATCCTGTCTCATGGAGTGCTGTTGATACTAAGGATGCGGTTTTTGGTGAACTGATTCCTTTGGTAGATTCCACGTTGGCCAGACTTCCCTGCATTGGGCAGGGAAGGAGTTGGGCTTTGATAGTGTTTGAAAGTACGATGGCCTGGGGACCAGAAATGGTCGGATCCAGCCTTGATCCTGTCACCTTTCCCATGAGGAGTTGCCAAGGGACGTACGTGCACAGGGCACGTTAACATGGAAGGGAGCAATTACAAAGATTTTTCTAGAAGGTTACATCAGTGTTTCTCTTTGCAAAAGCTTGCTTACTTTTTGGAAGTCATTGTTCATGTCTTTGACAAGTATTTCTTGAGCACTTCACTTTGTGCCATGCTCCTTTCCAGGTACTGGTGGTACAGTAGTGAACAAGACCCAGGAGAATCTCTGCACACATGTAACTGACATTCTGGAGGAGGAAGATAGACCATGAGCAAGTAGTCAAAACATGGAGGATATTGGCAGGGGATCATTGCCATGGAGCACAGTGATGCAAGGAAGGGAGCTAGGAAGTCTTGGGGGTTTGAACTTTTGAATAGGGGGGTTAGGAAGATCCCACTGCGTAGGTAACATTGGAGCAAAGATGGTAAAGGGTTGAAGGAGTGAGATCTTTTGTTAACAGACGGGGAGTGATATAGGGAGAGAGCAGGAGGTCGGGCTTGGCATGTTGGAAAGGCAACATGGAGGCCAATGGGTCTTGGGTGGAGAGAGCAGGAGGGGAGAGTCAGCAGGTGAAGACGAGGAGTGTGGTCATGGGAGGAGCAGGCACGACTGTTGGTGAGATGGGGAGCCTTTGGAGGATTGTGGGCAGGAGACAGGATCTGACTTAGTGTAGAGAGTAGGCTGGGCTGCCTTCTCATTTTGACCCTCATGGCCAGTAATCCTTGTGTCTGAGTAGTGGTTAGATTTTGTTATTGCTCACACAACCCTGATCCCATCAGTGCTGTTGGGTCTTTATTAATAAGTATTTTTTGACTTTTCTAGGCACAAATCTCCTTCTTTATAGTTAGAAAGAAAAAGGACTTTCGTCATGCAAGGATAGTTCACTGATGAGTTCCATAATGCGTTCGAGAGTGCCCGAAAAATGTTCGAACATAATTCCAGGTTCTCTGCAGCCCAATGTTTCATTTACCTCCAAAACAGAAAAATCTTCCTCGCTACGTTTAGCTTTCTTCCGGCTCTGAGAGCCCCTTTCTTGCCTGTAATCAGAGTCAACTCTCCTCTCCATTGCACGTGCCACTTTTTGGTTCAGGCTGCCCATCTGGAGTTTTGGTTCTGAAAAATTGCACCATTTGTCATGTGTGTTACCTTCCCACTGGGGCCACCTAAATCACGGCCTGCACACAGCTGGGGGGGTGGTCTCTGGGCCTTTCAAAATTCCAGACCTGAATTTTTTGGTGTTTGGCCCTCATTAGCCCGTTTTAAGTGGCGTGTGGTAAACTTGTCCACAGATGTTAGTTTACCAGTGTGCTTTGAACAGAATAATAATAACTTTCACATCTGGTCCCCTTTTCATCTAGGGATCTTAAAACCCCAAGTGCACATTAATTAAACCTCACGTCCCTGGAAGGTAGGGAAGGGATAGAGGGCAATGGCTTTAATCACCATTGCAAAGAACTTAGAGGGACAGCCTCTGGGCCCAACACAGGAACAGGCATTTTGTGTTATACGAATGCCTTTCATCTAGCATCTTAAATACTTGGCAAGTATTACCTGGTGGAGAGTGCATTATGATGCACATCTGCAGGGAACGGGGAATATCCTGGGCTGTAGGAACTCGCCTGAGCTTTCCACTATTATCATTTCAGAGGACTCGTTTATGTCTAGTTCATGGGTTCTTACGGTTCATCGTGGATTGTCTGGAGCCTCATGGTGTGGACCGAGGATGGGTAGAGTTGACTGGGAAGGCGGTTTGGTTTTTCTTTCCATCTTTTTGGTTTTGTACGCAGATAGATAGGATTCCTTTTTCAATTTCAGCTGTCTCCCAAGCGGGTCATGAGTAATTCTCATTTAGGGGCCTGAGACATTCCCTTTACCTTCACCCGCTCACTCCAGAAAGTGTTCCAAGTGAGCTGACAGCATAAATGCAGGAGGGAGCCATGTATTTCTCCAGAAGAAGTTGCTTGAGTCCCTTCCTGGCAAATGAGGCATTGATTTAAAAGATACAACAGAACAAAAAACCAAATGAGTAAATGTTACGGTCATGTCACTCATAGTGGAGAAGTCAGCTGCTAACTTGTGGGAGGGGAGTTAGGGGTCTGACTCCCACTGAGGTCAGAGCGTTCATCTGCACGGCCAGTCCTTCTGCAGTGAGAGCCAGGGCCTTTGGTCTGGGACTTAACATTGAACAGCAACTTAATTCAGTGGAGGGACTAGAGAACCGAGTATGAGATGGATCTTCCAGGTGGAGATTCACAGGACGCAGCTTCTGTCTCACAGTATGGCAGAGGTGATAGGAAAGTCAGTGTATAGTGACAAAGAGAATGGCAATGAGAGTTGGAGCGAAGACTGAGGGTTCAGGAGCCATACTGCCTGGATGTGAAACCAGCTCTGTCCCACGGATGACTAGAGTGACTGTGGGCCAGCGACAGTCATGGGGCTTCAGTTCCTTCCCCTGTAAGATGGGGGATGCTGGTACCCGCTTCACAGAGCTATTGTGAGGAATGAGAGGAGTAACACGTGTAAGGACTTAGAGGAGCCTGCAGCACAAGCGCACCATCAGGAAATGTGAGCTGGAATCATCTTCTACATCATGATGAGCGAGATGCAACGCGCAGAGCAAGAAGGATGCACTCTGCTGGGGGGGAAAGAGGGAGCAAGGAAGCCTTGAGAGAAGTTGAACTCCAAGCTAGCCTTTTCTTTCACTTTTGTATGTAATATCTTTAAGTGATCATGGACATTGATTGTAAAAAAAAATAGAACATATAGACAAGCAAAAAGAGGACCATCAAAACTACCCCTTAGTCTGCTCCCAGAAGTCCTACTATTAATATTTAGCTTATTTCCTTTTATTCTTCTTTTTTCCTCCTCTGCTGAGTTGGTTTTTGAAAGATGTCAGGGAGGGTTAATGTTTTCCTACACTTAATTCCATCAATTTGGTTTTTTGTGTGTTACGTAAGGAGCAATTTTTACTTGCTTTTAAAATTCTGTCATGAAATATTTAAAAAACACAGACGAGCCTGCAGAATAACACACTGTAAGAGGGCAGTGTCTAGACCGAGCTCAAATCATGTGTGAAAGCCTGCCGTCTTAGGAAGGGGTGCAGGCCAGCTAAACTTGCTGAGTGTTTCCTTTGGCCTGGCCCTGCACTGGGCATTTCAGGCAGGTAACTTCTGTAACCCTACAGTAACCATCTGGGGTCATTCTTCTTCCCCTTTTTTGATCTCATAACTAAGGAGGCACTGAGAGGCTGAAGGATTTGTCTACCAGAGCATGTAGATCAGTGGAGAGCTGGAAATGTCAGGTGAGCCTGATACCACATAACCTGAATGCCGTCTTCTGTTCACATTTGCCTCAGGGCCCCCTGACTCAACCATCCTTGCCCAAGGCCACTATTTATGGATGTCATGGATATTTTTCCTGACAAATTATATTTGGAAGTATGAAGTGAACAAAATTGACTGCTTTTTTTTGTGGTAAAATACATATGACATAAAATTTACCACCTTAAACATTTTTTTTTTTATTAATGTTATGATAGATCCACCTTAAACATTTTTAAGTGAACAATTCAGCAGAATTAAGTACGTTCATGACGTTATGCAACCATCACCACTGTCTATTTCCAGAACTTTTTCATCATCCCAAACAGAAACTCTGTACTCATTGAGCAATAATACGCTCTTCCACCCCCAGCCTCTGTTCTACATTCTGTCTTTATGAATTTGCCTATTCCAGGTAGGCACGTCTTCCCCTACGTGGAATCATACGATATTTGTCCTTTTGTGACTGGCTCATTTCACTTAGCATCATGTTTTCAGGGTTCATTCATGTGGCATGCATCAGAAATTCATTCCTTTTTTTTTTACTGAATAATAGTTCATAATAATACATTTTGTTTATTCATTCATCTGTCAATGGATACTTATGTTTCCACCTTTTGACTGTTGTGAATAGTGCTGCTATGAACATTGGTCATGCAACTCAACAGCAACAACAACGAAACAACCCAATTTAAAAAAATGGGCAAATGGACATTTCTCCAGAGAAGATAGACAAATGGCCAGTAAGCACAGGAAAAGATGTTCAACATCATTAGTCATTAGGGAAATGCACATCAAAACCACAGTGAGATACCGCTTCACACCCACCAGGATAGCTGTATTTAAAAAAAAAGAGAGAGGGGGCAATAACAAGTGTTGGTGAGCATATGGAGAAACTGGAACCCTTGTACATTGCTGTTGGGAAGGTAAAATAGCGCAGCTGCTGTGGAATCCAGTTTGGTGGTTCCTCAAAATGTTAAACAGAATTACCGGGTGACCCAGCAATTCCACTCCTAGGTATATGCCCTGAAGAATTGAAAACAAGGACTCAAATAGATACTTGTATACCAATTGAGCTACTTTTGAACTTGAATTATTATTGTTTACCAATTCATCCTTTCTAAGGATCATTTACTTATGCTACCATTCGGGCATTTAGCATGTAGAAGAGCAGAGCTTAGTGCTCCAGAAAGACAACCCATCCATATTTATGCTGATGCAATGACGCAGACCCACGTGAGTAGAAATTGAGGCCCTAGAGACACAAAAAGTTTGGTTCAAACCTTGGGGGCCATCTTGTAATGTCAAGACCCAGAGGAAACATTCTGAATGAGAAACCAGACTGAATCAGATCTTTTCTTTCTAGTAACGTTGTCAAGATAATGATAAAATAATGCCAAGGAGATTTATATACAGAGCTCTTTTCTCCCAGTCTCAGAGGCCAAAAGACTCATTTCCCAAGTATTAAATTTCGTTGGCTGGACCATGACAAAATTGGCAGGTTTTGCTAGTCAGAGTTAGGAAGAGAAAGTCTAAGTAGGATCCAGATCATTGGTTTTGGGTTCTTGGATGGTTATTCTGTCTCTGCAGAGTCAAATCTATTGCCTACCTACTAAACCGTTGATAATTCATCCAGCCTTAGGGGATGTATCAAAATACTCACTTGAATATTTGTTATTTGGAAATTGACTTCGAACAATAGAATGAAATGCTCTCGCTGTAGAAGACCTGGGAGCTGTAACTGCCCGAATTCCTATTTAACTCCACTCTGTGACCCTGCCATTAGTCCTGTGACTGGACATTGACCCAAAGAAAAATATCTTCTTTCTGAAGTCCTCTCTTAAGCTGGGTCAGTGGTTACATGTTTTGGTGTCTAGGAATTCTCCACTGGATGGGAGCTGCATAAGAATGGGAATACGTAGTATAGTTGTCTGACCAAGTAGACGCCTGTAGTCTTTCCTAAAATTGGAAAGTAATAGCTGAGTCAAGCACAGTATTTAAAATGCTTGCAAACCCACTTGAAATCCAGAATGTGGAGAGGACAGAGCTGAGTGGGATTTGAGAAGCTCTTTTCCCCGTGCAAGTTCTGGACCCATTGGGAGAGACAGAGGAGTCCGTAGATGGAGACCAAAAGATCAGCTCTGCTATGGATAGATGTAGGATTGGAGGTTGTGGCTTAGAAGTACAGCAACAGTCAGATTCTCAAAAGTCCCTGAATGGAAGAGTTAGATGGACCTGCCCACCTGTGAGACCTAGCACTGGGCCACAGTAGGCTTCCTCCCTCTTGAAATACCTACTGACATTACCTGCCGCGTGATCTAGAGCAGGTCAGAGCTTGGGTTCTCCATGAGCCTGGAAGATCCCAAAGAGAAGAAGAAAAAGGCTTGAGCTGGCCATGGGTAGGTCATTCCCCCAAACCAGGAGAGGGCCTCTGCCTCCCCAGAGCAGTCCAAGGGGTCAGCAAGGCCACGATGTTTTCTATAGTTTTGATCTGATAAAAATGAACTGTTCAGAATCTTGATTGGTTTTCAGTGAGAAGACTAATTGTGCCCCAACCATAGGGTGGGGAGAAGAATGCCACGTTTGTGTTTTAATGGACATTCAGATGGAAATGCGATTCTTTGTTAGCTCCCCATAAAATACTCCCCTTTATGAAAAGTGGGCATTCCTTTTCATCCAAGGGCGGCCACATTTCACAATTGTCTAAATCAGTACAAACCTTTTCTGGAAATATTTAGGCTGTTTAATTAGGAGCAAGCAGTGTTGAAGCAATGATTTTTAAAGTACTTATCTTAACGTTCTGTCAGTTTCTGTTGGAGACAGGAAATAGAGGTAGGTGACAATCTTCAATTTTGCAGATTTCAGAATCTTAATGTCATAGCACTGGAGCGCCACAGAGGACACCAGGCACCCTCTGGTTTAACCCCCTCTCCTTCTAATTTAACACTCAGAATCCTAGTATGGTTAGTCACCCATGGTAGGCACTCAGTTTCTAGAATAAATGAATGAATGTTATATATATTCCACTATATCGTTACTGTTTATTTTGTGACATAATTTTATGACCCTCTTGGTTGGAATGATCTCTCCTGGCATGTTAATTTTATTAATATATAGGGGAAGCTTTATGTGGTTTGCTTGCCAGGTTTGGTGACCCTCGCAAAATAAATACATTTATATATAAAACCTATGTCGGTCCCACTCATTTGAAAAGCTGATAAAAGCCATGGAATGAACTGCTTCTTATACAAATGCAGATACGCCCATGTGCATAATTTTGCATCCAATTCAGAAGGTTCACAAGCCTTTGAAAGCTCCTCAGGGATCCTGTGCTCAGAACCTTTGTATTAGGTCAATTCCCAGAGCCTATGCAAAATTACTAAAGTTAGCAAGCCTATGTGACTCTTCCCCTTTAAAAGCATGAACATTTAAAAAAATACAAATAGCTTCATGTGGAAATTTGTGATTTCCGTCTAGGCAGTGGTTTTTAACCAAGGGTTGAGACCCTTTTAGGATTTATTAAATAATTTTGGTGGTTTGGGACCAACATTACCAAAACAATGTAATGGAACAGAATAGAAAAGCAAGCAGGCTCTATGTTTATATGTCTGTGTACCGGCTTGAGATGAAAAATATGGGTCCCAGTTTGAGAAAACTGATGCCTGTGCTGTTTGTTTTACGATAGATTTAGGGCAGTGGGAGCAATTTCAAGAAAGTCATACTTTCTTTTCATGGTATGTTTTGACTATGTTGGTCCTTTTTCTTCCTTATAAAAAGGTCCAAGAGTCTAGTGGTTCCGCTAACATTTCTTTATCTTAACATCCTACCCCGAGGTCGTCACTTATCTACAGTGGCTCTGAGGATACCTCTAAAGAAAATATGCTTCAGTCCTACTGTTGGAGGCTCTCCTGATTTTCCCTAGTATGCAAACTCTTTTTTTTTTTTTCCCCATCTGCAGCTGAGGATCAGTGTAATCCCCATGCTGCCACCACTTAACCACTGTAGACAAGAGACCTAATGTTCCCTAGACCCAGTTTCGTCGTCTGTAAAATGGTCCTGATAATGACAATACCCTCCTTCCAGGATTGGTGGGAAGATTAAATGAGCTAATAGATGTAAAATGCGAAGCATAAATCCTCCATAAGCATTGATCAGTATTCTTAGGAGTGGCTGAACTCTTTGTGTACCGTAAGGGAATCGCATTTTAGACTTCCTTTAGAATTTCTCGGAATTGGTCCGTTCTGGCTGCTTTAACAAAGCAGATGAGTACTCTGGGCATAGTAGTGTCCTTGTTTTAAAAGCATCTGCTTAATCTATTTTTTTTTGCTTTAAACATAGTCTGTTTAACTCCTGATTTTTTGGTATAAATTATTTTGCCCCCGCACGTCATAAATAACATTAAAAGAACAGTCTGTCTTTCCTGTCTCTATATTGTGAACCAACATGTCGTTTTACAAATGTTGCAAATGTTGATTATTTGGGACCCAGATGGGAATCTCCACGAAGACTCAGAATACCATTGAAACTCAATTGCCAGGATCTGTTATTAAAGTAAATGTGGTAAAAAAAAAAAAACAACAAAACACAAAGAGAGGTAAGTAGTTTTCCTGGTATTTTTCCCCTCAGAAGTACTTTTTGTAGGTATTGAGTTCATCTTTAAGGAAAGAAGTTTATTGAATTTCCAGGATTATCAAACATACTCACAGGAATATCTGCCCCAAATCAATGTATTCCAATTCTTAAAAAAGATAATTTATGCGTGAAAATCTTGCTTCTCTATCACTCTTAGAGTATCGCAGGAAGATTTAAGTTTGAGCTTGCTGTATCTGATAAAATAATATATAGGACATACTTTATGCATATAAACCTTCTTTTTGCACCAGGCCGGTGAGTGGCTGCTATGATTTAAGGGTTGTGTGTGATGTGGGCTTGAGAGGATTGCTGACCTATTTCCCAGAGCGCTGCCTGACCTTTGTTGAAATTGTGCCTCCCGACATTCCTTTCGGCACCATGCCCTGCTTCTTTCATTCCTCCTATTTACATAATATTTTCATACTCTCTTTTCTTCCTTTGACTCTCTCTGGCTATCAAAACTTTCCCTTAGGAAGGAATGCAGTTACTAGTACTGGCAGAATTCTATAGGAAATGGGCATCTCTCTCCCAGGTTGCAGTTTCTGCTCAGCCACTTGCAAGAACTCGGGTGGCTGAATTGACCTCTCTGAGCTTCAGTTTGCTTGTTTGTACAATGGGCCTCTGATTATCTATGGATTCAGTGAACACTTCATACTAATAAAGATCAAGTTTACTTCTCTGAAGAGTATATGTTTCTTAAGAAGAGGAATAATTAAAGATTAACATCTAACAGTGGATTTTTTGGTTATTCAGCTGGGTAAGGAATGTATTTTGGGAACAAGGAGGATCTTTTCTAAAGAACCCCAGAAATCTCATTATTTCTCAATTTTCCAACTGTTTGCAAGGGCTCTGACATTACATGCTGTGTAATACATACGAATGATAATGAATAATATTTATCGATCTTTGACATTCCAAGCCTGTTATTATGTGCTTTTGCATTGTCGCATTTGTCCTTCATAGCTCACTTGGGGAGGTGGGGTGGTGGTGGTGGTGTGGAGGTATTATTAGGAAGAATCATTAGAAATGATTTTTCAGGCTTCACAGATGAGAAACTGAAGTTTAGTGATGTTGAGGAACTCACCCAATGGTCTCCCTGCCCCCCAGAGCCTCACTTCTCAATCCTCCATCTCTCGCTGAAGTGGGCCCTTGAGATAAATAGACCAGTGAGTCGAGAGTAGAGTGTCTTTCCCCCACTCCTCATTTCCAGAACGCTCTTCATGCGCTGATATTCCAACATGGAAGAAATGGAGCTGTTTTGAAATTTTTGCATAGAGCCAGGTGTGAAAGGATGAGTCTTTTTAAGAAATTATCACTGAATTGGGTCAAGGGTGATGGTAAACCACCTCTCATTGCTGTTTGGGTGAAAATCTATGCCCTGGGTCCCTGGAAATCTTGATGGGCATTTTTGGAGTGATTTCACTTCAATGTTTGGAATTTTAGTCTTTTCCTGGGTGCTGTCTCAAAGAGAAAATAATTTGTTAGTGATGTAAACTGTTCCCAAGGTGGTATCCACCCCGCTTTTTTGGAAACTGGCAGCCTAATTCAGGGCCTCTGCTCTCACTTGTAGAGTGTTAATTCCTCTAAATTGGCAATTTTTGACAATGTTGCTCTTATTGTATCAAAAAAGAAATATCAGAAAACATTTCCTGACAGTGAAGACAGGCAAGGGAATCAAGGTTTTCCTCCTTGGTTCCAGAACAAGCATATTGTCAGTTCATTATTACGTACCGTGAGAGTCCTGCCACACCAGTGCAGGTGTTGCTGACTTGTTAAGACAGGTTGGCTCCACTTGCCTTCAAGAAAAGTTGGAACACAGGTCTTTGTAAGAAGATCACATGGCTTTAGTCCTGTAGCTAAATGTAAATATATAAAAATGCAAATTATACTTTGCTGTAGAATAAACATTTTGATATACTGCCTTAAACAGTTTTCCTCAGTGAATACAGTGAGTGACGTCCCCCTCACATCCAGCATCGTTGGGTAACCCTTCCTTTAGGACTGTTGGCTACAATAATGAGAATACCTCTCTAACTTGTCCGCTTTGTCGTTTTGGTGTCACTAAATTGGTTGACGAGAACGCAGTAGCTAGGGGTTGCCACTTGGGAGTGGTAACTTCTAATTCTCAAAGGCAGCTGGGAAGTCTGGGTTTTCAGGAGTCAGGTGCATCCAGGTTGTAAGTCTGTGAAATTTATTTAGCCTCCATGATGGAAAATTTCCAAGACTTTGGAGCTGGTAGCTTTGTGACCACCCAGAAGATTCTCACAAAAGTTCATTAACCCAAGGCAGTTTTTCATCTAGGAAAAGGCTGACTCCTTTACCATAGAACCCCAAATTTCAGCGGTTCATACACTCAGAGGTTTACTTACTGCTCTTGTCACAGTCTGCTGTGGGTTGACACCAGGAGTGGTTGATGGTTTCTCTCTTTCTCTCCACAAGGTCATTGAGGGACCCAGACTTGCTCCATCTGGTCGGCCCTTGGCTCTTGGAGTTTTCTCCTGGCTTCTCTGCGTTAGGTGTGCCTGGAGGCTCTCAGGGGAGGTGTCAGGGGTGGATTCTGGAAGTGGACAAAATTACTTGAGCCTACACTCCACTGGCCATAACACAAGCACGTCGCCCCACACGGCGGTGACTGGGCTGGGAAGCCACATTCCTTCACTTCCCAGGTGGAAAAAGAATCGATGTAATGTCTCTGCCACAGTTGAGTATTTAAAGTTAATCTTAAGGGTTTCTGAAGGTGAAGTGTTTCTATTAGGAAGACCTTGTCGGTGAAATTTACTCGACTTGGTAGGTAGATACTTGATCTGAATTCCGGATTCATTTTACCTTAGGTGTTTATGAGCTTCCCACAGTCGGGGAAGAAGGCAATTTGGGTTATTCTGATTTTTACAGTGTTGCACTGGGCACTCTTGTTCTTTCCTGATGATGTGTTTATAACCCGCTCAAAGATCCAGGAAGGGTGTCTGGTCGTGCATGACGCATTCTAGTTATAATCAAATTTGGGTTTTTTGGATGCTTCCTCTGTGGATCTGTGCTAACTTCAGAGATCCCCTAAATTTTGTCTTCATACCTCTCTTTGCCCTGAGTATATCACTGACAGTGACTTTTCAAGGTTAGAAGACCTCCTCTTCATGTTTCCTCACTTGAGAAGCAGCTCTCTTGACTTTTCCTGGGACCTACAGCCAGACTTTCCTGTCCAGGAGTGTGGGATTCCAGCTCTCTGATTTTCCCTGATAAAAGATTTTTTCCCCTATAAATTCCAGAGCTTTTCATCTTTAATAATAATTTTCGAAGCATTGAGAACATTTCGTACTTTACCAGTCATCTTCAACAGAATAATGTTGAGCATAAATTAATTTTTAGATTTTTAGGCAGGTTTTTTTTTTTCCTCCCATTCTGAGATTTGGTAAGGTAGAGGTGATTGAGGTGGGAAGGCCGAGAATGGTGAGGTTTTGCGCTAATTTCACTCGCTTTCTCCTGGTTGCTTTGTTTCTTCCTGTCCCATCTTGGTGTGGTTTTCATCACTTCTTCCTCCTCCCCACCACCACTGGTCCCTCTAACTCCCTGCTTTAGTCTACTGTAGGCTCTCGAACCAGATAACCATGCTTGTTAAACTGAAAGTCAATAGGCTCTAAATGACGATTACAACAGAGTAACTCCCATTATCGACAGCATCAAGTTCAAACTCCGCAACCTGGCATCCCCAGCCTTTGGCAGCTGGCACATCTGGCCCTACCTGGTTACACAAGTTGTAGCAGCCCCTACCCTCATCACACACACACGGCACCCTCTCCTCCAGCCACACCACATTGTTATCATCATAGGACCCATATAATCATAATAAATATCAGCAAATGTTTATTGTGTACTTACCATGTGCTGGGTCTCTTGTAGACTACATTAAAACATTTAGCTCTCCCAGGGATGAAGGCATTTAGAATATATTAAATGTAGATTAAGTGAACAAGTATTTCAAATAATCAACAATTATTATATGTTACTAATATATAATATCACACAAGATATGTTAATAATTTAATAAGTATCAATTACATATTAAATATAAGTATATGGAATACATGAAAGCATTGAACACTTCCAAGGATGAGCTGGGTAACATCATCTCCCTTTTACAAATGAGGGGAGGAAGCACAGAGGTTCCATAACTTGCCCAAGGTCACACAGCCAGGGGGCGCCAGAGCTACCCATTGTGTAGTACTGATGAAGTAACGGGGCTGTCATTTGGTGAGTTCGCCCCATTCTTTTATTCTCCTTGGGGAACCCTTAATTTCTATCCTCAAAATTGAATGGAGGCTCTACATCTTCCTGTAACTTTCCCTCAGCTCAGAGTCTCCCCTCCCTGAACAGGATCAAGTCTGTGCTCACAAATGAGATCGTCACACGTTTCATCTGTTCACACGCCCCTCTCTCTCTGCTAGAATTGGACTCCTTGAGGACAAAGCCAGGGCCGGAGGGGAGAGGTCTTTATTAAACGCTCATGGAATCAATCAGCGTTAGAGGTTTTTGTGCCAACTCGCCATTTTCCAGATGACAAAACCTAGGCCCAGTGTGGTTCCATCACAGACTGTCTAGGGGGTAGATCTAGAATGAGAACCCACATCTTCAGGGTCTGTGACAACATGCACTTTGAAAGCAGAACACTTGACGGTGGTTTTGGTTTGGTTCCTTAGTTCCTGGCGGTGCTGTGGATGGCCCACCAAGGGCTCTGAGATGCGGGAGGTGTTTCTGAGCGTTCCGTGTGCTCACTGTGTACTCGGAGTGTTGACGACAGTCGTACGAACGGCTTGGCATGAAAAGACAAACAAGGCCCTGAATTTACACTCACCTGCTGACTGAGGGTTCAGATATTCTGGTGAGGACAGAAGAGCACACCAACACGTGTGGCTAAAGGAGTGTTGTTTTTTTCTAAGGTGAAACTGGCAAATTTTGTATGTTCTTTCATTAATTCTCCTATTTCATGTAGTAAATCAGTTGTGAAGTTGTCTCATTGTTTCATTATACAATATATCCATAACTGTTCTGCACCTGTGTATATAACTCAGACTAAATAAGCTATCATGCTTAAAATTTTGCTTTTGTTTTGAAATTGTCACCAACTTCAAAAAAAGTTGGCAATATAATATAAAGATTTTTATTTTCTCTAAATCATTTGAGAGTAAATTGCTCTTACCCCAGACTTGAGTGTTTTCCCCTGTAAACAAGGACATTTTTCTACACAACCTCCTACAGGGCTCAAAATCATAAAATGAGTGGATACATTACCACCAGCTCCTCGTCACATCCTATTCCAGTTTTGTCATTTGTCCTGAGCACCATTTCAAATAACAAATGTTTCCAGTTAGAATCATGTGTTGCATTTCATTGTCATGTGTCTTCAGATTCCTTTGTCAAGAACAGCTCCTCAGTCTTTCCTTGATCCTCATGACCTTGACGCTTTTGAAGAGCCCAGGCCAGTCATTCTGTCGAATGTCCTTCAGTTTGGCTTTACTTGAGGTTTTCTCTAAATCAGATCCACTTTCTGCACGGTTGGCAGAAACACTCAATGGTGATGATGTGTCCTCCTCACTGTGTCTTCTCCGGAAACTCCCAGTGTTGACCCATCCCATTTCTAATGACGTTCACTCACCTTGGTCTCTTGGTTAAGATGGTATCTGCCAGTCTTCTCTGCTGGGAAGTTACTCTTTTCCCCTTTTGTAATTAGTAAATGTTTTATAGAGATACTTTGAAATTATGTAAATCCTCTATTTCTCATCAAACTTTTTCGAAAGTATTTATTTATGTCTGTATGGACTCATGGTTTCTTATTTTAGTCAGGGGGTTATAATCTGTTAGTAGTAGTATTTATTTTGATACTCAAGTCCTCCCTGATTTGACCTCTGGGAGGCCCTTCATGTGGGCTCTTCTGTCCTGTTGTGTCCCCCAATTCCTCACTCTGCCTGGGCTCTGGCACTCCCATCCCAGGCCATTCCCGTGGGTGGATACCCTCCCCACTCTAGTCACCAGGTTTTTTTCAAAAGTATATTGCCTGGTTATCTTGGGGTCAGTCTACCGTAGACATTTTTATGAAGGTTTTCAGGGAGAAGTGGTTGTATTCCTAAATTGAAACAACAATGAGGCCTGTTTAGAATTTGCACACTGGCATGGAAGGGCAGCTGGTGTGCCTCCAGGCACATACTTATACAAATTATTACGAGACTTAGGAGAAGTTCAGTCATGTTAAAACCCAAGTTTGAAAATGTTGTCATCCCTTTTTCTTTCCACAATGAGGTGTTGATAAGATTTCTAAGGAGATAGAAGGGCAACTCCTAGAGAATTAGGAGAGCTGTGGGTCCTGGAGAAGAGGGCAGTCTTTCCTGGCAGGCGGCTCTCAGGAACCTGCGAGGATTATTTCAGCTGTCATCTGTGGTTCTGTAAGGCAGAAAGAGAGCTGAGAATCACGTTTTTGTTTTCTTGTCTGTGCTCATCTCTCCTTCCTCCCCGTTTCTTCCTCTCCCTGTCCTCTTCCATCCTGCCCCTCCGAGCCTGCCTGTTTGCCCAGCTGTAGAACCAAACACTCAGTCATTACCACTTAATTTTCTGTATGATTTATGATAAATAGCCACTCTAAAAATAATCAACTACAATTCATAGCTCCAAATTTAATTTTTAAAAATTGTTTAGAGATGTATATTTTTAAAAAGGCAATATTTTAGTGAGACGATAATCATAATGAACACTTCCATTTGCACATCCTTGGTAAGCAAAGTATTTAAAGTTTTTACCCTTTATGTTATAAAGGTAAGTCTTTTTTTTCTCTCTCTCTCTCGCACACACACACACACAGACCAGTGTGATAAAAGATATCTGTCTGAGACAAGAGTTGAGTAAATTTAGAAACTCAAAACATGTCAATGATAGAATGTTCCAATCTGTTATCGGAATTTACCAGAACTGGAAAAGTTCTTTTTGTCCTCCTGAATTTTGAGTAACCATACCCATGTTAAAAAAAAAAAAAACCTTTGCCGTGTTCTCATTTTAGCATGTCCCTCTGACCTTTGACGTGTGGTAGTTGTTTGGCCGAATTGATCAGGACCCCCAACTTTGAGACTGGTAGGAGAGATTTCTTAAAAACAGGTTCTGTTTAAACCTGATGGCTTCCCAGAAACAAAGAGCATTTGAAAACTTAAGGCTGGAATTCAATTGGTGTGTCCTGATTCCTCTTAGACCCTAAGATTCCAAGATTTTCCTTCTTTTCTTTTCTCCTCTTTTCCTTCCCTCCTACCACTTCTTTCCATGGCTGTTGTTGTCCATGGATCCCTCCAGTAACTTAGATAGGAAACCTTTGGGTCAGTCTGGAGTTTCAGAGGAAATTGAAGAAAGAGTTTTTCCTTTGCTTTGGGAGTGAATAGAGTACCTGAACCTTTCACAGCTGAGTAGAGACGGTAATTCTCAGGCGTCCCACCTAGCAGGTGTCTTCCATTTCGTTGCTTCTGGTGAGCAGGAGCTTGCAGTAGTGTCATACATATTCACTGTATCATTTGCTTTTGGCTTTATCTTAGTCATTGTTTCCCTTAGAGTGTTTCTGTAAAGGTCTTTTTTTGTTTTAACAGTTATAAGTGATTTTGACGCTAATTATTGTGAAGGCTGTGCTGCCCTGTAATCCAAAAGATCTAAGTCTAGAAGTTACTTAGAATTGACAATGGATAGTCATGCAGGCTATTTGACATCTCAGTTATATGTTGAATAATAATGTTTCTATTCTGTGAGTCTAATATCCTACCTGATATCAGGGACAAGTCCACTAGGTTTGTCTAGTATACTTTGATATTTTACCTAGAGTATAATTCTTAGCTGAGCTCCTTTTTTATGCTTCTCAATCCCAAGGGTGTCCTTATTTACTGTCCTTGTCTGTATTCCATAGTTATGGGTTGCATAATAAGAGAGTCTAGAGAAGAAAAGAAATTGAACCCAGGTTTTTTGGTTGTATAGTTTTAAATTCCACTCTTAATCTAGCTCTCTTAAACGAAGCCCTTGTAGAAATAGGCCACTGGTTTCCAGGTCTGGGTCTTTCCTGACTGACTGATGCGGATAATCACACCTGTGTCAGAGGGTTGATGAGACGCCCCACCCTCTTCCCAGACCTAAGCGCTGGGCAGAGTGTCTTATACGTAATAGCTGTTGTTATGCTTGTTAACAAAAAGCGATCACATCATATGATCTCGCTCACTCCTCTCTGCTTTAACAGTCACCATTCAGATCGATCCTTACTGTCCCACTTCCACGTACACCTGGGGGTTATCTTCTCTGAGTCATATTTTTGGTGCCAGCTTTTCTGAGTCAACTTAGCAGCAAACATATTTTCTTATTGGCACCTCGTACCATGAGGTATCAGGAGTTTGTTTTTTATCCCTGAAAACTGTGATGTTTTAAATCTAAATATTACAGAATTGGTATTTTAGTATATTTATATTTAGTAAATCTGATTTTCTTTGTGCATTCCTAACCAGTTCTGGGATAATAAATAAAATATTGTCATTGATAATATTCTTGGTGAGGTACTTAAATTTTTGTCTCTGGTGATCTTTTTTGTTTTGAGGAAGATTAGCCCTGAGCTAACATCTGTTGCCAATCCTCCTCTTTCTGCTGTGGAAGACTGGCCCTGAGCTAACTTCTGTGCCCATCTTCCTCTACTTTATATGTAGGATGCCTGACACAGCATGGCTTGACAAGTGGTGCCATGTCTGCACCCGGGATCTGAACCGGCGAACCCCAGGCCGCTCAGGCAGAATGCGTGAACCTAACCGCCGTGCCTCCAGGCCGGCCCCTCTAGTGATCTTCAATCTACAATGGTTGCTTATATTTACAGGTTGAATATTCTGTGTCTTTAATTTTGAGCAACAATAACCTTTCTAAAAAGTTTACAAAGATGTGAAAGAGCTAGAGGATTGATGTATTATTTTGCAAGGTAATGGTCTTTTGCATTGTCACATCTCATCCTTATAATTTATCACTGGATGCCTCTCATGATTGTTGTTCCATGTCAAGCCTTCCTATTCCCTGTGAAGCCTTCATGTGTTTTCACTGTAATCAATAAGGAATTAGATTTCATAAATCTAGGTACTAATTTCACAGAGCATTTTTTTATACTTGCTTATTTTTGGAAAAGTTCTAATTATGGTGCAGGAGCCTAGAGATTATGATTACTAATCAATATCTAGATGTAATGAAAGATCCCACATTTTTTCCCATTAATTGATCGCTTCTGTGGCTCACACAGTGGACCTCTTATGGTTTCCAATGGGTTGTTCCATTTACTCTGCTGATTTCCATTTTACCAGCGAGGACAGTGAGTCTTAGTGACGTGAAGTAACTTTCCAGAGTCATTTAGGTATTAAGTAGCAGCAGCAAAATTTCCACCGGATTCTGACTGGCTCTAAAGTCCATTCTCTGAGCGCTAATCTCTTAGTCCCAGCCACTTAATGGCTAATGAAACGCAGCTGAGTTTGAGACTGCTCTTGTCTGGGAACAGGGCTCGTTTTGACTGATGCTGTTGGGTGTCTTGCACAGTTGCTCAAGACCTGTTCATTATCTGTTTCAGATTTCATTTTGAGATTAATCATTAACCCTTAAGGGCTTTTCCCATTGTGTCAAGTTCAAACAAAAGAAGCTGACAAACTCCCATTATAAATTGAACGTATGTAACAAACAAACAGCGCAAGCCCCAACAAGAAGGAGCAGTTGACAGGTTTAGCACTTGCTCCGCTGAAACCTGGGCCGACGTCAGCACTTAATTGCGTTCTCAGAAATGTCATGGAAGCGGGGGAGGGCGGTGGTGTGGATTCATGGCCAGGTTTCCTCCTGGAACACCCTGGCTGTGTTTTCCTTCCTTTTGAAAGGCGTGGAGAAGATTTATTTCTGATTGAATCCCAGAGGGAGACGTTGAAGTCTTCTCAGGAATTAAATATGCGTACCGTATTACGAATTACTTTTGAACCATTCGTTGCTATGTCTTAAAGGTTTTTGGGTGCACTGTGTTAAAAACAAAACCAAGCAACAAACCCGTGGTTAGAAATTTTGGTTTGTTGTTGTTGACGTTTTTGTTTTAATTGGTGGGAACAAACTGCTGATGAGAAATATTAAACTCCGAATCGAAGTATTGTTACTGTATAAAATCACCTGGAGAACATTACTATTCACCTGCACCTCCCGCCTCCAATATATTTATTTAACACAGAGCAATATGTTAGTTTCTTTCTCTGACTTGTTTATACCAGGCCTTGTAAAAAAGGGTTTGGGGTGAGGGCATAAGCATCGTTATCCTTCTTTTAATTTGTTTTAAAGTGCATAATCCAGTTATCACATACACACCTAAACATGTGTGCATCTCCCCTGGCGCCCCCCCTACCCCCGCCATACACTGAATCCTGAAATGGATCTGATCTGATACATGCCCAGTGAGTAGGAGGTTTAAGAACCAAGGATGATGCCAGGTTAGTCATTATTATCTTTCTCATGGTCTGTATCATATTTTTATGGTTGATGGAAAGATCTGGATGAGAGAAGATAGAAAATTGGAGAGGGAAGATTACCAGGTAAAGGTCGGGCTGGTGATGATATGGATACTTGGAACTGCCAATTAAGTAAACAACTCGATTACTTGGCTCTTGATTCTGCAAGGAGACTGAATCTATCGTAATATAAATGAGCACATTTCGTTAGATGATTTCCCACAGTAGTAAGCCACAAAACACTCCCTTGCCCATAGGTTGTTGATAGCTATTCCACAATAAAAGGTTTCATGATTAAGAAAGTTTGGGAGACATTGGGTTAAATAAAGTGAAATCCATTTCTTCACTGCAAGACTTAGAGTTCCCAACTTTGACCGCAGAATGCATATATCTTGGAGAACCTATAAGCATTGTCTGTATTTCTATAGAATGTGTACAAATATTGGAAGACAGTGTGGAGTTGAGAAATGAGCACAATATGTTTTGAAGGCTGTAGATGTGGGTTCTGATGATGGTCAAGCTACTCTTGCATCCACTGGACCGTAGACACGTCACTCAGTGGATGGAAGGGTAAAACACATACCCCTCTTCTGGGTTGCTGTGATCATTAGATGATCTAATGTAAATAGAAATGCTTTTCAAATTTTGAAGCAGCCTGTAAATATTTGTTATTAATATACCCTCTATTTTTTTTATCGTGGTATATTATACATAACATAGAATTTACCATCTTAACCATTTTTACGAGTCCAGTTCAGTGGCATTAAGTACACCCACATTGTTTTGCAACCATCACCACCATCCATCTCCAGAACTTTTCATCTTCCCGAACTGAGACTCTGCACCCTTTAAACACTAACTCCCCCTTACTCCCATCCCCTGGCAGCCATCATTTTGCTTTCTGTTTCTATGAATTTGACCTCACTAGATACTTCATATAAGTGGAAGCATACAATATTTGTCCTTTTGCATCTGGCTTATTTCACTTAGCATAATATCTTCAAGTATATCCTCTAATTGTTTTGATGTGCAATTTTTATTTTATTTTATTAATTTTCTTAATTCACTCACCTCCAGCGCCATTCTTTTAACACATAGGACAAAGAGGAATGGGTGCATGTCTTCTTGGAGTCTTCCTCTAGAATAGCCCTGAATGGGCAGGACCCATGATGTTGGGAGAGGTTGCTACTGAGGATGTGGCTTTAAGAAGAGCTGATCAAGAAGCAGGTCCATCCTCTAATTAGAACTAAAGTGACCTAGGGCTCTCGCTGACAAGGAGAAATGTTTTGTTTCTTCCTAAACTAGTGTTTGAAATAGAAGAGACATGAGTTTCAACACCTAAGTATTGTCTCTTTATCATATAGGTGATTTTTGCACAAGCAGGATTTTAAAATTTCATATTTCGTCATTTTTACCTATCTAAAAATGGTAGCTCTTGATATGGGGCTCTTTGGGGAAATCCTCTGTAAGTTTTAGGGTGAAAATTATCTATTTCAAAATTAAATAGCCTAAAATTTTAAATGATCTGTTTATTTAAATAAAGCTTTTTGAATGTGGTTCTTTTTTCAATGAGAATTCTCTTCCATACCATGATTTTAAAGTAAAATTGTTTCTAAATACCCATTAGCCCGCATAATTAGAAATGTTTCCTTTTCTAAGGATTTCAGCAGTATTCTGATTATAGATTAAATAAGATACCAAAATTATCATAGTCTTTTTTTCCCCAGGATAATCATAACATGCAGCTTAAAAAAATCCTAGTCAAACTGCGTCTTGTCCGATTGTGTATATTCTCATAATCTAAATTTTTTTTACCTTTGCCCTGTTGGGAGCAGGTATTTCATTGTAAAGTGTATTAGCTGTTTGAGCATACTCTTAGCATAAAGAATTGCATTAGCTCACACCCCTCATTCTTCATTGCAATCCAGGCTCATCATAGGCACCTAGCTCTTAGGTCTCATACTGCATTTTTTCAGTCCTTGTCTCGTGTCTCTTGTCCCCCTCAATGAAAGATTCTTAAGACCCTTTCAGGAGCCTTTGGCCTTCCCCATCTTAGCATCCCCGTGGAATCTTGAACTGAGCCATCCACAGAGAAGGTGCTGAGCACACGTTGACATTGAATTGGGTTGAGCTGAGTTGAGATTGAGATCTGGAAGCAATCATTGAAGGAATTTTCTTTTAGATGAAAAACAACGTCAGAATCTTATTTACCTTGATGGAAAACCGAGCTGAGCTGGTACAGCACAGATGGCAGCTTGTTCCTGTGAGTGTGCGGACGGAGTGAGAGAAACAGAACAAAACAGGTGGCTCTGGAGCTGGCACCCTGGTGCCAACATTAGTTCAGTCCACACGCAGTCCCCGCTTCCCTGTGCTTGTGCGAGTGAGGCATCGGCGGAACCAGAAGGCTGATGTTATTTTGATCATTGAGCTCTATTTAGTGAATACACTTGATTAATCCCCTCCTTCTTTGCATGGTTGCTATTTTGAATGGAAAATCACCGCTGGAAAAACAAATCCCCACGTTGATTGTGTACACAGTAGCTTTTTTCCCTAATAAGAGCCCCCTTTTCTGTGAAGCCTAACATTTTGACAGCACCTACTAGGTGCTGCATTTTACTGAGAAGGAATCTGAAGCCATAGAGAAATTAAGTGATTTACCCCAAGTTCACGAGGTGCTCAAAGAGGCGTACTCATTGCCTACCCACTGTGGGTGTTCTTTGGTTTGGTCTTTGAAAATTCAAGCTCCTTGCCCTATGGAGAAGTCGAATTAGGACTCCTAAGCCAAATCTCTCAGCTTGTTTTCTCTCAAGGTGGATATTTTCAGAAAGGGGCACACTTAGGGCTTGGGAGGGCTGTAGTGCCTCCTGAGCCATCCGAGGGTTGGTTTGGTTTAAATGTGGACTCGTCAGTTCCAACTAGCTGGGAGGAATTGCTTTCCCAGTGTGATGCATTAGTCATAAGCAGGGTGTAGGAGGGTGTTGAACAATCATTCTGACCCTCCTCCCCATCACTGGGCCTTCAAACTCAACTTCAAGCCCAGCTGCATTGGAATGGAAGACTTGCTGGGGACACCCCCCACCCCGTCCCTGCTGTGTGCTTGAAGTGTTGGCTCAGAGGTAGGAGAGGGTGGTAATTTCAGATCCAAGGTTAGAACAGAAATGTTGCCACAGGGAAGTTTATGTACCCAGGACCTCCATAATTTGTGTATGTGTATGGCGGGTGGGGGGAGGTTAAGGGTGGGGGCCAGTGTATTTGTGTTTTTCAATCTGCAAATATGTTTTGGTACTGTTTCCCATATTGAAATCGAAGAGAGCCATAACTCATGATGATGTTGGCTACCAGGAGACATAAGCTTGGAGAGATGCAATTATCTAGTGATAGATGGCAACGATGACATCATGGAAGTCAGGCCACTGTCCTCAGTGACCCCGTCTTGCCCTGGAGGCTGGGGCCTGCCAGGAACACCCCAAGTAGACCGTCTTTCAGAGCTCAGATCAGGCGGCCTTGTGGGCTGGTCGTCAGTCAAAAGCACCTGTTGGATAGTCTGTTGTAAACATTCTTTGGAGGAATAAGTTTTATTCTTTTTGCTCCTTTGGCTGATATTGATGCCATTAGTGGGTACTGGAGAAAAAGTCTGTTGGGGCATTTGAAGGTTAATTGTGTGTGTTAACTTGGCTAGGCTATGGTGCTCAGTTGCTTGATCAACCTTTGGCTGATATTGATGCCATTAGTGGGTACTGGAGAAAAAGTCTGTTGGGGCATTTGAAGGTTGTTGTTGTGGGATATTTTTTTAGATGTGATTAGCGTTTAACTCAATGACATTGGGTAAAGCAGATTATGTCCATAATATGGATGGGCCTCATCTAATCCTTGAAGACCTTTAAAGAGTAAAGACTGAGCTCCTGTAGAAGGAGAGAATCCTGCCTTCAGATGCCTCTGGACTCAAGACAGCAGCATCATCTTTTCCTTGGGTCTCCAGCCTGCTGGTCTGCCCCCTGCACATTGTGGACTTGTCAGCCCCTACAGTGCATGAGCGAATTCCTTAAAATATATACCCGTCCATCCATCCCTCCATCCATCCATCCATTCATCCATCCATCTGTCCATCCATCCATCCATCCATTCACATCCTATTGGTTCTATTTCTCTGGATAAACCTGACTAATACAGGGGGCACGTGCCATGGGACACCATGTCAAAAAGTCATAAGTTATGATCTCTTCCCTCATGGAACTTGTGATCCTACTAGAGGAGATGGATTAAGACAAGTGTTCAAATAACTGATAACTCTGGGGATTCAGAGGAGAAAAGTGGTACAGAAAATCTTGGAAGACCAGAGCTTTGCAAAGTTTTCCAATAAGACATTCCAACATAAAAGAGAGGTAACTTCTAACCATTCCATGTGCCATTTTATTTGGGGGGGGGGGCGAGATGGGTATTTCATCTTAGAAAATCACGCACACTTAAAATTTTATTCTATTATCAATCTATGCTCCCCCCGTCCCACCCCTCTCCCTAACCTCCTGAGTAAATATTTGAGTAAAACTGACTTTTCAGAAAGATGCTCCTTTATTCTTATGGCTCTTCTCTCTACTGGGTATGCCAGGGTTGTTTGTATTCAGTTAGCAGAGCAGGGATTGAGGTGGTGGCATTCTCAAAGGAAAATTCGTGCATCTTGAATGTGCATTAGTTCAGTTTTGTGGTGATGTATGTATTGAGCGGTTTGGGGAGAAGAGAGCGATATTAGTGATGAAGATTAAAGGCAAAGAGACCTGGATTAGAAGGATAGGAGTAGAAGGGACAGGATAGATATAGAAGACATTGGAGGGAGAAAAGGCGAAGATGGAAAGGAAGAAGTTAACATTCATGAAACCCCAACTAAATACCTAGGAAGCGTGTTTTCACATGCATTGCCTTCCTTAATCTCCAGCACAGACCTGCAAAGCAGATTTCCTATTTTGCAGGTGGAGAAGGTGGTCCATAGGGATATTAGGTGACTGGCTCAAGGTTACAGGGACATTAAATGGCAGGTGAAGGCTAGATCTTTCTGAGTCCAAAATGTATGTTGCATTTACCAATCATGCCACCTTTTGGGAGGAATCATGAGTGTGGAAGATTTTGACCCTACATGGTATAAGTTTGAACTATCAATGAGCTAGCCCCATGGAGGTGTCCAAAAGAAGGTTAGAAAGAGGGATTTGTGCTGAAGACTTAAATTTAGGCAGATGAGAGTGTGGAAGGAAGTAAATACGTTTGCTGAAGAGAAGAGTACTCCACAGGGAGAGTTAGGTAGAAGGCTGTGGGCAGAACCTGCAGTGGGGTGCGAGGCATATCTGAAAAGTACAAGGGCATGGAATCCAAGGGAAGGAATCGTTTTTTGGAGGGAGGCAGATCGGCAGGGTCAGAGGCTGGTGGGAGCCCATGGCCTTACGAACTCCGAAGTGAGAGCTCCTTTTGTCACCAGTGGCTTTCTGCATTGGAAGCTGGCCAGAGAGAGAGAGAATTTCTTCCAGAACATGAAACCCTTCTTTCCCGCCTATGAGGACCAAAGTGTTGTTCAAAATTATTTTTAAATAATTTTTCTTTGCATGCTGTTGTTAGCTTTGGTTCTTCCAGACTATATAACTGAGATTTCTTGGCTGCTCATCCTGGCCGTGTCTGAGATTACGCACACTGAAAACTGCAGCTATGGTTGGAAACTTGTTTTTGCTTATTGCATCTTGGCCAGTCATTGTACTGCCTTGTGGTGGGTGGAGATGAGGAGGTTGCAAAAAAGTGAGTCCTTGCTTCTTGTATCATTTTCTTTGTCTACATATGGCGTTGTTTTATTAACTACTGATGAAAGGATGTTGGTCACTATCTTGATTGCAAAAACACAATTTAATGGCCCCTCCTGAGCTAGTGCTATCAGGAGATAATTTCAGAGCCGCCTAAAGTTTTAGCACATGTCTGCAGACCTGGGCTCCTGAATGGTGCTGTGTTACCTTCCTGAAGATTCTGGGAGGTTTTGACACTGCTGTGATGTTGCTTCATAATAAGGCCAAGATGCAGGTAAAATTTAGACTCTACCGATGGGGAAACTGAGGCTCAAAAAACAAACATTAGCAACACATATTGGGGTAGTTTTTTTAATTTAATTTAATTTTTTTTTTCTTACCATTGGTGACCTTTTTTCAGCTGCTGGTTCTCTTGTAACTTGCAGATCCCACCTGTCAACCATGTCCCTGGAAAACACAGTGAGCCTGACTTTGGTAGGACAAGGTGGAATGCAGATAGCAGATGGAGGAAGAAGGGATATATACCATCAGTGGTTTGGTTCATGCAGGGGCCATGTGGCTGGAGAAGGAGGCATTCCTATGAGTTTGCCACAGACGGTCTTTCCTTATTCTTTCTTAGTTACAGATTGGCTTTCTACATCCCAGAGGAGTGGTCTTCAATGTCAGATGGATGTGCAAGATGATTTCATTAGGGTGTGGGAAGGAAGTTTCAGAATTTCTATTTCTTTCTCTCTTGTGCATGTAAATTTCTGTGTATTTCTATTTAGTTCAAACATACCAGAAATTGAAAATGTGCATAATTTATTTGAACAATACCTCATGTATGTAATTTATACATTAATTAAATAAGTGATGACACACCCTCATACTGTTTTGGGTGGGCATGCTCAGAACTATTTTATTGAATAGGGATGCCCATAAAATGTTTTGCACACGAGTGCCTTGGACAGGAGTGTACTCATTAATTCCTAGAAGGCAAGCCCGGTGTCTTATTCACTTGCTTTGTGTGTGGTCTCATAGATATTACTTGGCAGTGAATGTCAAGCTTTTTTAAGCTAGTTGCTGTCATACAAGAAACAGATTTGCTTTGTGATTTTATGTATCGGTTTTTCTGCTGGGGACTTTGATGTATCGTTGTTTCAGAAACGTTCCCAGGAAACTGTCTTTATGTTGAAAAGGGGCTGATTATCCTCTTATGTCTTCAGGGAAGGGCGTATGTGCTTTGTTTGTTTTTTTTTCTTCTACTTTCAAAAATCCAGCAACTGCTTCATGTGCTTTTTATTTTCCTCCCAATTTGTAATTCAGCTAGGATGAATGTTGGTCGTTATGTAGCCAAAAAGATCTTGCAGCAGTGTTTAAAGTAAGAATTGGTTGTTCCATCTTGCATTTCTGGGGCCCCCGCTCAGTGGTACTTTTTGCCTTCGTTGAATCATGTATTTACTGGAAAAAGGATGCCCGGCAGAGAGAATCTCATGGCGGCTCCCATTAATGTACTCATGGGTTTGACTTAAGCAAGTTAAAGAAACATGGACTTCTTTTCCAGTAGAGGGAGCATAGAAACTTCCAGACCATTCTCTTAATTTTAAAGAGAATGGATGGTCAAGCAGGTTGGATTGAGTTACTCGTGGCTCCATGGTTAGTCCACGTCTTTCCTGCCATCTCTCTCTCCCCATTGCCATGTGGCCCCAGCCTTCACTGTCACAGTCAGGGACATAACCAGAACATCACCTGAGATCTGCGTGGTGTTGCACAGCTTTCAACTTCTCATTCCAGTCGCTTGTAGAAAGGTAAAGTGATTGTCCTGAAACGCTGCGTTTGTTGGAAGTGGTGCTCAGGCGCACTCACTTACGCATTCCAGATGCGTTTCACTATGATTTGTACAGCTTTGAACATCAGCCTTGCAGTCGATATCTTATTTAAACTATAAACCCAGTCCCAACATGTGTGTAAGGAGCGTAGTGGGTGTCCTGTGGACCTAGAGAGTTTTGGAGCCAGAACTCCAATCTGACTTACATTTTAACTTTATGGCACCAAACCTGAGGCATGTACTTTTATTTTTGTGCTAAATTATCGATGCACTTTAACCCAGTTATTATTACAGGTATTGGCTTAGTCAACAGAAGGCGTAGTTGATAGAATGTTTTAAACTTCTGGCCTCTCACAGGTTATTAGAGATGTGTTTTTTTGTTGTTTTTTTTAAGGTCTTTGATTATGCAATGGAATTAGCCACTATTTGTGTCTCCATTTTGGTATCCTTCCTGAACTAAGCTGTTTGGGAGGGTCTCTTTTTTCAACTTTCTTTCTTTTATTCCTGTGTTAGTATATTCCAACCCTCATTCTTTGTGCTGAGGCCTTGTGTGGAATAGACACCAGATTTCCAGTAGGATCACTGTAAGTGACTTCTGGCCTCTCAAGGATAAACCTTTTGAACTGGGTGCTCCATTTGACTTCACAATGGAAGGTGTTATCATCACTTTCCATTTTTTTTCAGTTACCAAACTAGAAACTTGAGAGGCATCTCTTCCTTCTTTTTCTCCTTCCCTCATTTCTCACAGGTGTGTATGTGGCCACTGGGTCCTGGTGACTCCACCTGCCTTTCTTCTTACTGGAAGGCTCTCATTGTCCTGGATGAGGCCACGTTATCTCCTCCAGGCTGTGCCTCATTGGTTGGTTGCAACAGACTCCACTTTCTCTTCCATGCGAGCTGGGGGGTTGGGAGGAGAACATGTTGGGTCATGTAACTCCCCTGATAAAATCCCGTCACAGACTCCATTACACACAGTTATACCCAGTTCCCCTATATAGCATCCATAGTCCCAGTCCATCTTTTTAGGCTCATCATCTCCAGTTCTTTTCTACGTACTTACCTCTCTGTAACATTAGGCTAATGCTCCTTTCATTCCTCAGAGCCTTTGCTCTTTTTTTTTGCAATCTTCTGCCTCCTTTTTTAGCAAATTCCCTCCTACCTCTCTTCATTTCCTCCCATCCTCATAAGCCAAGCCAAATCCTATGAACCCTTCAGGACCAGATTCAACTGATAGCTTCTCCTGGCGGAATTAGTCTGTTTCTTCCCATCAGTCACTATTAATAATGCCAGTTTAGCCTTTTCAGCCCCGTCTCAGAGTGGATAAGTGTCCACCGTTTTCTTAGATTGTGGGCCTCATAAGGAGATGGTCTATTTTCTCATCTCAAACATACAGTAGGTGCTCAATAAGTGTTGGTTGAGTTGACCTGAGTTGGTAACAATCAGAAACATTCTTACGTAGACACTCTGCTTTAGCCAAACAATTCCCGAGTGGTTTTTGGATAGGCATAAATATAACTATTTAAAAATCTATTTTTATATACTCTGTTTCATAAGATAGATGCTATCAGTTGTAAGATGCATCACTGTTTCATGTACCACTGAGAAAGAAAGAAAATGATGCCGATTAATCCACACTACCCCATTGTGATTGTAAGATATATTTGATTGCAGAGATGTTCAAAGTGAAAAACGTGTTTCTCAGACTCAATGGAATAAGGAATTATGTCTTACCTCTTAGAGCTTGTGGTCTTCGTTGTATAACTGCAGAACAAGTAGAACTCATTTGCAAATAAACAATTCAGGTTATTTTTAAAGGTATTTTTCATTTTAAGATGAGGAGGGGGCTGGCCTGGTGGCACAGTGGTTAAGTTTGCACATTCCACTTCGGTGGCCCGGGGTTCGCCTGTTCAGATCCTGGGTGCGGACCTATTCACCACTCGTCAAGCTATGCTGTGGCGGCATCCCATATAGAAGAACTAGAAGGACTTACAACTAGGATATATGACTATGTACTGGGGGCTTTGGGAAGAAAAAAAAAAGAGGAAGATTGGCAACAGATGTTAGCTCAGGGCCAATCTTCCTCACCAAAAAAAACCCCTGCAAAAATAAATACGTAAAATAAAATGGGGAGAGAGTCAAGGAGCATTGTGGGCTAAGTACCCAGGGAGTGGGTACTTAGTGGGACTCTAGGCCTGTGAGACACTGTTCTGTCACTCTATTTCATGATCGAGCCTTCGTCTCTTCTCTTTACAAAGATGGGGACTTGCAGGTAAAGAGTCACCCCCACTTTGAAAATGCTTAGGAGGAAATTCTTTAAAAATTTTTTGAAGATCATTTTATTTGACTTCAAAGTGGAAGATTCTTTGCTGTGCTGAAATGTTTTACTTAGTCTGATTAAAATCCTGTGTCACCACCTAAACACATGTCAAGATTGAGGCTCATAATATCCCCTTAGCAAATGGTGTTACACAGGATCCCATTACATTTCACTTTTTGTGTTGGGCGGCTGTGTTTTCCAACTACCATACCTGCTCGTTGACTTTTGGTCATTAAGTTAAGTTGCTAATCAAATATTCACACACATGTACAAACTTAATATTTCTAGCTTCTCTTCCTTCCTCTCCATCTTTAGTATTTGGACTACTGACATCTCTCTTTAGCCATTTCCTCTTAGAGAATTTTTGCCATCTTGTACACGCCTTCCACTGACACAAGTACCACAGTGGCAGGAACAGAACCAAGGAGGAAATAGCAGGTCCCTGAGGGGAGTGGTTCTTTCTAAAGGGCCCTTTAGCCTCAGAGCGTGAGGGCCGACAAAGCAGATCGAGTGCACCCCAGCCCAGGAGCCTCTCCAGAGGGGCTTGTGACATTTTCTCTGTCCTTGACATCGCAGGCAGTCCCAGTCCTCGTTGCTGACCAGGCATAGTTGCCACACCAGCTGCTTGGGTGCGTGGCCTCACCCCAGGGCGCTCTTCTCTGATTCAGAGAGTGGCTCTCCCACTCTGTGTGGGAAAGGCAGCTCCGGGCCAGGGAACCGTGCCCTGTACAGTGGTGCCGAGAATGAAATTGCCAAATGACCTCGTCCTGCTCTGCTTCCTGATGAAGGAACGGGACCCCTTGACATCCTGTCTGTATTTTGAGCTGAAAGACTTCCCTCTTGGCTGCACGGTGAGAGAACAGGTGAAGGCAGAGGCCAGGTGGGAGGGGTTGGAGACCATCATGGAAATTGCAAGTTGCACTTTGATATTTTAGGGTCCCTTTGCGGGGAGGCAGGCAGCAGCTGCCAAGTCAGAGAGTCCCTTCATCCGAGTCTGAGAGTGGCCTTCGTCTCCACTGCTCACACAAGGCCATGTCCTTTAGAATGGAGACTCCCCGCTCTTCATTCTGTCTCAAGGCTAAACCTCAGGCTTGGAAAGCCAGAGAGAATCTGAAGCAAATCGTGTTTCTAGAGCTTCAGTCCTTGACAGTGCTCTGTCCTAACCCACTAGCCACTCTGCCCTGGTGTCTTGGGAGATGAGCCTTCTCCCTGTGCCTGGTGAGGCGTCTCAGCTGACGTGGGGATGGGAGGCAGGTCTGCCTAAGGGAAGGACCTGCGTGGCTCAATTTTGGAAAAGGCATTGTTGGGTAAAGGGATTTTACTTTGAAATCTCTTCTAAACTAAGGCATTAGTATGTTTTTGAGAAGATTATTTTGGTATGCATTTTATGATTTTATAGTCTGTTATGTTTCACAGGGGGTATGGAGGCACTTTCAACAGAGTACCCTTCTCTCCCACTGTCTCTTATGGGTGCTTAGATAACCTAGTTCTCACCAGCAACACCTGGTGAGAGTTAAGCCACAATGTGGTGAAATAGCAGAGGACAGATTTCAGCATCGTTAAAAGCTGGCCACAACCAGTTGCATTTCCATTTTCTTTGGGATTACGTGTTCCATTTTCTCTTTCAGTGACATGAGTGTGCTGTTTTTGATGTGTCTCAAACTTGAAATTGAGAATTTGGGAGCTGGGAGCCTGGAGCTGAGCTCTCGCATCACATGGTCACTCCTCTTGGGGTGATGGGTGGAAATTGTCAAGGGTTCAGTAGCTTCATGTCTTCTTAGGGCTTGCATTTTTGAGAAAATACGTGATTCTCGCCGTCTGTCCTGAAAAAGCTATTGAATCCAGTTCAGTAAGCTGGGGCCTCATTTGAGCCCTGGTTAGGGCCAAGCTATGGGGCTAGTAGGAAGATTTGACAGCCAGCTGTGTAATGCAGCCTTTTGGGACTGGAGATTTCCAAACTCCCTCCGATGGAGCCGGGAGGGAGCGTAGTGAGTGATGCAATGTTGGAGTGGTATGCCTTGGCAGTTCCCAGTGTCCAAGTGTAGTTGCAAGACAATAAACACCAAGAACCCAAGGAAATTTAGAGGAGTATTTTGGCCTAAAGCCACTAACACAATGCCAGCCAGATAGTAAGATTCCATAAATGGTAGATCTTCCTGAGCTGGGGTAGAATATGTTACTTCGCTTTGAAATGCACTGACTTTACTCCTAAGAAATATGGTAATGTCTGTCCCAGCTGAACCCGTTGGTTAAGTATTGCCAAAGATTCACTGTTCTAAAATTAAAGTTATTATTTTAGTAGAAGGTTCCCAATTTATAGCTGGCTTAAAAATATTGATTCTAGGAATATGTTTCCTCACTTAGTCACCTTGGGGGACATTTAGATATGCTAAGAAGTAGCATTGCTCAAAACTAGCACAGTCTTTGGATATGGGAATTTTGAGAGATTTTGTTTGTCTGTTTTGGGTGTCTTTCTTTATCTGCCTTAAAAACAGGGTAGGGCTAAAACTGTGTCATCCACGCTTTATGGATAAGAATCTGGAGCCCCTAGCGTAGCTCATTTGTCTGTGCTGAGGGATCAAGTTTTCACTGAGAGTCCTGGCCCCTCAGTGGTCACGTGGTTCACTTGAGAAGGAAGGTGCTGCTTCTCTTCTTTGTGTAGGAGTCCTTGTCACGGTCTCAGTTTTCACACGAGCCAGACAAGCTCACCTGTAGTGGAACCCTCCCTTTATGCCCGATGAGTGTGGTCCTCTGGTAGCATGACCCAGCTACACTTGGGCATGAGCCAGAGAGCCCCATCTCAAGCTTACCGCCCCTCGGCCATGATCTAACACTGGAGAGCAAACAGTCTTCAAGGAGAATTTCCTGGAAGGTAGGCAGCCTCTTTACTCTTTAGCAATATCCTATTTCCTCAAAACGCCTGTTGCTGAAGTGTGATTTATTTTATGTCAATTATCAAGAGAAGAAACATCCATATGAAATTTGTCACTGAGCCCATGTGGAAGGGTGTGGTCCAAAACATTGTTCATCGTATCACAGTGGGCTCAAAGGACCATCAGTGGAAATTCTGGTCTAATCTTAGGACCAAGAACGTTTGTCCTTCTGAGCAATTGATGAGGACGTTGTGAATTTTACAACTGCCGTGTTTTCCCTATTTGAGTTGGTTGTTACAAAGCTTACTGTTAAACTGAACCCCCTGGGTACCTCGATAGGGTACACATTGTTACCTTTATTCTCCCCCCTTCACTTTGTCTTAACTTTGGTTCTCTTTTATTTTTCCATTAATAATTTCTTCTATTCTAGTTTAGATCATGTATCTTTGGAAGTCACTCTCGAGTCCTTTGTTGAATAAAATGATGGTTAAAAAAATAAGAAAATGACTGATGAGGTTTCTTTAATCTTAATTTCTGAAACATTTAAAATTTTCCAGTGCCCCAGATCGTCCATCCATCCGTCCATCCATCCAATATTGATTTTGGACTAAGTATGAATATACAATATATTATTTAGGATTCTGACTTGTTCAGGATATTGATCCAAGACCTCCCCCAAGCCCCTCCAAGGTTTGGGGTAAGGGAAAACTTCCTAATTTCTTAGTTTGCTAATATGGAATATTTTTGTGCACTAAATCATGATGAACAGAATAAGAGTTAAGATACTTACATAGCGTTTAATAGTTTATAGTGTTTCATGTTGTCTCTTTAATTTCTGTCTTCTAACAACCTTTTCAGATAGGTGTTAAGTAAGGTAGATAATTTTACATTCTTATTTTTCTTGTTGAGTTTCAGAATAGGCCATTTACTTGCCCAAGATCATGTAAGTTAGTAAGTCATAGAACCTGGTATAGGAACTTGGATATTTTGAAGGCAAGTACAATACGCTTTCTCTATGTGCATTGATTCCTGGAACTTGCAAGGACTTAAAAATGAAGGATGCACCCTATGAGTGTTTTTAGAATGTGAAAAAGAAAGTTGTGATCTGGCAGACTTTTTAAGCAAAAGCCATGGATTAACTGCCATGGAGACAATATTTCTGACAGTTTTCCTGTTTTCATCTTACATCTGACTGTAGGATTGGAGTGATGGGACTTCTCAGCCCTGTCTATTTTTGCAGATATTTGAAGCCTGAGATTAGTTTTGGTAATTCCTACCCCGCCTCCAGCATACACACTTCCTTGTGAAAACTGGTTGTTTGACACATGATGCAGAAGTTGACTATATGAGTTGAGGATGAATCAGAATGAGGTTGAAAAACTTGATATACTCAGCGTTTACTTCACTGGGGGTCATCTCAGTGTAATGTAACCTGGCCAACCGGTACTGCCAGATTTCGTCAGCGTGGTTTGTGTGTGTGCATGAGCTGTGGCAGATTGAGTAGATCATGTCTTCCAGCTGGGGTAATTAATTCCCCTTATTGTCCCACATTAGAGTTAAAGTGACTGGTTTCATCCGATTTATAACAAAAACCTACTTTCAATGGGTTAGATACCATGTTTTGAGGAAATCCCCATAATTGTCACCCTTTGGTAGCATACTACTTATGGTCTCCACATGTTCAATAATAATGGAAGTAATGGTCCACAGTAGACCATGGGGTAGACGTTAAGCTAATCGTGTAACATAGATGATCTCACTTATTGCTCAGTGATCCAGTAGTTTAGATAGTGTTCTTATCCCCATTTGTAGAGG
The DNA here is from genome assembly GCF_037783145.1 of Equus przewalskii. Taxonomy (NCBI): domain Eukaryota; kingdom Metazoa; phylum Chordata; class Mammalia; order Perissodactyla; family Equidae; genus Equus; species Equus przewalskii. The sequence continues at coordinate 28,166,360 of NC_091857.1, read as the reverse complement.
GGTGAACTGATAAGTAGAGCTTGCTTCTGATCTCTGCAAGTCAGTGGTTAAAGCTGAGATTTGACTTGATGCTGCAGTAGGACTCCGGGCTAGAATTGCCAACCCTGGTACATAGCTGCCTCCTGTTGAAATGGATTCTTGGCAGCTCTTGAAGAAGACCTGAGTACTGGTAGTTCTTGAGTTTTGGTGGCATACAATCACAAGACTGCGGTGGAGTTAACCTGCTACAGGCAAAATGAGTACTTGGCACATTGCAGCCTTTGCATATCTGCCACTTGCAAAAGAGCAAATCTGGGGCTCTTCATTAGTCCATTTCATGAGCTAGTTCCCACAGCCAGGGTCACAGGTAAAAATTTTTTTCTGCCAAAATCAGAAAAGAATTATACCAAATAGGTTCAGTTTTGTTTTTCTGCATGTTTTATAAATAAGGCCCTATAACTTTCACCTCCTTCTCCATAGAGTTTTTCTGCTCAAGAATTAGAGGAACACAGATCGAGAAAAATTGTTTGATAAATAGAATATGTACCTTTTTTTAAAGTATAAAAAAATGCGTTATCAGCCTCCATTGTGCAGGTGGAAGGACAGCCGCCTGCAGGCCTGGTTTGCCAGCGAGAATCCAGCCTTGCAAATTATTGGCAGCTGGCACCGTAATAAGTCCATTTCAATATAAATGGGCTGTTGCTTATTAATTTCTGCCAGTTCCTAAGCAATTCAGGAACTGCTTTGAAAATTGGAAAATTCGCAGAGAGCAGCTTAAGGAGGATGCCTAGGAAAGGAGAGCGAACAGGATGGAAATGGGGGAATTATAGAAAGGGCACATATTGTGGGGTAATAATGGGGTATTGCTGAAAACTCATGCTCCTTTCCCCGCAAGCGTGAGTCACGAACTTCTCCGTTAAATACCACGTTTTCCAAGATAAGGAAGAACCGTAACTTTGTTTATCGTTCTGTTCTCTGTGGATGTCTGTATGTATTTATTTACTGCCTCTGTGTGAATGCCTTCCACGAAATAGACAATTTTCTCCGTGTTCCAGCTCAAAGTGTCATCTTAGGTTCCCACCTTGTTGAAACCACCAGCAATGGTGGCAGCTGTGGGCAGCCCCACAGAGGAATATCCACGACAAGAGAAATAAGCTGCAGCCACCCCAAGGAACCCGCAGGTCTTTTTCCCTTTTTAGTATTTGCAATCTCACCTCAGAAAGCAGTCTTTAAAAAAAGAGAGAAAGGGGGGGACCATTAATACTGCTTGTTTGTGGAGCTTTCCTTGTCAGTTTATTTTCTGTATTAAATAACAGTTTGGATATTTTACCTAAATTTCTTTCCTGTGCCCATTCTTCATGAGTTTCCTCTGAATTTGATGTTTGGCGGCTTAAGAAAATAGGTATACAATGAAAAGATCTATGTATTTAAATTTGGTCTTTTGTTTTACTGTCTTTCAGCATTTCTTCAACTTTTGCTATAAATCTAGATCTACTGTGACAATAATGGGGACTCCCTTGTTTTCTTTCGTTTATCTCTGTTGAGACCTTTTGAAGATTGAGAGGGAACCCTGGAAATCACTTGCTAGTAACCTGTTTCTGTTTTCCAATACCTTCATCTCTTGCAATATGTTAAAAATGATAAAATAACTTAATTTGTAGGGCTGTTTATGACCATAACTGTAAAAGGAGCTTGTATTTATTTATTTACCTGATTATGCGTGGCATTTTATACCTGTAGCTAAATGTTGGGTTGTTTGATTTGGGGTGTGGCTTTTCACACAAAGTTGATGTTGAAGAATTGATGAAAATGAGCTTGATAGAAAAGCCCTCTTTCCTGTGTTCTGGCTGATCATTTCCTTTCTCTTTTTCTGTCCTCTCCAGGTTTTTGGCACACTATCATAGATTCAGATGAGACTGTGATGGCCACCCCGAGGGGCAGGTGCTGATTCCATTTCCCAGCCCCTGTCACTGTTCATCCTGACACCATTTCCAGTTTCAATATCTAAATGCCACAGTGCTCCTGCGGCAAGTTGGGCTGGGAACCACTGTTGCCTTGTAAGGTAGGTTTCTGTGTGTATATTCGTCTGCGTGAATTAACAATGGGATAGATATGTTTTAGCATAATTAGAATTGCTCTGTTGTATGTAGTTCATGGGAAAAAGAATTTGGAACCATTTCTTTAGATTAAGGTTACACCCATATAACAATTCAAAAGCATTAGCATTAAAACTTAAGAAAAAGAGAAAACCGTACCTATGAAATCTTTTCTGCCCCTGTGAATTGCCCTCACGGTCTTTTAAATTTATCCCTGAGCTTCACCATCTTTATATTGGATTATGTTTGAAAAAGGCAAACCTTGCTTCAATATCTTACTTCAAAACAATGATATATTTTGTTTCTGGTTTGGATAATCTTTAAAAAGAAAAATAAATACAGTCAAAATAATAATCTTTCAAAATTGAAGATCATCTTTTATTTGTTGCAAAACTTTCCTGTTTAGTCTCTTGTGTTAGGGGTATTTGTGTGTGACTTGGCAAAAGGCTTTTCATGGGTTTGTAAAGATTTAGAAAAAACTTTCAAAACTTTGTTTCAGTTTAATCTTAGCTCTTTCCCCCACCCGTCTTCAAGCTCAGCCTCCAGTAGGGGAAAAACAGGCTTGCAACCAAGACCTCCCACTAGAATCTAATTTTAAATTTGCAATCTGTTGTCTTGTGATTTTCGCTTCAAATTTAACTTTGAAATAAATACATTTCATCCTCTCTCTTGCAATTTTGGAGGTCTGTTTTCAAGTCATAGCAGGGTAATCATTACGTTTATTTTAATAAGTTTTTAAATAACTCAGGGGAGTGAAAAATTATATTATTAATAATTATAATTAATACACATCATTAAATGCCTTATGCTTGGATTTCACAATGTCCTGACCAATGGCAGAGAAACTTTGCTTTAATCGTTAACTTTTGACTTGAGTATAATATGAATTGGGTCGTCTCGGGCCCACGAATGGCTCTAATGTATATCTTTCTATATTTGAAGTACCCTTGTTATAAGGCAATCTGAATGATGAGCTTTCCCATTGAGAAGAGCTGTGCTAAAACTTTAGTATACTCAGGTGACCAACACAATGATGAGTAAGGGGTGGTCCCTGCCATTGGGAGATTATAATACCATGGGAAGAGGGTACATACAAAGTAAGACAAGTGTGTCCATGTACAAATAACCATGCCAGAGACACAGTGTGAGGAGGTCAAGCAAAGTGCCGTTGGAATGGAGAGAAGGGGTGATGAAATCCAAGACAGAGGGTATTTGCTTTATCTTAGGTAATTTTCGCAAGCCGTCTGTTTCAAGTTTGGGTTTGGTGCTGCTCTGTTGTAGCTGTTAGCATAGTGCCCACATCCTCACTCTCTTCAATTACCCAAAAACCCAGGGACTGAAAACATGTTCACATGTTTTATTTATTTTCTTTCCTTAAAATGAATTACAGGTTTAATGTAGAAACTTGAGAAAATACAAAAAAAAAAGAAGTATAGTTTTGAAAATTAAAATCACCTGTAATTGCTCTATCCAGAATAGTTACTTTTAAAATATTTACACGAGTCTATCATCTGTGTGTATGTGTGTGTGTTGTGTGTGAAGGTGAAATATTACTAATATTCTTCAAGAAAATTTTAATTTCCTCAAAGCCAGTATCCTGGATGTGCATCTCAGATGTAGGTTTTTTATTTGATGAGAATAAGAGTTTTGCTCCAGAGATGTTTGATGCTAATAGTGGAATTATCTTTTTGATTATCTACTTGTGAACAGGGCAAGTCCTGGCAGGCTGACCCACAAGGCTGGGCTCTGGTCAGGTGGAGCTTTTCTGTTCTTCAGCTAAAGGTTGGGGCATTCTGCTGTCTGTTGGAGAACTGCTTGAACTTCTGGTCTCATCTAGGGAGTTAGACGTCCTAAACCATATTATTATAACCTTCTTAGCCCTCAAGGTGATGAGGTTGTTTCTAGTCCCCTTTGTATCTGCTTCTTTCTCTCCTCTTTTCCCTTTGACCAACCTGAAGTTACAGGAGTACTTTTCTTTGTTCTCTGCTCAGAGACCTTGACCATGGGGTGGCTTTCTGTTAACTGGAATGTCTTCTCATGCAGTACTGAAAAAACATAACATCAGTGTGATTAAAACATGCAACTTACATGTTATATTTTGAAACATTTAAGTTTTACCTTCCTTTTTTATTTGTGTTCTAGTTCTCTGCTCATGTATAACGATTGATGTTCCCAGGGATCTTGCATAGACATTGCAAGAGTTCAGTCTTTCATTTATCACTTTAAAAGTTTTTACTTGATAGTTGCAACATCTGGGTCACCTTGGGATTGGCACCTGTTGATTATCTTTTACCTTGGTTAGATTTTTCTGGTTCTTTGGACTGCATCATGGGCATTTTGAATATTATATTGGGAGACTGTAGGTTCTGTTAAAAACATCTGGAGAGGGGCTGGCCCGGTGGTACAACGGTTAAGTGCGCACGTTCCGCTTCGGTGGCCCGGGGTTCGCCAATTCGGATCCCGGGTGCGGACATGGCACTGCTTGGCAAGCCGTGCTGTGGTAAGCATCCCACATATAAAGTAGAGGAAGATGAGCATGGATGTTAGCTCAGGGCCAGTCTTCCTCAGCAAAAAGAGGAGGATTGGCAGCAGTTAGCTCAGGGCTAATCTTCCTCCAAAAAAAAAAAAATCCACACATATCTGGAGAGTGTTGGTTTTTCTTTTTTGTTGTTTTAGCAGACAATCACCCTGGCTAGGTTCAGATTGCAAGATCCGTCTTGCCTTTGGAAGGTGGTGGCTCGAATGTCAATTCAATTTCAAAACCTTTGCTACGCTGCTTTGGGATTATCCCACACCTGTGGCATGTGGGAGTTAGACTCGGAGGCGAGCTGTGGTTTCTATCATAATTCAGTTCTCAAAGCCTTTGGTGTCTTGCTTTGGGTCAGTCCCTGGCATGTGCATCTGAGGGATGTGCCTGGGACTTGTGTGGACTTACATGCAACGTTAGACAATTTGCTTCTCCAGCTCTCTTTTTCTCTGAGATACCCCCTCACTCTTTGGTTTGCAGAGACCGCTCTTCTTGATTTCTTTGGCCAGAACCACAGAGTGTGTCTCAGGCGCTTTTGTTGCCCGTGCTGCAGCTGCACTGGGTGCTTGCCCTCCATGCAAGTCTGGGAGAGAAATTAGAATGATAAAAACAAAAATGAGAAATTCGCTCTTGTATGACTGGTGTCTTCAGGTTTTGTTTTTTTTTTTTTCGTGAGGAAGATTGGCCCTGAGCTAACATCTGTTGCCAATCTTCCTCTTTTTGCTTGAGGAAGATTGTTGCTGAGCTAACGTCTGTGCCAGTCTTCCTCTATTTTGTATGTGGGACACTGCCACAGCATGGCTTGATGAGTGGTTTGTAGGTCCTTGCCTGGGATCTGAACCCACGAACCCTGGGCCGCCGAAGCAGACCATGAGAACTTAACCACTATGTTACCAGGGCAGCCCCACTTCAGGTTTTTATTCCTTTCCCCAATCTGCCAGTTTTGCTTAGTCTTTGGAATCCTCAGGTAGTTGCTTTTTTCCTTTGGTCCCGAGTTTTTAGTTTTTATCAGTGAGGGAAGGATCAGCCATAGTACCTTAATCCATCTTGGCTGGCACCAGAGGTTGGCAATTCAGTTTTGTTCACTACTTTCTTAAGACAGAAGCTCTAGCCTCAGTTAATCAACCCTACCTCTCTATTCAACCTCACTTTAGACCGTTGGTCTGTGTTTGCTTTGTACTTCCTGATATTATGCTAAATGATGCCCAATACATGCTTCCTTTTTAGTGCCTAATTCATTGAAATTATATTAGAACTTTTAGATGGTTTTCAGCTGTAAAAGGGGATTCAAAAATGTTTCTTTGTGAAGCATCCTCACTTTTAAACAAGATTTCATTTAACAGAATCCTCCAGTTGGTCAAGGCTTTGTTTATTTTAACTTTTTACTTTGAAATAATTATAGATTCATAGGAGGTAGCACACAGGAAGTATACCCTTCACCTAGTTTCTCCTAATGGTTGCATCATACATAATTACAGTAAACTACCAAAACCAGGAATTGGACATTTTTTCAATGTGTGTGTATAGCTCTACATCGTTTTATCACATTAGGCTTAGTAGGCTAATAAATCTATAAAAGTAGCCCCTAAGAAAGAACTACCTACCTGATGTATCTATGAATCACCCTAATGACTGTTTATACTTATTGATAAAGTTCCTCAAGATATCTTTTAACTCTTTCATTGTGTATTTACTTTGTTGGGATTTAAAAGAGGTTACTGTGATCACTTGAAAAGTTAAACTCATTGCTTTAAGAGAAAGGTCTTGGTGTTGGAGAGAATAGAAAGTCACGCTCCCTCTAGTGTCCTTGACCCTTGGCCCTGAGAATCTCCTGATTTTCTGACCCCTTACTACTTTCAGCTGCCCCCTGCCCATCTTGCCTTTATATCTCCTTTGTCCTCATTTTCTGTGGATTGTCTTAGGCTGAGCAGTTCTGCGCTCTCCGCCCTGACAATGGGGAGAGGTGCCTTTTCAACTCTGAATCTCTTTCCTAAACTTCTGCAGGGACAGCCCCCCAAAGGGAAGGAAGATAGGAATTGAGGGCAAGAATTAAGTGAAATGGGACATGGGCAAGGCCTTAATTCTTGGCTCAGGTAATTAGGGGTTGGGGAACACTGTGGATGGGGTAGGACAATCTGAACCCCCCTACTCAGTTCATGGATCAGGGCAATCCTAAAGCCAGCTGCCTGGAATGAGGGACCTGCACAGATCTGCAGGAGGAGGGCACCCAGAGAGCAATGGGCACACTGGAAACCGGTGTGTCTTCTAGGCACTCTGATATAGAGGAGCCAGCATATTTAAGACCGATGTGTGTTTCCTCTAAATCACATTGTGGTAACGTGCTCGTCTATATTTTGTTGTAGTTGTAGGAGTTTGAGTTTTTGCATTCTAGATTAGAGTTCATTTTGTCATCCACTCATTCCGTATTTGTCTACTGAGCACCTTCTACCTTTCACGCGGTGTTCTAGGCACTGAGGATACAGCACTAAACAAGACAGGCAAAACTTTCAGCCCTCCTGAAGCTCAGGTTCCAGTGGGAAGGACAGAGAATAAAAAAGAGAAGTCAGTGACATGTATTGTTTGTTACAGTTGTGATAAATGCTAAGGAGGGGAAAAAAAAACCAAGAGGGATAAGAAGAGTTGATTTCTGTGGGAGGGGTTGGCATTTTGATAGAGACGCCAGGAAAGCCTTCTCTGAGAAGGTGACATTTGAGTCAAGATCTGAATGAACTAGAAAGAGTGAGCCAGGTAGATGCCTGAAAGAAGGAAGGTTGCAGACAGTGGGAAGAGCATGGGCAAAGGCTCTGGGGCAGGCTGGGGAAGCCAGAACTTAGATCATTGAAAAGAAAGTATGAGCCTTGAGGTTCAAATCTGAGCGTTGTTCGTATGTTAAAATCTTGCCCACTACCTCCTGCTTAATACCCTTCCCGCTAACTACCCCCTGAAATGCAAGCTATCTGGAACCACTAACATTCTACGTAAGTCAATCATAGTCTGAAATTGTGAGTTTAATTCCAGTTTAGAACTGGGAGCATGTTCCAGCTTGAGATTATTCTGACACACTTCTTTTCCACTTCTATCCTGGGTTTTGCATTTCATCCTGTCCTCCTCCCTCTTGTTTTTTCCCCTCTTACCTACTGACTGTGTGATGATGATATTGGTGAGGTACTGATCCCTCACCTTTGCTTTTGTTGCTAAAACGCATCAACAGTTATTGACTGCTGATCACAAGTAGAACACTTCTAATCTCTGTAGAGGCTACAGAAGAAGTCAAAGCCACTTTCTGCCCAGAAGTTGCTTCCAGGCTCAAAGGAACAGATAAAACTTGCGCAAAGGTAAAATATAAACCAAGCCTTTCTGTTTGAAATAAAAATAAACGATGAGGGTTAATTAAGTAAGAGAGAACAGGGAAAAATTAAGATGATGGCTGTAGCTGGCATTTTACCTTCGTTTGTGCAAAGGATCAGAACTTTGAATTCACCAACATTCTGCGGGTTACCTCTGAGGCAGAGTTTGTTCCTGAAAGGGGAGATTGTGTCTGTCGTTTGCAATGAGCAGTTTTAATTTTTCATGCTTATGTTATTTCAGGGTCCCCCCACTCACCCCACATGGGCCTTCCTGGTTCTCACTGACCTTTCAGGAAAAGCTTTCAAATTAAGGGGTGCTTATGCCGTTCCTAGATTTTTCTTAACTTTAGTTGTTTCAGACTTCCTGCTGACTCTGCTGAGGTCATCCCCTGAGAATTTCTCTGGGTAGGATTTAGGAGATTTGGCATTCATCTCTAAATTCTACTTCTGGAGGTAAAAATGGCTTCTCTCCTACCTTGGCTGGCTGCAAAGACTTCTGCTACTAAAAATGCTATTAATATAACAGACCCGGCAGAGTGATGCATGGTGTGCTGTGGTCCTTGAAGGCTGGGGCCATTTCCTTTAGGAAATCTCTCCTGAAGCTTTTAACTTGATTGGTTTTCTGTTGGCAGAAATAAGCCTAACCCAAAATTTGTTGTTGAGCGTATGTCTGTCAGTTTATATTTGCAAACTTTTGGTGTATATGATGGAGGAGGGTACATCCTAGGATACTGAGGTGAGAGTTTGGCTTTTTCTTCCACTCAATTTCTTTCACCCTAATTCTTTCTCCCTTTTAAATTTAAATCTATGTGATTCTGAAAATGGGACTGTGGCTAACACATGTTCTAAGCTTTTTATTATTTATTGGCAAAACATATAGATACATAGATACATCCAGGTATCTTAATGTATACTTTAAAAAAATCAAGAACTCTAAGAAATTGGTCATGGCCTTTAGTACTACCGAAATTCTTTTTTTTTTTTGTTTTGAGGAAGATTAGCCCTGAGCTAACATCTGCTACCAATCCTCCTCTTTTTGCTGAGGAAGACTGGCCCTGAGCTAACATCCGTGCCCATCTTCCTCTACTTTATATGTGGGACGCCTTCCACAGCATGGCGTGCCAAGCGGTGCCATGTCTGCACTCAGGATCCGAACTGGTGAACCCCAGGCCGCTGAAGCGGAACTTGCACACTTAACTGCTGCGCCACTGGGCTGGTCCCTGAAATTCTTATTTATTTTACTTAAAAAAATGTGGCACATGCTAGTCTTAGGAATATAGGTGACATTGATGGTCATTCATGGACAGTTGATCTTTTCGTTTTCCCTCTACTAAGTAGAGTTTTCATTTTTTTGATCTTGCTTCTTAAAGGCGCCAGCCAGAGAAGCATAAACTTATTGCTTTGAAATATACCTGCCGCTAGTAGAAAGACGATGCTCACTCTTGGAAAGTTCCCTCTGAGAATCATATGATGTGTGACCTGGTAGGGAACATTCCAGTAGAGGAACAGCTTAGCATCGAGTGTCTGTATGAGTTACCTCTGAACTCATTGGAACATTAAGTGAAGATTTTCCCTTCCCATTACCACAAGCTTCATTTCAGTCAAAATGTGCTTGTAAGAGTTTAAGCAACATTTTAGACTGAACAGTGGGATTCTAGAGTGATTCCTGGATCAGTGTGAAGGTATATTATATTCCAGGGTGTTTCAAACTGTTTGTAACGGTCACAGTAAATTCACTCCCTGTTTCTCTCTGCTGCCTTTCACTGTTTTGTTTATCGTATGCTTTCTCTGGCTGGAACATCAGTTACGTGAGAGTAGAGAATGTGTCCTTTTTGTTCGCTGCTATATGTCTGGCTTCTAGAACATGGTAGGTGCTCAGTATATATTTCTGAATGACTGACTACGTAGGTGGTTGGAAGATTCAGCTCAGAGATATACTCAGCTACTATATTTTTCTTCTTTCTTTTCTGGCCATTTTCATGCGTCTATCTCAAGTGTATACAATTTGAATGGTATGGAGAAACCTCATTGCAGAGCAAGGAGGATAGGCTAAGTAGAGTGACAATGTCCAGCTTTGAAGATTTGTCTGTTTCCCACTGTGGGTAACAGTCATCAGGTCAGTGAGAGACACAGGAAACATGTTAAGGAGGGACTTGAATTAACCTGGATCATCCCAAAAGGCTGAATCACTTTTAGTGGTTTCATAATGTGAATTTCTGTTTGCGGGGCACTCTGTACCAGATGAATGTTCTCTGGTTGGATTTGCTCCCAGAAATAAACCCGTTAGTCTGCTGCTAAGCGGAGAGTGGGGTTTCTATTTTGTTTTGCCCATCTCCCTCTTTCCCCCCTCCCACTTCACACCCACTCCAAAAAACCAAAAATCAAGGTTTTCAGAATGCCGTGGAATTAAAGGTAAAAGCGCCTTTTCTTTTTGACTTTTGGTTCCTTAGGAAGAGTTGGTTGGACTCACAGCTTGAGTTTTTCCATTTTTGATTGATTTTGCAGGGTAGATGGACTCCGAATGAAGCAGAAAGACCATTGGGAGGGAGGGTGCACCTCTGAGTTTTGTTTTGTTTTGTTGCAATATACAGTTTCCAACAGAAAGTTGCTCAATTGGCAGACACTTTGGTTTGTACTTTCAGAGTTTTCGGTTTATGGACAGGAGTAGAACTTTAGATATATAACTATAGAGTTTAGAAAGGAAGACAAGGGTTGCCAGCCCTGTGAAAGCTGGTGGGCAGCTACCCTCTGGGCAAAGACAAGTGTAATTCTCTAATGATCTTGTTTATGCTCTCATTTCACATCTCCGGAGGGGTAATCTCAGTAGATGATGTTAGTTCTCATCTGCTACTATGTCCGCGTCCGAATACCTGCCCGGGGCACATAGGATGGAGCGCTGTTACTTGCCAAGCTGTCTGCCCTCCGTGCATGCTGAGCTCTTTCTGTTAAACTGCCCATACTCATTGGTGACTCACTTATCCTCTCCTTTTTTTTTTTTTTCCCCTTTGCTACAGACCATAAAACCATGGGAAACGCAGAAAGTCAAAATGTAGAGCACGAGTTTTATGGAGAAAAGCATGCCAGCCTGGGGCGCAAGCACACGTCGCGCTCCCTGCGCCTGTCACACAAGGCGCGGCGGACGAGGCACGCTTCCTCGGGGAAGGTGATGCACAGGAACTCCGAAGTGAGCACCCGATCCAGCAGCACCCCCAGCATCCCCCAGTCCCTGGCCGAAAGCGGCCTGGAGCCCTTCTCCCAAGAAGGCACCCTCGAGGACTTCGGGAGCCCCATTTGGGTGGACCGAGTGGATATGGGCTTGAGACCCGTGTCTTACACCGATTCTTCTGTCACTCCCAGCGTAGACAGCAGCATCGTCCTCACAGCAGCCTCTGTGCAGAGCATGCCAGACTCGGAGGAGAGCAGGCTTTACGGGGATGACGCTACATATTTGGCTGAGGGAGGCGGCAGGCAGCGTCCCTATACATCCAATGGGCCCGCTTTCATGGAGACGGCGAGCTTTAAGAAGAAGCGCTCCAAATCTGCAGACATCTGGCGAGAGGACAGCCTGGAATTCTCACTCTCTGATCTGAGCCAAGAACATTTAACAAGCAACGAAGAAATCTTGGGTTCCGCCGAAGAGAAAGACTGCGAGGAGGCTCGGGGGATGGAAACCCGGGCGAGCCCTCGGCGGCTCAGCAGCTGTCAGCGGGCCAATTCCCTGAGTGACTTGTATGCTCAGAAAAACTCTGGGGTGACGGCGAACGGGGGACCGAGGAGCAAATTTGCAGGCTATTGTCGGAATTTGGTGTCTGATATCCCCGATCTTGCAAACCATAAGATGCCCCCAGCTGCGGCTGTAGAGGCTCTTCCGTACAGTAATTATAACACACTTCCCTGTAGGAAATCTCACTGTCTTTCTGAAGGTGCCACCAACCCACAAATTAGCCATAGCAACAGCATGCAAGGCAGAAGAGCAAAAACAACTCAGGTAAAGTGATTGAAATCTGTTTCAATATTTTGGAAATGTGCATGACTTTAAGTGCATGATTTTGCTCTGACAAGACTCCCATCTTTCAGTCGGGGTTTGTCCTGTTTGCCTGGTGGCTGCGGCGGCTGGTGCTGCTTCTCTGAGGATTCCGCTGTCTTCTGCTTGGCCTCTCTTACAGTTCTGCGGTTAAGGGGTGGGAATTAAGGAAAGAGAGTGAGTGTGTGTGTGGGAGATGTGATAGGAGTGGGAATAAAGCTGATAATTCATACTGGGAAGCTGCCTCTCCAGTTCAGATCTTCAAGAGCGTCTTGCTTATTCTAAGCTTCCTTTCTAACATGGGCCTTTCCGTGCACAGATGGGCATGGTGGGTTGTGTCCTCTTGGACTTGACTTCTTCAGCGCCGCAGGTGGGCAGAGGTTAGTCGGAAGCTCGTTCGAGGAGGCATTTTAGATTCAGGGCGGGCTCCGGTCCGTTGTCAGCTTCTCTCGGAGGTTGGCAGGCTTACCGCCTTACCAGGAGCCATTTCAATTTCCTGTTCCTTGCGATGCTGGCCAACGCGGTCTCTGGAGAGAGGTGTAGTGGAAGGAATAACATGAGTGGGTTCCAATTCCTACTTTGCAGCCAGCTAGTTGTTTGACCTTGGGCAAACCCTGACTCCTAGTCTCTCCTCTGAAAAAATGAGGGTAAAGATGCTCAACTTGCCTGCTTGGGGGTCTAGGGCGTGAGAGAGTGGGTGTGAAAACGCTTTCCAGAGATTTTAAAAGCATCTTCCTAAGGAAAGGAGGACCTGTTACCTTAATTGGTAATGGCAGTTCACATGAGGCTAATAAAATGTCAAGCAATTTTGCGTCCCTTAGTCCTTTTCTGGTCCTGCTGTTCCCTGTAGTGGAGTTCTGGGAGTCCTGGCTTGTGTTGAGGATGGGTTGGTGGTTCGCGGAATGGTGCTTCAGATCAGAAATCCAGATGGGGCCCATTTGCCTTGAAAGATGTATCAGCCACCAGAGTGGCCAGTGAACACCACTGTGGTCAGTGGAAAAGTGGCAGGTGCACGCTGACCTGGCCAGCGGGTGCTGCTGCACATTCTGGCTGTGCTCCGGGGCAAGGCAAACGGGCATTTCCAGGGTAGGTTCTCTCGGAAAAGGGGTCTAGATATGATGGGGAGACGGTGGGGAACCTGGCGAGGGGAAAAGAAAATTGGCATTAGATTGTCTGTGTTCCTGTATGAGAGCAGGTTTTTTTAAAAAAAATTTTTCAAAATCTCAGCTTTCTAATTTTATCTGGGAATTAAAAAATTCCCATATACAAGTTATCTGGGGATACAGACCCTTTTTTTTTTGCCGCTCTAGATTTATGTATTAGAATAATCAAAATTTACTATATATTCTTTCAAGTTTATATTGATTAAAGAAATCTGTGTTTGACTTTTTCCCCTGCTTTTTAAAAAATTATGTTTAGAGGCTGGCCGGTGGTGCAGTGGTTAGGTTTGTATGCTCTGCTTCCGTGGCCTGGGGTTTGCAGGTTCAGATCCTGGGTGTGGACCTACACACCACTCATCAAGCCACACTGTGGCGGCATCCCACATACAAAAATAGAGGAAGATGGGCATGGCTGTTAGCTCAGGGCCAGTCTTCCTCAGCAAAAAGAGGAGGGTTGACAGCAGATGTTAGCTCAGGGCTAATCTTCCTCAAAAAAAAAACACACAAAAAACCTGACTCTGGTCTGAGAAGGTGAGCATGAGTCTTGCGTCTGGGTGAACTACCTGAATTTGTACCCATCTCTTTTCTGAATCAAGACTGTAATGATAGAAAAGACAGAATAACCCCCATGTGGTCCCTCTGCCTCCTGTGAGGCTATTCCTGCACTGTCAGTTTCACAGGTGCGGAGACAGGTGAGATGGTGACCTTTTAAAGGGTCACGTGAAGGGCACGGAATGTTCTGTCTTGAAGACATCGCCAGATTGGCATTGCAGGACTGATCCGAAAAGGTGGTGTACTGGCCTTCGGAATTTAGAGAAGTGTACATTGATACAGACTGTTGACAAAGGAACATCGCCTGTGACTGTCCCTTTTACCTGCAACAACGCTAAGTTAGCACAGATTCTGTGTAGCATTAGAGAGGGGTGCCTGGCTGCGTTCCGGCTCTCTATGTCCATGTCTCCAACACTGCGGACAGTTAGACCTCTGCTGCATCCCACACCCCACTGATGGAATGTAAGCCTTTGAGTCATGGCTAACTGCCCCCAGAAGACAGGCAAAGCAGTTCTCCCCTTCAGAGCCAGTACCACTGAAAGCTCTCCAGTGTAATTGTTATATGAAATCTCCATCCTTTGGCTTGTCGCCATCTAAAATTGTTAATATATAGAAGTGAGATCATCTAAATGTGATGTCTCATAAAGTCACTGCTTAGGCAACTTAATGTAACGCAAAGTGCAACAGACTAGGAATCCTAAGAAGTATGTTTGCATCCTGGCTCACTCCTTACTGACCAGTGACCTTGGGCAAGTCACTCCATCTTGTTTGTGGCACAGGCTCCTTCTCTCTCCAGGGTGAGTGACACCAGCCTCCGACAGGGCCATTAGGAGAGCCCAATGGGATACCGTGCATGGAAGCCTTTTGCAGAGTCTATAAAATGAACAGAACTATTATTTTCGTATTTGACTTTATCTTTTGAATGAGGATCTTTAATGACTTGAAACAAACCCCAGAATTATGCACAACACTACCCGTCCACCCACGCTTCCTAGTCTAAGTTCGGCGTGTTCATCCAACGCGATTTCTTGAGAACCCACTATGTTCCAAACTGTGTATTTTAAGAGGCAGTGGGTGTGGACGTTTCCTTGAAAAGAGTTCTTTTTTTGTTGGTAAAAGTTTCTGACCCAGGGGACCTCTTCAGCAAGCTTGGATCCTAGATGTTAAGTCTCCTCGTCTGCTCTGGTGATGCAGTTGAATCTGTAATCATTCTGTCAGCAGTTTTACTCCTCGGAAAAGAGTTCCTGGCAGACATTTGGCCCAAGAGCATTGCCTCTAAGCCTGGGAGAAAGTACATTTTATCTGAAATGTGAACGACTTCTTTTTATTTGAAAATGATCAAAAAAGAGTTTTTTGACCATTCTTCCTGTTTTTGTATTTGTTCAGGAGTTAGACATGTTACTGAAACACGAAGGCACTGGAGTTCACATTTAGCCTTTAAAAAGTGACACATATGTGTCTGCCACACAGTAAGTGCTGACGGGATATTTAATTCAAAGTAGTAGCGTGTATGTGTGTGTACCGTGCAGAAAAAAGTTTTCATGCGAGTCAGTCTTGTATTCATTTGTTGGGAGGGTTACCCGTACTACTTAAAGCAGTTTCTTTGTATTGATTTCTGTAGAAATAGAGAGTAGATTGTCCCTTGATTTAATTGATACCTCATGGGCTTTTGGCCTGAACTTGACTTTCTTGGTATTCCCCTGGTCAATGGACAGACGAGGAGGCAGCCTGGTGTCATGCACACAAGAGGGTCTGAAGTCCAGCAGATCTGAGTTAACGTCTTGAGCCCTGTTACCTGTTGGTTATATAGCCTAGGTTGATCCCAGTGCCTCTTAAATGAGGCTCATGTGAGGGTTCCACGTGGGAACTCATGTCAAACTGCTGGCATCGTTTCTTGCACATAATAGATGCTCGGTAAATGATGGTTATTAGCTGTGATGGTAAAGTTTGGCTTCGTATTCTAGAGTTCAGCTCTCCTGTGTCTCTGAGACTTTCAGCGGGTGAGGTGGAGAAAGAAAACTGCCCTTTGATGGAGCATCTTTTAGCCAGGTTCTGTGTTTCAAAGGGAAGCGTTGGCTGGGAGCCATTGCGCATAACTTTGAGGAGAGAGCTTCATTCATCTGCTTAAGAGATGAAAGAATGTGAGCATCTGTGCTGAGAAAGTCTGAAGGAGCTGCAGCCTTGGGAGAGCAGCAAGGAGGTCCCTTCTCTGAGCGCCGTGTGGAGATGTGACGCTGGTGATTAGGTTTGTGTTTTTGTCCGGTTTCTGACACCTCAGCATTCCCAGAAGTTCTTCACGCCATAGCGTGGAGTGGGCAGAGCCCCCAGTCCTTGTGGGCCACTGTCAAGGATTCATTTCAGCCTGATTTTGAGTCCCAACTCACAGATCATCTCTCTATCCAGCCCCATCGCTTTTCAGGGGAGGAAGTGGACCTAAAGAGATTAGGTGACAAGGTCTCACAATTAGATTAAAACCCAGGTCTTCTGACTCACTGATCGGGGTTGCTCTTCAGAAGCCTACCCCCCACACCACGCTACCTCCTCATGCTCGAACAGGTTTCAACTCATGTGTCCTCAGATTTTAAGATCAAACCCCACAATTCTGGCACAGAAGCAAAAGAGGGTGGTTGGCTGAAAAGAACATAGTAACTGCTCACAACTGTAGCCGGAATCACTGGTAACCAAAAGTGGTGACCAAGGTGACTGTGGAAGGAGCCATCCCTGATGCTTTCCTGCTTGGATAGGCAAGTAGTAGGGTTGGTGTGATTTCGACAAGATGAAGGGTACAACATTAGCAGAAGATGATCTTGAGTTCCGTGCAAAATTGTGTTGCTTTTTAAAATTTTGCTTTGTTTTACAACTTAACCTAAAAGGCTCAAGACAAGTATTTCCCCAAGCTGAAAATTGACATCAACATCCAAGTGATTCATAACCTTCGGTCACAGACTCCTTTGAGGATCGAATGAAAAATTGGGAGAAAAACACACGGACCACCCTTCTGCATATAATTTCAGGGGATCCCTGGGTCCTCCAAAGTGCATCTAGAAGCTTCCGGTTAAGAACCTTAGGTTAATTCTTCATGAAACAGAATATTTTCTTATGAAGTCTATTTTTAAAAAACCCTCTCTTCCTTTCTTTTTTGTCTCTTGTTTGATGGTTCTTTTTGCTTTCCTCTTGATCTTTCTTTTTCTGGCATGGAAGTTAAGCAATGAGATATTTATTTTGAAAACAAGCCCATCCATTATTCAACAGGAATATCCATCTCGTTGCCAAGATCTTTTGGGAGACGGAGGACGAGTAGGTAGTCGATGGATGGCTTATGTCAGCAGTTCTCAAACCCCTTAATACTCTTAAAAAGTACTGCAGACTCCAAAGGGCTTCTGTTCACGTTGGTTATATCTACACATATTTCTCACATTAGAAATTGAAACAGAAATGTGAAAAATACTTGTTAACTCATTTTGAAATAATGCAACAAACCATTACACGTTCCCATAAAAAAAACAGTTAAAAACTTTTATTTTCTAAAATAAAAATTAGCGAGAAGTGGGGCTGGCTCCGTGGCCGAGTGGTTAAGTTCGCGCGCTCCGCTGCGGCGGCCCAGGGTTCGGATCCTGGGCACGGACATGACACCGCTCGTCAGGCCACGTTGATGCGGTGTCCCATATTCCACAACTAGAAGGACCTGCAACTAAGATATACAACTATGTACGGGGGGGGGGGGAGGGGGGAGGGGGGAGGGGGGAGGGGGGGTTGGGAAAATAAAGCAGGAAAAAAAAGAAAATATTGGCAACAGTTGTTAGCTCAGGTGCCAATCTTTAAAAAAAAAACAATTAGCGAGAAGAGAGGCATTGTTTTGTGTTTTTGCAAATCTCTCCAATTCCTGGCTTACCAGGAGACACTAGGGTCTCATATCTGCTTCTGCACTCACTCTCTTGCGATATGTTGTTTTGGTTGGACGACTGGAGGAAAATCTGGCCTTGCACAGATAGTTGGAAAAGGGAGGGCCTTAGGGACTCCTTGAAATTATCCAGGGGCCCCTGGTCCACGCTTTGAGAGCTGCTCATTTGTGCTAATATAGGCTGGGGAAGTTCAGGACTTTGAAAATCACATTCTTAGTTTAGTACATGGAGAGGAAACTCTGTGTCCTCCACGTGACTTGGGTCATACAATGATGTGTAACGGCTGGTTTCCTAGCGTAGCTGAGGAGGAAGAAGGGCTGAGCCCTCCCAGCCAGCCTGTCATGAAGCCCTGAGAGGGTCTCCACAGAGCCCAGGGCAGAACTTAAGAACATCCAATAGGTTTTTCACTCCGTCATTTGGGCCCATTTTCCTTTGGTCCAGTTGTTGACAAGACTATCTAGTTTGGGCCATGAAACAGCCCAAGATGTCTTTTCTACTTTCTCTTCTTTTAAAAAAATTAAAGAGAAAAATTTTAAGTGAACTCTGGTTTGTATCATGAAAGACATGATAAAACTGGATGTCTTGAAGATTGCAGAGTTAAGCTTGACAGTTAGGACTAATTTGTCACCTCAATTATAGTTGAGTGTGAGCTGAACCTGGAAATGACTAAACTGTAAGTCAAACTAAAATGTATTCCGTGAGAAACTGTTGTCCTTGTTTTGAGATTATAGTGGAAAATGAACAGCAGTTAATTCATTCAACGATCTTTTTCTTTCGAAGTGCCTGCCCCATGCCAGGTGCTTTTCTTGGCACTTGGAATCAGTCAATGAGAATAGATCCCTGAGCTCATGGAACTAGTTGGGGTGAAATGGGGGATGTCTGCAGGAAACAATTAGCATAATAAATACATGGCATGCTAGGGGAAAAAGATAGAGCAAGGTGAGGAAGACCAGGTAATGGGGGTGACAATTTCAGATCAGGTGAGCAGGTCAGTCCCCTTGAGACGGCAGGCTTGGGTAGGGACTTGAAGGAGAGGGGAGAGTTGGCTGTTGATTTTTAAGGTGGGAGCATGCCCTGTGTGGTTCAGGAGGACTAAAGAGGCCAAGCGGGGTGGAGTGGAGTTGGGGCAGAGGAAAGGAGATGCTGCAGACAACTTAGCATGGTGATTGGAGGGGAGAGAGAGACGGCTTCCAACTGTGGAGAGGAGGGGCGTGAGCTGAACCTTGAAGAATAAGTATTCCTGGAAGCAAGGCCATTGGGAGCATTCATTGGAATGAGTTCTTCAGTTTCCTTGTTGGTAGGTACAGCCAAAGCCCAAAGGCTAAGGCTGGACATTTGTGGAGGACCTTGAATGACAGTCTGAGAAGCCCTTCACATCGTTTCTGGGATGCTCAGCAGTGGTGTACAAGATGGATTGACGGAAGGAAGATGGTTAGAGGAGAGAGCTTGTTGCTGAACCAGGGATGTGGTGCTGGGAAAGGAAAAGGGACTGGGTCATATACCCTGAGGTAGTGAGGGGGAGTGGGGTGACTGTGAGGTCTGAGGCGCCTACAGAGAAAAACAGATGAAAGGAGAGAAGATGGTTCATTAACTTAGACACAAAGCACTCTCCCATCTGGAGTTACCTGAAGCAACTTTCAAGCATTTGCCAACTTACTTCTGAGTCTCTTTTTAGCAACAGTAAGAACTTGGGTTCCGGTAGTTGTAATTGAGAGAAATTTTGAGTCACTTCCCATTGGGAATCATTAGAGAAGAAGGGAATGGGTGCTGGAAACATAAAAGAGCGTGGAGATTTTGCCTCAGGAAAGGAAGAAGAGGGAAATAGAGCTGGGTTTTAGAACTGGTCTAGAATTGGTTTTTAGAGCTGGGACATGTATAAAGGAGCTAATAGTGGGAGGCCCAGGAATAGAATTTACAAACTTTGCGCTGTTTTGTGAATGTGAAAATAATTAAGAGAGATTTTGTAGGCTCGTACCAACCTTGATCTGCCTATCTGTTTTTCCCATGAGACCTTGTTTTTCCCAAGTTCCTGAGCAATGATCTTTCTTCCATGTTAGTGCAGGAAGCTAGTAAGTGAGGTCAGACAGTGCCTTCTCTCTTTGGGCTGAGATGTAAGTAAGGCTGAAGATGCAAATGACAGTAATTATAGTTGACGCTCTTGAGTAGGTCCTATGCACTGGGCACAGTTCTAGAAACTTGTTAACTCAATCTCGCAGCATCTTACAAAGTGTCTTGCAAAGTAGATACTATCGCTATCCCCATTATACAGATGAGGAAACCGAGGCACAGATTGGTTCAAAGTAACTCGCCTAGAATTGATATTTGCTATACTGAGATTACCAAGGGAAAGTATGTCAAGAGTACACTGAGTACGCCAAGGAGAGAACACTGGGAACCAAAGACAGTGTGCCTGTGTGTGCATCTGTGTGGGAGGAGAGTACTTACATTTTTGGGGATAAGAAGATGATAAAGCAGAGGAAGACTATTTTAGAATTTAATAAGGCGGAAATTGTTCTAATTCAAGCCTTCTGCAGGTCAAAATTTCCTCACCCCACTGAAATTCAATGAACTCTCCTCCACTGTATTTAGCTTCCCAATACAGGTGTATTAAAGCTAAGTTGGATTCTTCAGGGAAATTAACGTAACCAAGAAAAGAGTTTCCAATTGCATTCAGTTTATGACTTCAAGTGGCCAGTTGAGCCTACTGGTCCTTGAATTGTCCCAAGGCCCTTGACCTTTGTGGCTAATTACCTTTTCAGAAATTGTGTTCACCCATCATTAACACAGAAAACCTGTTTCCTAGAGTATTTGTAAGTCCTCATGGAAAAAACTTGAGTCTTGCCGTAATGTGTCATTAACCCACATTCATGCTGCGTGGCCCTCTAGATGTCAAGGCAGTGAAAACAGGCTTTGAATTTGCCCCTTGCCTCCTCCGTCTTGGTACCCTGGCTCATTTAAGCATTTGTTGCCCAGCTAAAATGACTAAGAAAACTCTTGCCTAGCAGCTGTTGAATGTTTTGGGCTACAGCTGGCCACTTGTGCGTCCAATAGGGAAGTGCTTACATTCATTTTGGGGAACTGCCAATGGAATGGAAACTGGTTAGTGCTCTAAAAACATCTGGCTTGGGAGAATTTGTCCTGGGAGAGCAGAATTGAAGAGTCTCCATACCCCACGAACGTTGTTTATAATCGGAAGCCTCTTCAATGGAGTGTTTCTAACATGGAGAGTTTATTCTGAGCTGTTTTCAGGAAATCTCTGAATGGATCGTGCACCATGTTGGGTGTTATTTCTCTGTCTAGCTAGGCTCTTACTATTTCCGTTGAACTCCTCTGACTTTGGATTAAAAGTCAATATTTGATTAAATATTCTAGGACCAATCAGGTACTAAGACATCGAACTAGATAAGAAGGAAGATACCTTGTATTTGCTATAGAGACTGCCGAGACTCCCATGGGGCTCTTCCCTGGGTCAGTCTTCTATCTTCCTTGGTGCTGGAAGAGTGGGGAGGTTCTCGGGGGCTTCTGAGTTTGGGGAGAATGGGGTTTCTCAGGTATAAAGTGTCCTTGAGACTGAAGTTGTAGGAGTAAGATGACCACTAGGAATGTTGCCATCATGGTGGAGCCGCCTTTCTTCTGAGCTGTTGGAAACCACATGAGAGTGATATGCATCCTGACATCTGCGAATGATGGGCATTTGGGATGCAGCCTCAGGGCGGTGGCTGGTGTCTTTTAAAGTGTGAACCTACAGCCCCTACATCAGAGTATCTGGCTTTGGTCTGTACTAGAGATTCTGAGACCTATAAACTGGTACTTCTTGTATGGTGTTTAGGCATCTGGGTAGTACAGCTCTACTAGAGATGATTCTTTCCCACACTAAAGTTGGAGATGGCTGGTGAATGGGAGGTGGAGCCCTCATTGACCATTTGGGTGTTGAGTAGTGCCTCTGACTGGGTAGTCATCATTTCCCATGATGCTAGAGCATGGGCTTCTGGGTATTTGGGACATCCCAAGCTTCTTGACCAAGTAAGGGCTGGGTCTGGGCAGCCGGCATGTTTCCCAACAGGCTGGGTCACATACACTGGGGGGATGGGTACCACTGAGCCTGCTTAACCACTTGTGGAGACAAGGTGGAGTCAGCCTGGATCACAGGTTGAGAGCATTCCCCAGCAGTTACACTGGGTTGTGTGCTCCAAAAGTATGCAGGCTCAGCTGCGCCCAGCAGGCCTCTTACCTGGAGTAATCACTTCTTTGCTCAGCTTAGTGGCTATCCCAGGGTTGAACATACACAGCCTGGGCCATGGCAAGGTTACAGCATCAGTTGGTATGAGCAGATGTTCAGGTCTGACAAAGAGGTGAGTGTCTCTGGAGGCCTTAACTCTTAGTTTCAGTGGAGACCTCAGGGCATTTTGTAGGGGGTTAAATGGCTTGTGGGAATGTAGTAGACTATTAAGAGACATGCTCTTGAGAGTTTGTTTATCAGGTCTCTGCTTCTGTTTCTCTTATTTTCTTTTATCTCCTCCTCCCCCTTCCTACCACTTTGAGGTTTGAGCTCTTTTCCGGGCAAGTCAAGGCAAAGAGATGAACAGTCACTCAGCTTTTGCTGGGAAAACCTAGAAGGCGCAATGTTGGCAAACCAAGGGGAAGGCATGGAGTCGACTATTTAGACAGAATCGGGTCAGGGGCTGCCTGCAGCTGAGTGATGGGGCTGCCATGTGATAGTGGAAAAGGTAGTTGGAAGCATGGGTTCCAACCTCCAGTCTGCCACTAGCCAGGCCTGTGACTTTCTGAGCTCCAGCATCCTCATCTATTCAACAAGAGAATGGCTTTGCGGGCTTCCTGGAGCTCTGGGACTTACAAGATGCTTCAAGTCAGATCTCTCCTTTGTTCTGAAGTCTTTCTCCTACGGACTAGGGAGGTTACCTGTGCAGCTTATCTTTCTCTGTCTTACAGAGGAGCATCTCACCTCTTTGCCGTTTAGAGGACAGCTTATAGCTGATTCCTTCAGTTCTTCCAGAGAAGGACAGGAAACATGAAAATGAAAATGAGAAATTCACAAACTCATCTGCCACTACTGATGGATGTCTTGAATAATCAATGATGGTCAAATTTACTTATTGTCTTATATAAAAAGGGAAGCATATACTAAATGTCCTTGCCAGGGAGAGATGTGGGTTGATAACAGTGTTTTCCTGTTTGTATAGAGGATTCTTACTCACTGGATCTGGGTTCTTCCTGACTGTCAATGGCAGGCAGGTAATAGGCAGGACAGCAGATGACAAAGTGATGGGAGCAGCAGTCACAGGGGTCGGCATCTGAGCTGCATCTGTGGTTTCTTTGTCCCCCTTAAGTCCCTCTAAATCCCAGGGGTTTAAACTCCTTTGGAAATGTAGTTGGTCCTTAGAAGCTTTCTTAACTACTTCCTGCTACTGTCTCCTCCCCTTCCCTCCTCCTTGTTTTTGTTATTTCTTTTTTTAGAACATTTTAGATAGTCTAGAAGGTTTTCATACCTCCCACTCCCAGTTGAGCACCTGGCTGAGGTAGTATTTGCCAGGTTTCTCCATGGTATTGTTACTCTTTTTCCACTCTTTGCAGACTGTTCTCCTTGGGTTTTTTTTTCAAGGTGTACAGTGTGGTGATTTAATACATGTATACATTGTGAAATGATCACCACAATCAAGTTAATTAACACATCCATCACCTTGCATAATTACCTTTCTTGTGTGTGTGTGGTGAGAACACTTAAGATTTACTCTCGTAGCATATTTCAAGTACACAATACAGTATGATTAACTATAGACACCATGCTGTACATCAGATTCGCAGAACTTATTAATCATATCATGAAAGTTTGTACCCCCTCAATCAACACCAACCCATTTCCCCAGCCCCCAGCCTCTGGCCACCACCATTCTACACTCTAGTTCTATGCGTTCGACATTTTTAGATTCCACACATGGGTGAATCATGCAGTATTTGTCTTTCTGTGTCTCCTCTTGCTTGTTTTTGTGTTTGGCTCTACCCATCTTTTTGTTGCTCACTTAGTATCCGTTCCTGATGCCCATGAACTTTGAGGTCCTTAAGTTAGAATTGATTGAGATGTTTAGAGATGTGGACACAGCACCTGTCCTGGCCTTGTGCAAGACATTAGTTTGTGGCTTCGTTCATTCTGCCCCATTACCTCAGCAAAGATTTGAGCCCAAAGCATTAATTTTTTTCGCAATTTAGAATACTCTGTTAGTTTTTACATTTTTGGAACATAATTAGTTATTAGACTGAAGGCTCAAAAAATGGTTAAACCCCCAAACCATATATTTCTTTGCCATCTCTTCCATGCCAGACTCAAGTTCCCATTCTCTTCCTTTGAGAAATATCAGTCTGATTTCTTATCCGTAAGACTGTTGAGCCGTCCTGTCCAATACTGCTGTCATTATCCTCCCTTTGATTGCTCCCATTATTTAATTATTGTTTATGGAAATGCCTGTAGCACTTCAGAGCAATTAAGATTTGGATTTAAGACCAGACCTGTCTGTATTCTGGAAACATTCAGCTTGAGAGCAGGGGCCGTGCTTTGGAAGTTCCAAATGTTTTAAAACTGAGAATTGATACCCCCAGCATCTTGGCAGTTGCCCCAAGCTGTCACTTGGCCCAGGGGCAGTGAGTAGCTTGCTTCGGGCTCCTAGCATCCTGGCTTTGAAAGGGCGAGGTAATTGGAGAGCCTGCGTTGGAGTTGTGGGCCCCACAGACTTATTTAGCTCCATGCGGAGTGAGAGGCTGCTTGTTTTCGAGAGAGAAACGAAGCTGATTAGAGCATGAGAACTCTTGGGTGCTCCTGGGATGTGGGTGCTTGCTGGGTGAGTGGGCAAGGTGGTGCGAAAGTTATCTTTTCAGTTGCTACATAGTAAAACAGTCTCCTAACCAGGCCCTTTATTTAAAAAAGAAAAAAATAAAGGTATCAGCTGTAAAGACCTTATTATCCATTTTAACCTCCTACCTCCGGAACAACTAACTCATCAGCCTGCAGAATTTCCCCGAGTTCCAGGCAGCCGGATGAGGGTGAGAGCACTGAGCTCTCCCAGTGCGGTGGTGGGGGGATCTCAATAGCTGATTTGCCAATTAGCTAATTACCCAAGTCAGATAAATGATAAGCTCTGAAGTGTTCTTTTTTTCTTTGATATTTCTTGAACATTCTGAATTGTTGGAAATCACACTGGGGCGGCTTAATGGTTTTCCTGAGCCGCCTGGGTTTGTGTGGGTCCTGGGGTTGAGGAATAATTGGGCCAGGAGGTTGGGAGCAGTGATGCTCTGCGGGTGTCCTGCAGCTACATAGCCCCCGGCTGGACCGACGGGAGCTCTGGGTTACTTCTCTGCATGATGTATGTCTTCTTTTCTCTCTTTTCGGCTCCCAAGGATGTTAACGCAGGCGAGGGCAGTGAGTTTGTGGACAGTGGGATCGAAGGGGCCACCACTGACACTGACCTCCTGTCCAGGCGATCCAATGCCACCAACTCCAGCTACTCGCCCCCCGCTGGCCGCGCCTTTGTGGGCAGCGACAGTGGCAGCAGCTCGACTGGGGATGCCGCCCGCCAGGGCGTGTACGAGAATTTTCGGCGGGAGCTGGAAATGAGCACCACCAACAGCGAGAGCCTGGAGGAGGCCGGCTCAGCGCACAGCGACGAGCAGAGCAGCGGCACCCTGAGCTCCCCCGGCCAGTCGGACATCCTGCTCACGGCTGCGCAAGGCACGGTGCGCAAGGCCGGTGCCCTGGCCGTCAAGAACTTCCTGGTGCACAAGAAGAACAAGAAGGTGGAGTCGGCTACCCGGAGGAAGTGGAAGCACTACTGGGTGTCCTTGAAAGGTAAGAGAGAGCACACCCTTCCTCCGTCTCTGTGCACCCTGTGCTCTGTAGTGTTCCTGGGCAAGTGATGATTTTTAATCAGATTGAGTTTTTATTTTATACTCATTTAAAAAAATTTATTTTATTATGACAAAAATACTTAACATGAGATCTACCTTCTTAACACATTTTTAAGTGTGTATTTCAGTGTTGTTGACTCTAAGGACAGTGTGTACCCCCGATCTCTAGAACTTAATCATCTTCCTTAACTGAAGCTGTATATCCCTTGATTAGCGACTCCCCACTCCCCTCTCCCCACCGAAGTTGTTTTATTTTCTTTACTTTTTTCACAGTTAAGCTGGAAGATCTTCTCCTGTCTAGGTTTCTCACATATACAGCTGGTTCTGATAACAATTTCCAAGAGTGAGCTCCAAAAACTTTTTTTGGAATCATTCAAAAAAAGCATGCCTCCCGAAGTGACTGTTTTAGAGAGAAAATCACTAGTTTGAATCCTATAAAATTGTCCCTGCTTTTGGGTAAAAAAGGAGTATCACTAATTTCATAGGGTTCACCTTAAAGCTTAATGGAATGTCTAAGCCATCATATGTTTGTGAAAAAGTCAGTCGCTATTTTATAGTCACACTTTGTATATTTGAGGCTGTGTAGATATATACACACATGTGTATATATCACTGGATTTTCTTTTCATTAATAAGCATCATACTTTTATATGTTGCTATTCATCGTCATTTTAGGCACATTTTTGAATTATGTACATATGTTCTTGCACCTGTCTGCACATGTCTTGGTAGTGTAGAAATTGTAGCACATTTGTGAGCTCTGTATCTCAAAGAGAAAAACGCTTCTCAAGCCCACTTTGATTTTTTGTCGGAAGCTAGATCTGAAGCAGGGTTAGTACATGGCAGGAGAGGTGAGACAGTGAACCAGCGTGAAGGATGGACACAGGAGGAAGGAGTCTGGGCTATCCGGGTGTGGTGCACACACTAGACCGTTTGATCCTGGATTTCACTGACTGGTTGATGTGGAAACATCCAATTCTAGAGGCAGGGAACAGCCTAGAGCTCTGCGCCGTCATGCGCATGTCAACCCCTGAGGGACAAGTGGGGTTTGGGTGGGCCCCTTTACTCGTGGTACCAGCTGTTCTTCAATGCCTGGTGAAACAGGAAGGGAGCATGGAGATTAGAATATACATTTTGCTGCGTGTCACAGAGGCCCACAATGACAGTGCCTTAAGCAAGAGAGAACTTTATTTCCCTTCTACCTACCGAAGGTAGACCATCTAAGGTTGATGTGGTGACTTTCTTATGGAGTCACTGAGGGGCCTGGGCTCCTTCTGTCTGGTTGCTCAACTATTCCTAGAGCATTATCTTAGTCTGTATGGTCAAGATAGCTCACCACCAGGTCCACATGCCAGCGGGAAAATGCGGAAGTGGAGGGTGTACCCCTCTGCACTGAGGGGACTACCGGGAAGTTGCCTGCATCACTTCTGCTTCCATCCCGTTGGCCAGACATGAGCCATCCCTGGCTGCAAGGAACACAGAATAGCTGCTTTACTCCTGGGTCCAGCTGAGTACTGGGTGTTGTAAGACTGGGGAAGAAGGGAGGATCCTGATTGGGGAGCACCATCTGTCCCCAAGAGGACTCTCTTCTCTTGTCATCCAGTGCAGGACAGCTTCACCTACTGCCATGTGGCCTGTGTCTCATGTTGCTGTTTTTTTAGGTTGGGACGCTGTCTTTCTCTTCATGTCCAGATTTTAGACTTGCTGGGTTATGCCACCTCATTACTCTATCTCATTGCTTGCTTCCAAGAATATCTTAGGAAGAGTATAGTTTTTTCTTTTTTTTCTTTCTTTCTTTCTTTTTTTTTGGTGAGGAAGATTGGCCCTGAGTTAACATCTGTTGCCAATCTTTCTCTTTTTGCTTGGGGAAGATTGTCACGAGCTAACATCTGTGCCAGTCTTCTTCTATTTTATATGTGGGACACTGCCACAGCATGGCTTGACGAGTGGTATGTAGGTCTGTGCCCAGGATCTGAATCTGTGAACCCCAGGCTGCTGAAGTGGAGCACATGAACTTAACCACTATGCCACTGGACTGGCTCCAAGAATCTAGTTTTTTCTCGCATCCTTTTCTCATTCTGAAAGTCTGCCTTAGTGGTTTTGAAGTTTGAACAAAATGTGCAATTCTGACAATCATAGTATTTTCTGTGGAAAAGTGTGTGAAATATTGATATTAAACTTTAAATTTTATTTTTTATGTTACATCAAATAGCATATTATAGTATATGTATATAAAGTATATAGTAAATTTTGAACACAGATGTAAAATCAGAACGTTTCATTTGAGAATATCCTATCAATTTACACGCACTTTGGTTTACACACATACACACACACACACACTTTGGTTTTTGTTTCCAGCATGAATTGGGAAAAGACTATTATTTGATGTAGTGGTTCTGCTTGTGAAACACAGGTCTTCATCCAATGGGAGCATTTTAGAGAATGACTACTATTCTTTCTCATATGTGAACGGCCTTGGTTTAATTTGGAGGTTGGACAGTAGGGTCATGTCTGAGGGGGCCTGGATCATGCCAGCTGCTCTGCTGGGGGAGGGGCGCTGAGATGAGATGAAAGGAGAAAACCCCTTCTTCTACCTCCTGCTTCTCCCCCAAATGTACACACCACTGGACACTGCAGCCTCTGCTCCCTTTATCAGCCTGTCTTATGATTCATTTTATTAACTAGTGCTGAGTTTTTAACAACATGGTCAGAAGACCACCAGCATCACAGTGACCTGAGGTACTTTCCGAGTTGTACCGTACCTGCTGAATCTCAGCGTTTGGAGGTGGGGCCTTTTATTAGTTTGCTGGGGCTGCTCTAATGAAGTACCACAGACTAGGGTGGATTAAACAAAAGAAAGTGATTTTCTCACACTCCTGGAGCCTGGAAGTCTGAGATCAAGGTGTCAGCAGATTCGGTTTCTCCTGAGGCCTCTCTCCTGGTCTTGTAGACAGCTGTCTTCTTCCGGGATCTTCACACGGTCTCCCCTCTTGAACCCCGTCTATGCCCAAATTCCCCCTTTGTATAAGGACAACGGTCACATTGGGTTAGGGCCCAGCCATATGACCTCCTTTTACCTTAATTACCTCTTTAAAGACCCTACCTCCAAATACAGCCACATTCTGAGGTGCTGGGTTAGGACTTCAACATAGGAATTTGAGGGGATATAATTCAGCCCATGACAAGCCCTGAATTTGTGGTTTCAGCATGCTTTCCAGGTGATTCTTACACTAAATTTGAGAACAGCAATGTTGGTGGCATAGAATGAAAATAATTACTTGGGACATGGAAGAGGGTTTTTTTTTTTGTTTCTGTCATTCCCTGGAGAGTAAATGATACAAGAAGTGAGGATATAGGCATTGAGGAGCACAGCTCATGAGCCCATTGGAGGAGGGAGCCTTCACATTCTTGGTGACCCAGATCTGAGTGACACAGTCTGTCAGGATCTGAGCCCAGAACACAGAGCCACTGAGTCCTTCTCTTCAGAATCCTGACAGGCTCCAATTATATATTGACATACTCAGGGCTTGTCCTTGCCACTCAAAGGCAAGAGTGGCTGCTGACTTTTTCTTAGCAACCCTTGGATATTGAGAATTAAAAAGCAGAGCACCTGGGAACTGCAGGGCAGAGGTTTCTCCAAAGACTTTTTCACTTTCGACGGAATAATTAATTAAAAAGAAAGATTTCATTTTGAATTAGTCTCTGGAGTGTCTTCACCGACAGCAGAAGAGCATACAGATTACGTTCAACTGAAGATGAAGGTAAACAGACCATTATCCGGGAGCGTGTGGTTCCAAGATCTGCTTTTTCATGTTAATCTTAAAATTGGAACAAGTAGATAATTGAGTAAAAACCGACTTTAACCACCTGCTGTTGTGGGTGATTGTAAACCGAGGTGGAAAAATGATAAAAGCAGCAATTTGGGAAGACCATAACATGTTCAATGTGTGCACATACCAGGATTTGTGACTGTCCCCTACTCGTTATCCACAGGCATCATTCTCTATTCTCAACTATGAGAAAGTTGTCCTGCTCTTTTTCTGTCAAGGATCTGCTCATCATTAGTGTAGCATTAGCCCTAAAGATTATTTAGAGCAGGGTTTCTCAACAGGGACACTATTGACGTTTTCCAGGTGATTCTTTGTTGTGGGGGCTATCATGGACAGTGCAGGATGTTGAGCAGCATTCCTGTCCACTACCCACCAGATGCCAGTAGCACTTCCCCCCGTTCTCCTGCCCCCAAGTTGTGACAACCGAAAGTATCTCCAGGCTTTGCCAAATGTACCCTGGGGGGCAAAATTACCCCAAATCGAGAACCTCTGATTTGGAGGAAAACAGCCTATTGTTTCCTTTTTTTTCTTCTTCTTCTATTTATCTCTGACTCTATGTTAGCTTAAGACATGGAATCAGAGGTACAGATGATTCTGCAGTGTGATGTATGTGTTCCTGAAAAAACTCGAGATCTTCCAAATGACAGGGATTATGGGAAAAATAGAGCTGGGGCAGACTACTCAATAGGTATGGAATTAAATTGTATACATGCAAGTTTTTAACCCCAAACTGAAAAAAAAATAACCCTACCAAAAATACTTATATACTTAACATCTTAATTTCTAACAATAAATTCCACAGAAAACATAGGAATTCATCTTTAAAAAAAAAGTCAATATAATTTGAATGGATAGAAGGAAGAATTGAAACTCCTAACTTACAGAGACAGTGACAGCAGTTAGAATGTCCTAAAGCTCAGGAGCACCGTGCACTAGGACTTTAAAGCAAAGCTTTTGGTTAGACTACGCCAAGGGAAAAATTGTGAAGTGGGTGGGCACTGTGTACCAGTATGCTGTGTTCAGCTCTGTTTGGAGACACTACATTCAGCAGCTGTCACATGCAAATGTGAAATATTATCGGCTAGGAAAAATTGCCTTTGAGCTAATGTGACTTTTCCATTGATCCTCATCGTTCTACGTTATTAACCACATATAAGCAAATTTGCTTTATGGAAATTCATACAGTAGCTGTGAATAGATTGTACGTTCGAGGGCTTTGCTGTCCACATGAAATGTGGCCCTTGCTTGTGATAAGATGTTGAAAACGGACTGAGTTGGCTTACGATGAAGTTAAGAAAGAGTTATCAAGTTGGGCCCAGGCTTCCTCTGGAATTGGTTTTGATTAGTTGAGAGTAAGTGTTCAGGTTGTAATTAGTATTGACGTGAGCCTCACGTTTAGGCGACGATGGAGGGTGTTGAAGCCGCCTGGCCACAAATCTATGAAAGGTTTCTATTGCTACTGTCTCATGAGTTTCATGGTACAATTAAGTGTGGACCAGGCCGGTGCCTTCCCACAGGGCTTCATCCGTGTGCCATGCATTTCCTCTTTCAGTGGGAACAAGGACACGTTCTATTTCTAGAAAAACGTTTTATGGAAAAGAGCTGAGACTAAAAATCTATCATTTCTTTTCTTATCCTTAAACGCCTAAAGCCAATATTTCAATTGTTCTCTCCAAGGGCATAGTCAAGAAACCCAGTGAATTGCATTTCCTGGTAGCATATCGCGTGAGACATATTGGGGAGGGGCTCCCCTGGGACAGTCCTCACACAGTGCTAGTTGCTGTTCTGGCCTGTGGAACTCTATTTCCAGTCACTGCTAGCCAAAGGAGCTGCAAACCGCCCCCGGCCTGTGAGGACACCTCTAAACACTCTAAAACAGAAGTAAAGAGTCTGAAAGAAGGGCAGGCGTGAAAGAGTCCCGTCTGGTTGAGAAGCTGTGATATAAGAATCTTTACCTTTCTCTAAGCCCATCCAAGGTCTCGGTGCAAGTGTGGCCTTCTTCTCTTTACTCCCTAGGTTTGCACACACTGTAATTTACAGCCCTTTCCTGGTGACAAGGCACAAACCATAATTTCCACTGCAACTTTTTGTGGCACAAGCGCGCCATACTCATGCAGACCCCTGTTCTTTTTTCCCTAGGGTGTACGCTCTTTTTCTACGAGAGTGATGGCAGGTCTGGAATAGACCACAACAGCATCCCCAAGCATGCCGTCTGGGTGGAGAACAGCATTGTGCAGGCTGTGCCTGAGCACCCCAAGAAGGACTTTGTCTTCTGCCTCAGCAATTCCCTGGGCGATGCCTTCCTCTTTCAGGTTTGTTGGGCACTTCCTTTGTAGGGCATTTCAGACCTCTAAACCAGACACTTTCCCCTCCTGCCTATGAGCCACACCCTGTTTTCCTTTTACTGGTGGGTTTTATCTTTTGCTCATTATTGAAACAAAAATGGTGAATGACAAAATAACCATCTATAGTGAATTCAGAAATGAGAGAACTCATCCAGAGGGTTCCAATGTGAAGCCCAAGAAAGGGTGTGAGTTGAGGTTGAGATCTTCCTCTGTCTGCCATGGGTCGAAGGATTTTTCTGTGTTGCTTTAATACCATTTGTGTAGAGCTTCAGAAAAAGGATCATGAAGATCTTAATTTAGACATGATTCGAGCTGTCAAAATTTTTTATCATAATATGTTCTCTTCTGATATTACTCAGAAAGTGAAATAATGAGACCTCAGCAATGACTCACTAAACGTGAACTGTTTCTCTTCCTCATCTTGTCAGAACTTTTTACGCAGTGTTCTTGAAGTTTGACTGTTAGTTGTGTTAAAAAATGCTAACCTGCTCATCACTTCAGGATTAACACTGACTTTTATAGGTAGTCCTTTGAGTTTGGTTGGTAATGATATGCTCTACCAGAACTTTTTATTTTTTATTTTTATTTATTTTTTTTGAGGAAGATTAGCCCTGAGCTAACATCTGCCGCCAATCCTCTTTTTGCTGAGGAAGACTGGCCCTGAGCTCACATCCGTGCCCATCTTCCTCTACTTTATATGTGGGACACCTGCCACAGCATGGCTTGCCGAGCAGTGCGTAGGTCCACACCCAGGATCCGAACCAGTGAACCCCAGGCCGCCGAAGCAGAATGTGCGAACTTAACCACTGCACTACCGGGCTGGCCCCTGTACCAGAACTTTTCAGGATGTTAAGAAGGCTTTCTGCATTTATTCCAGTAATGCCTGAATTCCTCAAACCTTTATTCCATGCTTCCACTGTGCTGTGCACAGTGCTATTCAGAATACCAAGAAGATTTTGACAAAATTCCTCCCCTTAAAGTGTTCACATGTAATACGGGAGACAGACACAGGGCTAGATCTTTATAGTGTGGTAAAGCCTGACAGTGAATATTAGAGCAAGAGTAGGGATGGATTGGGTGAAATGGACAATTAGAATAGTCCGTGCAGAAGAGACAGCCGGAACAAAGGCCCGGAAGAGAGTAATAGTTTTATTTCACCAAGTTTCTGGGTTTGGACTCTACGATTATTTCCATTTGGGCGGTTAAAGAAATATAAAGTGGTAATTTTGTTTGTGAACAGACAAAAAGCATCTGGTTTTTTCTTTCTTTAAATCTCTAATGTAAAACATACATAAAGAAGAGTACACAAAACACGAATGTATTGCTCCATGAACTGTCACAAAATGAATGTGTAACTACCACCCATGTCAAGAAATAGAAGTGTCTAGCACCTTACAAACCACCCCTGTCCACATACACATATGCAGCCTACTAATTGAATGGAGTCAATATGTATTTTATCATCCAAGGCTAGGACACTTTTGTTTATCTGGGAATGTCTTCATTTCTCCTTCTTTTTTTTTACTTTTGCTGAGAAAGATTAGCCCTGAGCTAACATCTTTGCCAATCCTCCCCTACTTTATATGTGGGTTGCCACCGCAGTATGGCCAATGAGTGGTGTAGGTCCACGCCCTGGATCTAAACCTGCAAACGTTGGCCGCCAAAGTGGAACACACCAAACTTAACCGCTATGCCATGGGGCCAGCTCCTTCCTTCATTTTTGAAGGATAGTTTTGCTGGATATAGAATTATTGATCGACAGTCTTATTTCAATGCTTTGCAAATATCTTTACACTGCCATCTGGTCTCCATGGATCCTGATGAAAAATCAGCTACTAATCTTATGAAGGTCCCTTGTACAGATGAGTTGGTTCTCTCTTGCTGCTTTGGGGATTTTGTCTCTGTCCTTAAACAGTTTGAATCTGATGTGTCTAAGTATTGTTTCTTTTTTTCAGTTCATTCTACCTGGAATTCATTGAGATTCTTGGATATATAGATGTGTATGTGTTTATGTGGCATTTGGAAAGTTTTCAGATATTGTTTCTTCAAATAGTCTTCCTGTCTATTTCTCTCTCTCTTCTCTTTCTGGGACTCCCATTATATTTATATTACTATGCTTGATGGTGTCCCACAGGTCTCTGAGACTGTTTATCTTTCCTACTTCTTTTTTGTTCTGTTCCTTAGACTGGATAATCTCAGTTGACCTACTTCAAGTTCATTGATTCTTTTTTCACCAGTTCAAATCTGCTGTTGAGTCCCTCTGGTAAATTTTTCACTTCGGTTATGTTACATTTCAACTCCAGAATTTGTATTTGGTTCTTAAAAAAATTTTTTTTTGTTTAATTTCTCTATTGCTATTCACTACTTGGTGAGATATTGTTCTCATACTTTACTTCTTTAGAGATGATTTCCTTTAGTTCTTTGAATATATTCAAAATAGTTGATTTTAATGTCTTTGCCTAATAATTCAACATTTGGACTTCCTTAGGGTCAGTTTCTATTGTTGGCTTCTTCTCTTGTGTATGTGCCATACTTTGTTGTTTCTTTGTGTGTTTCATACTTTTTTTGGTTGAAAACTACATTTTAAGTAATATAATGTGATGGCTCTTGAAATCAGATCCCCTACCCTCACCCCCAGGGTTTGTTGTTGTTATTTGTTTTTGTTATTGTTGCTTATTTGTTTAATGACTTTCCTGAAATCTGTAAAATCTTTATTCTTTGTCATGTGTGGCCACTGAAGTCTCTGCTCAGTTAGTTTAGTGGTTAGCTAATGATTGGAGAGATTTCCGTAGGTGCCTGGAAGCAATTAATCTCCCACTCTTTCCTGAGGACCTCTGTGTGTCTGTCTTCAACAATGAGGCAGCTAGTTAATGACTCTGCCTTAACTTTCACCTCTGCTAGCAGAGCCTCAGGGTCAGCCAGGACAGTGACATAGGCCCTTCTCAGGATTTTCTGGACATGTGCACAGTCCTTTACATGATATGGCCTTCTAGATTCCAAGGACTATGGATATCTTATGAATATCTTATTCCCCAGCCTTTCCTAAAGTTTCCTGGTCAACCTCTTTTTTGTCCCACTAGTTCTATCTCAGGCAAACACAATATTAAACAGTTGTTACTGATTGTTTTTCATAAACTGTGCGGGAGTCAAAGCTATTTGCATGAGTGAGTTGTGAGTTAGATCAAATAACAATGAGCCCTGTGAGTGGGGGTTCCCTGTGAAGTGCCAAACAGGTTGAATAATGACAATTCTCTGAGAATGGTATTTTGGGGAAGCTCTAAACCCATTCTGTCCCCTTCAGTGGTTGCTAGACTGCTAGTTTTCACATGATTGTGGAGATAGAGAGATGAGGATGAGAATAGAGCAAGCTAAATGCCCCCAAACTTGCTGTTCTTACTGAGATTCAGCCTATTTTTCCCCGATAAATGCACCTCAGATTGTTGCAAGATCTGATTAATTTTCAGAGTTCTGAAAAAGTTGATTTTGACAGTTTTTACTGGTGTTCTTTTCGCTTTTACAGAGGAGCAGCTTTTTGAGGTCCTTACTGTCCCCTTGCTGCTGATACACTCACCAGGATACTTTAGAACTGTACGATTTTGAAAGTCAGAGCATCACTGTTAACAATTATGCCAGGATAATAGGCATTAACTGCAACAGCCCCAGGCCAATGGGGACATCTGGCAGCCTTTCCATAGGTGTATTTGGGTGGATCCAAGTTTTGAGAGCTCATGAGTAATGTTGCTATGAGTAGTCTGTACGTATGTTCAGGATATATTTGTCCACATTTCTATTTGTATGTACCCAGGATTGGCATTGCTGCGTCAGGGAATATATGCACATATTCAGGGTTACTAGACATTGCCAAACAGTTCCCATATGATTAAGGTACTTATGCTCTCATCTGTACCTTAAGAGAATTCCAGTTATTCCTCATCTTTGCGCACACTTGATATTGTCAGGTCTTTTTAAAAAATCTTTTTAAAGCTATTAGTGTAAAGTTGAGCAAATTTTCATGAGTTTAATATCACCATTTCAATATCATCTTTGTGAAGTGCTTATTCAGTCTCCTGACTGATTTTTTTCATCGGGTTGTCATTCTTCTCTTAATGATTCAAGGCAGTTCTTTACATATTTTGTATATCATCTCTCTGTAGATTATATGCATTGCAAATATCTTTTTCCATTCTGTGGCTTGCTTTTTCCTTTCTTAAAGGTGTCCTTTGTTATACTGAAACTTTTTAATTTTAATGTAGTCTCATTTCTGAAGTCTTCCTTAATGAGTAGTGTTTTGTATATCCTATTTTAAAAATCTACATGCTCTAAGTTATGAAAATATCATTCTATATAACTTATAAGCCATTGTTTTTCTGCATCTGGCATAGCTTTTTATTAATTAATTGGATATCTGGCAGATGAGGAAATGCCTAACTATTCTAACAATAACAATAATAACAATAACAACATTATTGTGGTAGCAGCAGCTATCTTTTACCGAGCCCTCATTGTATGCCACCCCTTGAAAGTGTTTTACAGTGTGAGTCACATTTAATTCTTACAGCAGCAATTGGTGACTTGGATTGTGTATCACATTTCAACCGACTGCTGTAGACTGTGTCCCCTGTTGGGTGAAGCTGAGGCTTACGAAAGCTAGTTATTGGCTGCAAAGTCACACCGTCAGAGTGTTGGGGCTAGATTCAACCCAAACCTCTCGTTCTACAAAGCCTCTCATTGCCTAAGTGTACTGTTTATCTCATTTCTATTTCTATTTACCCTAAAAAGAACATGAGTGAGAGTCAGTGACCACAGTAAAAGGTGACTAACCTTTTCTTGTCCTTAGAATTAAACCACTCATTGGGAAGATTCCATAATCAGAACTTGATTTTGGCCATTCTTGCCTCACCACACAGGTTAAATGATAATCTGGTTGATTTTAGTACACTCTCCTTTTTACTGAAACATCTCTGATGTGAATTCCTTTTGAAAGGACCTTCCTGGCCATAAAATTGCTAATAGAATTTGAATACCCAGTAGGTCACATTGAATAAAATTCTTTTGTGGCAACATAGGACCTTATTCATGAAAACCTCTGTGTCCTCTTGTCATGGTGAAATTTTTATGCTACTTACGTGGGATAGAGCACAGAATGAACCTTTTCAGAGGAAATTACTGCTGTTTGGGATCCATGAGGGCATTTTCTACCTTCTACTTATTGTAATCCACCTAACTCTAGAGGGGCTGAATTTGAAAGAAACCTGTGTGTGTAGGGGGTGAGGGAGATCGACCACGATTATGGAAATAATTTGTAGGTTATTCCAGCCCCAGGGCTCAATTCAGTACACGCAGTTTCCAGAGACTGTTTGCTGCTGATTTGACGCTGTTATTCAGATTCGCCCATGGAAAGGGGAGTCGTGTTACCAGCAAAAATAGAAAAGGGGTTTTGTGTGCAGGATGGGGGTGGGAATGGGCACGAGTGTTAGAGCAGCTTGTATAGAAGAAGTGCTATGCTGTCTGCAAAGGGAGGCTGGAGCTCCTGTACTGAAACTATTTTAATTAGAGTTCTTCCCTCCAACTGGAAGCCAGAATCAACACCCACCACCTACAAGTACAATTTCCTCTTAGGCCTTCCTTCACGCATTCCTGGAGCATGTCACATACAATTCCAAAAAGCTCAGTGACGTTTATGGCAACATATCCTAACTCCTAAGTTTTTAATTCTTATATTTAATGCCTTGGGAACATAGTTGGCAGGCAGAATAAGAATGATGCCTGATTGGGTAGAAAATCATATGCAATTATATATCTAAAGAAGTATAGAAAATATCATCTCTAAGGGGGCATTGCTTTTCCATAGAAAGTTTTTTTAAATCATTTAGAAAGTCACTTGTAGGGGGGTATAGTGTGCATATTGAAAAGAGACTAGTGAGAAAAATAATAATATTTGAACCATTATGTTGAATTGGGGATCAGATGTGGTAGTGCAAGTTGGGTGTCTGATAGATAGCAGATGCTCAATAAATGTTGTAGTTATCATTTTAGTTCTAAAGAGAAAGAGACTGGTTCCCTGTACTCCTCCTAAGTAAGTCCCCTTACAGAAGCTGAATGTGGCTTCCTTGCGAAAAATCTAAGGCTTTGAGTTTCATCAGGGTCTGGAGAGTTATCTTGAAGTGCCACGTCTTGACGAAGGTTCTTGGCACATGCCTGGACAAGAGCAGCCAGATGAGGGGAAAATCTGGACATTGTCTTTCTCAAGGAGGTGTCAAGTGGACTTGGGAGAAAAGGCTTCAGAGGAGACTTAGCATCTTGAATTTGACTGGATTAAAAGTCCAGCCTCCCTCTCAAGGTCAGCACCATCTTTGCAAGGCCCCTGGCAGCTGGTCAGCCTGCCCATTGCATGACCACTTCCATCGCCAGGAAGCTCCCAGCTCTTTGTTAGTTAGCTCCAAGTTCTAGAAAGTTCTTTGTCGTGTTGAGATAACACATTCTTTCTGGGAACTTTTGCCATTTACCTTTGTTTCCATATCCTCCCCTAGAGTCTAAAGCAAGTTTTCTTATTCTTTCTCATAACCTTTTGAATACATAAAAACAGCTCTCCCTTGCCTGCTGCCATGTCACATATTTAGGCTTCCCTGCCTAAGCTTTTCACTGTGTTTTTCCTATGATCCAGTTCCTCTCCTTGATCTTCTTCCTTGTAATCATGTTCCGGAACCTGGCACCCTGTCCCCTATATGGTCCGCCCTGTGCAGCCTGCCGTTTGGTTCCTGCTGTTCTCATTTCCTCCACAATACTGGTGTCAATTCCTTAATTTATTAGAAACCACAACAAACTATTGACTCAAACTGAGCTTGTGGTGTATCAAACCCTCAGCATCAACTCTTACCCAACAAGGTTTTTCTCCATCTTATTTCGTGGGTTTTTCAAAACCCCAAATGCACAACTTAAATTTACTTCTTGGAAACTTTATCTTTGATGGAGTGTATAGATGTTGAAGTGCAAAATGAATACACAGGGCTGGTAATCACTTACAGTCCGTGACCTGCTATTAGCGTGTTCAGAGGTTTCCCCACATATGTTAAAAGTACACTGCAGAGATATAATTGTGGCTGAGCTAGATTTTAGTATATAATTTATATGCTATTATGTATCATCCAAGTAATAGGTTACTAACTATATTCATCTTCCTTTTTACATTAGTTTCAATTTGTATTAAGTCAATGTGAGCACAGAGTTTTAAAGAATTCCATTAACCTGAAAAGACTTAAAGTGAAATCCTGTTCCCATCCTTTTTTACTCTCTTCCCCCAGCCTCTCTGAAACAACCATACTCGACTATTTTAGTTAGGATTTTTGTTTGTTTTTTCTTGCATTTACTCTCATTTCTCGTCAACATCCTGATACTATTTCTCAAGTGACTTTAGACATTAACTACTGACTTTCTGTTGTGATAGATGAATATTTAGCTGTATTATATGCAAATTCTCCTTTCCTCATCTTCCTCCTCTTCCGTGTAGTCATATGAAAATTTAGGCCCAAATCAGTCATCCCCGTTATGCTGTTATGATGTTACCCTGCTGTCGTAAACATATAAATAGTATTAGCTGCTGAACCAAATAGTGTACTATCATTTTATTTCCTTTCTTGAAGAACTTTTTGTTTTTTTCCTGTAGTTAATGACTGCCTCTTTTTTTTTTTCCGCTCAATTTGCTTATTTTTCTGGTTGCTTAGCAGTATTTTCTAAATCTCCAATTTATTAAGCAGTCGATCAGTATTGTTTTTTCTCTGGACCCTGCCCTTCTGCCTCTTGCTCTAATCTGGTTGCTTTCTAGGCCTCGTGCATTAACAGTCACCCTGGGATTTCCCTTCACTGCCCTAGTTAGATTCCTGGATTGCAAGTCTTCCTTTTTTCCTTAATAAACCACTTCATTTTCATTTAAAAACAAAAACAAAACCCTGTAGTAACTTTCTACAAAATGGTTCGTATTTGAAAGTATCTTCATTCTGCCTTTTACTTGAATAATATCTGAGTAATTTGGGATTTGGGTGTGGAAATCATTTCCCCTTTATTCACTTATTTTCTGGTACCATTCTCATTTCTGATTATCTTTTTATACGCTTTATTTTATTTTATTTTTTTTTGCTTTTTCTCCCCAAATACCCCCAGCACATAGTTGTATATTTTAGTTGTGGATCCTTCTAGTTGTGGTATGTGGGAAGCTGCCTCAGCATGGCCTGACATTGGTGCCATGTCCCTGCCCAGGATTTGAACCAGCGAAACCCTGGGCCATTGAAGTGAGGGTGACAACCTAACCACTCGGCCACGGGCCGGCCCCCAATGTGCTTTATTTTCTGTTTTTAAGCTTTAGAATAATTTCCTTACCACTAGTGTTTTGATTCTTCATAGTGTTTTGTATTCTATTGAAATTTTAATTTTGGTCAATTTTTTTTTTCTTATTCCTAAAAGCTTTCCCTACCTCCCTCTTTCTCTCCCTTTTCCCCTCCTTCCTTCTTCCCTGTCTCCCTTGCTGCCTCCCTCTCTCCCTCCTTCCTTCCCCTCTCCCTTCCTCCCACCACATCCCTCCACTTTCATTGTAACCTATGTATTTGTTTCTTTGTTTATAGCTTTAGATTCTCTTGTGTCTCTGAGGATACTATAGATTTTGGGGAAGTTTTCGTGGCTTCAGGCGTTGTTTCTCTTTTCTCCTGATGCATTTTCTTCTGTGTGCTTTGGTCTCTGCCTTTCCTGCTGGAAGCTTTCATCAAATGTCTGTTGATCCTTGACTGTTGATCATATTTAAGTGTGAGACACCACAAAAGTCCTTGGATATCATCTGTGCACATTGTCGTCTACTGGGGGCTTTTATGGCATGAACAGATAAGGCCTTTTTGTTAGGGGAATCTGGTTGACAATATTTGTTGGCCTTTTCTGTGGGGCTACTCAGCTTTGCCAGAGATGAATACTGGCATTGCCATTTGTGAGGCTTCCATTTATTCTCTTGTTGGCAGCAAACAGTTCCTCCTCCTTTTTGTACCTGGCTTCCCGAGTCTGGAGCCTCTCTTCTTCTCCGAGGAATTCACCTTGGGTGGGTGAGGGGTAGGGGGTGAGGGTGGGAGGGGTGCACAGTTGCATGACTTTCTTCAGTGGAGGAGGGGAGCCTCATATTACAGATACGGGCTAATATCTGTCATTCTCTTTACAGATATTAAAAATGATAGTTTCATTAAGGCTTGTATAAATAAAATTCTAAAATATGTTAAACACAGAACCAGTGAGGAAAAAGACTCACATAGGAATTCACATAGGAACTTCATTTCCAACTAACCTCTTATGTAACTGTTTTCCTTTTCCTTTTTGTTCTTTTAAAATGGAAAAAAGAAGTTCAGCCTAGGTTTACAATTATTCTTGTGCTTCTGTAAACTCAAATTATCCAAAATCTTAGTTTCCTAGATCTGGCATACATTCTCTAGTATTTCCCTTGTTTAAAATGAATTTTCCTTTTCCTACCACTCACGTAAACCATTGATTATCTGAAATCACTGAGTATCCTCCATTCAGTTGGATAATTGGCGCTGGACCTCTTTAAATACATAATGAAGCCCCGAGCTTCATCTTAACTCTGCACTCAAAGGGGCTCTTATGCAAAATGCATTTTTTGCTGATTATATTTGTCTCTTGGCAAGAACTTTGCTTATCCCCCTCACTGAACTGAACTTTATACAGTATTTATAGCATCCCCAGAAGGCAAAGGAAGAAACACACAATTCACCCTCCCTACCTGCCTGTCTGCCGTTGTTTGTTTAATGGAAGGTGATGAGTGTTGAAGAACTTGAGAGGGTCTCAGTGGTGGTCTCTCCTTCCAGCCTTTTGACCACTGGATTCTAATGAAGGGCCCCGGGGTAGACCTGATGTCCGTCATTAAGCTTGCCTGGTTTGAGAAGGTGATATAAGGTTAGTGGCTTTGGAGAGCTTTTTTTCTAGCCATGTCGGAATTTAAATCCTGGAGAGGCCACACTGGAATACACTGTATTCAGTTAGTGGTCTGCTGTGATCAGCTCTGAAGTGCTAAGCCTATAAACGGCCGTGAAATGTTTCAAGAGTTTTCTCTACTTAACTCGTTGTTGATGGAAGTCAGCGTAGACTCTGCCTACCCTCTCCTCCCACACACAGCTTTGCGTATGCCGCTAAAAAAGGACGAACTCTATTGAAAAACTCATTGAGTCAATTGTACTCCTTAGGAATTGATTTGGCTTAATGCTAGAGAGTGGCAGACTGCTGTTTTATTTAGACGGGACCGCAGGAGCAAAAATTCTCCCTAAAGGAACTGCCTTCAGCCCCTGACAGGCTTTAAAAGAGTTTGCAGACTTGAGATTTATTTAATGGTTAAAAGGACTGATGGCTAAATTTTTCATAAAGCTGCGATCACGTTTTTGTATATAGCTTTCTCTAGATTATGGGGCTTGATATGCTT
Source organism: Equus przewalskii (assembly GCF_037783145.1). Lineage (NCBI taxonomy): Eukaryota > Metazoa > Chordata > Mammalia > Perissodactyla > Equidae > Equus > Equus przewalskii. The sequence goes on along the minus strand of NC_091857.1, from coordinate 28,124,219 downwards.
TTTTTTCCCCTTTTTGTTTTATCTTATTTTGAAAAATTTTAAATTGTGGTAAAATATGCATAACATACCATCTTAACTCTTTTTAAGTGTGCAGGTCAGCGGCATTAAGTGCATTCCCATTGCTGTGCAGCCATCACCCCCATCCATCTCCAGAGCTCTTTTCATCTTGTAAACCTACACAGTGAACACTGATTCCTCGTTTTCCCTTTCCCCTAACCCCTGGGAACCACCATCTTCCTTTCTTTTAAATAAAGAAATTCCTGCTGCTTTGCCAACGTTAAATATACACCTTTCAAGGGATGTTTACCTTTATCGGCTGGTGTCAGCCTGCTTCATTTCCGCTTATGAACTGGGAGACAGATGTAAACTCTCTGATATCAGACGGGAGTGGGCTGCCCTTGGCTGAGTTTGGCAGAGATCCTGGCAGGTGGAGGGAAGGAGGGCTCTCCTTTCGTTAAGTCAAGAGAGCAAAAGGCCTTTGTTCTACAGAACCTATCAGATTGTGTCTCCTCTTGGAGGTTAAAAGTCTATCATACAGACTCTTGCTTAAAAAGCATTGCTTATTTCGAAATGGAATTCTTACTTTGCTAGTATATGAGTCAGGGTGGGTTTGGTTATGCTGCAGTAAGGAGCAATCCTCAGATCTCCACAGCTTAACATACCTTTTCATTCCTGCCATGTGTCTGATGGCCATTGCCTGTAAAGCTGTGCTTGTCCTGGACACTTAGAGACCCACGCTGATGGAAGCCCATCTTGAGAAATGCTTCCTGGACTGTAAGCACTGGGACAAGAACGGGGGCAATCAGGCTTTTGTTAGGAGTGACACCTGACGCTTCTCCTCAAATTCATTGGCTAAAGCCAAAGGACATGGCCATGCATAACTTCAAAGGGAGCAGGAAGGTTCCACCCTCCTATGTCCCTAGGGCAAGCTCAAAATATTGGGTATACAAGACTGATGACCCCATAGCGAGGCTTTTAGAGCAACTGGTGAGAGCTCGGGGGTCGGGAGCAGTGTGGCATACTTAAAAAAATTTAAGTGGGGATTGGGGTTTAAAATAAATTACTATGTTATCCTTAATTTTTCTGCACTTTAGTTTCTCCAATTGTAAAATGGTCACCTGGGCCCCTTCTAGATGAATATTTTTATTTTAAATTTTAAGTGTGTAATTTGTATTTAGCAGAGTTTGCATCAGGAGTTTAAAATCTTTCCATCTGTCCCTCAGGTATTATGTCAGGGTTGTAGGTATTTCCTTTCTTGACTCCGCAGAGGATTCTGATGGAGGCAGAGACGAGCGAGGAGTGTCTCCGGGGAGTGGCAATGGACCTCCCACTGAGCATTGCTGTTCCAGATGTTTTTACAGGAGACACAGCCTCTTCCTGTTAGGGGCACATGCCAACTCGGCATGGATTTCATCAGAAACACCCCCACAATGTCCTTTTAAAATGGGGGGAAACACCAGCTCCCTGAAGCCTGAAAGCTCCTTGTTTCCGTTGAACTGTCATACAAAGGGGAAAGTCTGTTTCGGCTCAAGGAACTAGCCATTTATCAGCTGTTACCAGGCCCTGTGGAGGACAAAGGAGTGATGCCGAATGGGTTATGCTGTTTGGAACTTCCCTTCCAGTCTCACAGGGGCAATTTTTAATGAAAAATAGAATCTGATGTAGAATATTTTTAGGATAGTTATAAAAAAATTATATATAAATATTAGGGTAATACATCTTGGAAAGATTCTTTTAAACTTTCTATTAAAGTGTAATATACATACATAGAAAAGTACACATTTTGATGTTGTTTCACCAGCTGGGCACACCCATGCCACACACTCATAGAACCAGGACCCAGACCAGGAAGCAGAACATGGTCCGCGCCCCAGAGGCCCCCACTGTGGTTCCTTCGGATTTCACCCCCTCCCCCCATTCCCACTGACTTCTAACAGTGCACATTAGTTTTGCCTGTGTTTGTATTTCATGTAAATAGAATCTTGAAGTCTATACTCTTGCACATCTGGCTTCTTGTCCTCAATGTTATGAATGTAAGATTTATCCATATTGTGCTGTGTAGTCGGGATGGTATTTCGTTGTGCCATTATACCACACATGACTCATCCATTCTATTGTTGATCTGTGTTTGGATAGTTTCCAGTTTTGCCCATTAGAAATTGTGCCGCTATGAACATTTTGGTACATATATTTTGTTAAGCATATGAATGTGCTTCTGGTGGGTATATACCCAGGAGTGCATTTTGGGGGTCACAAGGCGTGCACATATTCAACTTCAGTAGGTAGCACCAAACAGCTTCCCAAAGCAGTTAGAACTAGTTTGCTCTCCAGCCCCCAGCCAGCAGCATGTAAGAATTTGAGTTGCTCCATATCTTTGCCAACACTTGGTATTTTCTTCTTGGAAGCTTTTCCGTTAGAAAAATATCCTTACTAGAGTGTTTTTCCATCTGAGCTAATTTCTTCCATAAAAATAAAAAAGTGAAAAAAATAACCCACTTAGCAAAATATGCACTGATGGCTGAGGTGCACTGAGAGACTCGAAGATCAAACATTGTACGTTGTCTGAGGCAGGAGCGAGCATGGTGGTTTCATAATATGTGGGAGGATCTTAAACTCGGTGTTTTTTCTTGAGTATCTTTCAAGTGATACATAAAGGCAAGACACCAGATAATGGCTTTCTTTTCTTTTCTTTTCTTTTCTTTTTTTTTTCTTGCTGAGGAAGATTTGCCCTGAGCTAACATGTGTGCCAATCTTCCTCTCCTTTGTGCGTGGCTCACCACCACAGCATGGCTGGTGAGTGGTGTAGGTCCATGCCTGGGATCTGAACCTGTGAACCTGGGTTGCCGAAGTGGAACGTGCAGCACTTTAACCACTCAGCCACAGGGCTGGGGGCCAGGCCCTATAATGGCTTTCTAAGAGGAGATAAGTATTAAAAATTTGAAGCAAAGTTAAGAGTTAAAGATGAATCTCATACAGACATGCCTTTTTTCCCTAAATTTCTCAGGTAAATTTCTGCAAGAATTTACCTTTGACTTCCAGTGTCTTTTTCTCCACTTCTCCTCCCCACAGTCCTCACGAAATGATTCCATTTGCTGCATCAGGTGGGACTTCTGCTGTTTCTTGTGAGAATGTCCAGCTTATTGAAGTCTTCCTTAGACACAGGCACATACATAACCACTGCTGGATTGTTCAGCTTTGTGTGGTGTGCCGTGTGGGGCCTCTGTTGGCAGACATCATTTGTGACATTTGATGCAGTTTGCTTTGTGGACTACAAAGCTGATGAGAGTCAGAAATGATGGAGTGGTGCCTTGACTTAACTTTCAGTTGCCAGCATAGAATAGTGTGTGGGTGGGGTCCTGTTAATAGAATTTTGTTTGTAAACCATTATTCAAATGAATTAGGAAACTAAGAAGATACATGAAAAATGTACATGAAAAGCGATATTGGCAGCTACTTCAGTATGGTGGTGGCTAAATAGATCCTTTCTTCAGATGGGCTAACTTGTGAGCATTTATTCAACTTCTCTGGGCTTAAGGGGATACACCTGGAAAAGTCTAGCACCTCCTCACTTACACATACTCATTGATTGAGTTCCTAAAGTATTCGTAATAGCATATCATCGCACATGTGCTGTCTCCCCAAACTCTTCTCTGACTTCTGCCTTTCAGAGCACCCAGCAAGCCCACTTTGAGGTTACCTGCCCAGTTTGGAGTGTTCTCCACACTGTCTTAAAATCCCCTCTCAAATGGCCGTTGTTGGTGGCTGGGGTGCTGCTGGGTGGCCACTGTTCCTAGATACTCTCACCTGTCCCCTGAGACAGTTTTGCTTCTGGCTCCCTTTAACTACTCCCCCAGCCCTAGTTGTGTCATTGCTGCTTAACTCTGGCATGTGACCTTTGGATCTGGGTCACAGTGGTTCACTGGGGGCAGGACTCTTGCGTCTTCCTTGGCCAGTAATGTCCCTCAGCCTCACTCTCACCTTGGAACTGACCAGTCTTTCTGGAAACTGACCTTTGCTTCATAGCAACCCTGTGAACTATGTTATCACGTAGATAAGTATCTTGGCTCGGGCTACTAAAAGAAACTACCGTAGACCAGGTGGCTTATAAACAACAGAAATTTATTTCTTACCTTCTGGAGGCTGGAAGTCCAAGGTCAGGGTGGCAGCATGGTTAGGTTCTGGTCAGGCGCACTCCTTGATTCAAAGATGACCATCTTCTTGCTGTGTCCTCACGTGGTGGAAGGGAGCTAGCTGGCTTTCTGACTTCTTTTTAGAAGAGCCTAATTCGCTGCATGAAGGTTCCACTCTCATGATCTAATCCCCCCCCCAAAGTCCTCCTCCTAATACCATCGCGTTGGGGGTTAGGATGTCAACATTTGAACTGGGGGCAGGGGGTACAAGGATTCAGTCCATTGCAACAATTTCAGTAAGTACATTTGGTGAGCAAATATGGTGACTTCATTCTGGACAGCCCTTGGGGGCTAGAGGTAGGGTTGGTGCCTGACTTAAGACTAACTTATTTTATCAAGTCTCTGAAGGAAGAGGAGGTCAGAGAGGTTAGCCTTCCCCGTCGGGTGTCTGGACCTGTCATCTGGACTCCCAGGCGTTGCTTCTCTGGAAATACACTGTTTCACCTCCAGTGACCTAAGAGCTGGCTGTTTCTTCTTTGCCCCCACCTCCCCACTTACAGACCACCAGTCAGACGGAGCTGGAAAACTGGATCACCGCCATCCATTCTGCCTGCGCAGCTGCCGTCGCAAGACACCACCACAAGGAAGACACGCTCCGACTCCTGAAGTCAGAAATCAAGAAACTGGAACAAAAGATTGATATGGATGAAAAGATGAAGAAAATGGGTGAAATGCAGCTGTCTTCAGTCACTGATTCAAAGAAGAAGAAAACTATATTAGATCAGGTAATCATTCTTCCGTGTTTAGACTTGGGTGAAATCGTTGGGTCTCTAAAGTTTCTCTGCTGCCTTTGGAATCGAGAAACATCATCGGTTATCTTGTTGTCAGCTTGTCACCCAGGCTGCTAAATTCTTTATTGTGACTGTCACTTTTCCTCACCCATTGTTCACAGTTGATTGTTATGAGCTAAAGGGAACAATATTACATTGAATGAAAGACAGAAATCTAATAGAGGAGCTTTCCCACTGCCACCAGTGGCATGCTGTTCTAGGGGATCGGTGTAATTGGAAAGTCTGCAATGTCATTCTCCACCTTATTGGGTTGACTTGGAGCGCGACTATGGTGGGGATTAATTCCTGACTCCTCAATAGATTTAGATTTCTAAATATAGAAAACGTAGAGTGTGCTTTAAAATATATATATACATAATTGCTGTCTATGAGCATAAGTGTGTGTCATGCTAAAAACAGAAGATTTAGTTGGATAACAAAGGACATTTTTGCCTTTTATTCAGTTGTTTTAAAGTCAGTAGTAATGCTTTGAAACTTTGTCCTAATGTGTAGAAAGGAATTATGTGAATAAATGCTATTTAAATAATTGAAGAGTCGATGATGTGGACCAGCATGTGCTCTTCGGTATTTCTGTCCCTCTGTTCTTTCCTCCTATTACCTGACACTATTTTTTTTCAATTGAGGCAAAATTCACATAATATAAAATTAACCTTTGTTGTGTCTGTGAGGAAGAGTGGCCCTGAGCTAACGCCTTTTGCCAATCTTTCTCTTTTTTGCTTGAGGATGATTGGCCCTGAGCTAACATCGGTGCCCATCTCCCTCTATTCTGTATGTGGCACAGTGCCACAGCATGACTCGATGAGTGGTGTAGATCTAACCCTGTGTACCTGGGAGTGCACAACGTGGAGTGCACTGGGCTTAACCACTACACCGCCAGGTTGGCCCCTAAAATTAACCATTTTGATATGTACAATTCAGTATCATTTAATACATTCACAGGTTGTTCCCCTCTGCCCTGACATTCAGTTTTTATGGATTTACCTATTTTGGATGTTTCATATAAGTGGAATTACATATCATGTGACTTTTTGTGTCCAACTTCATTCACTTAGCATACTGTCTTGGAGGTTGTGCCACATTGTAGCAGGTGGCAATCTTTCATTCCTTTTTATGGCTGAGTATTATTCCATTGTATATAGACACCACGATTTGTTTATCCATTCATCCATTGATGGACATTTGGGCTGTTTCCACTGTTTGACTGTTGTGAGTAGTGCTATGAACATGCATGTACATTAATGCTATATTTTCAGTTGAAGTAACAAGGTAGATATCAACCATTCATCATTGCCCATAACATCATTAACATCCCTAAGCCTTCACTATATGCCAGACCCTCTACTAAGTCTTATGCTTGCATCATCTTATTTAAACATCTCATCACCTTAGGACGTAGGTGTTATTTTCCCATTTTGAAAAATGAGGAAATGTCTTAGCTACTCCCTATGGCTGGAACTGTGTATTCCAGAGCCTGGCTCTCCACCACCCAGTGTTTTCCATTTCCCGTTCTGTATTCTCTACCACTCACCTCTCCTCAAACAGTCTTGGTCTCTTTGCCTCTGATCTTTAGTTCGCCTCGCTTTTCCTTTGTCTTTCTATGAAAGCCACCTCTTGTAAGTCATATAATTCTCCAGTGCTGAAAATCTACATTTTTTACTTCTGCTGTGGGTGTGTGGCCCAGAGCCTGGAGCTGATGAACCTATAATGCCCATAAACATGAAATCTATGATGAGGAACACAGAGCAACTAATGATACACTTTCTGTTTATCCTTCTGACTTTATGGCTATAGGTCTTTGCAGAAAAACGTGTAAGCTATGGAGACAATAATATTTGACCTGCTATTATCTGAAAAACTTAAGGTACTTGTTGTTTAACCCTCAGGATTAAAATTAATACCTTTACAGCAAATAGATGTGTAATATTTGTGTAGGATAAACTTGTTAAGATTTATCTTCCCTTTTTCTCACCTTTTCCCACATTGTCACCTCTGTAGATCTTTGTTTGGGAGCAAAATCTCGAACAGTTCCAAATGGACCTATTTCGTTACCGCTGTTACTTAGCCAGCCTCCAAGGCGGGGAGCTGCCGAACCCTAAAAGGCTACTTGCTTTTGCAAGCCGACCAACGAAAGTGGCAATGGGCCGCCTCGGAATCTTTTCGGTATCATCCTTTCATGCCCTGGTGAGTCGAAGCTGATGTATTTTTGAAAAATATGCATCTTGAGTATTAATCCTGAGCAGGACTTGACCAGAGTCTCTGAAGTGTTTTTCTAGGTCACTGCTGTGTATGGATTTCTGACACGTTCTTTCTCTGCAGTGGGTGCAAACCTTCATTCGAAGTCATTCTGAAATTTATTACTTAAGCCTCTCTTGATGGGGCCTAAATTGTTGTGCAAAGAAAACATGGAAGGTATTATCTTAAGAGATCTTTGCCTGTAGTGTTTGTTGATAACTTATGTCGTCTTTTGGTAGAGTCATGTTTCTAACACAAATATATGTATTTTACATTAATTTTATGGAAATGGTAAGTGGAGAGCTCTCTCATACATAAATGTGTTGTCTCTGTCTCTCTCGCACACACGAAAAACATACACCAAATATCGAAAACTGATCTCTTTGGAGATCTCCCTTTCCAGTTTATTTTTTAGCATCGTTTTGATGGCCATAAATACCTAATGCATAAAGGAAGGCAAAGACCTTCCATGATTTACCAGCCCAACATATGTTGGAAGAGAATTTTCATTAGACCTCCAGGGCGGTGGATTGTATAGCTGTGTTGTGTGTTTGCAGTGTGTAATTTCGTGTACTTGCTAAATCGTGAAGAGCTTTATGTGCTTTTGGCTCCTTTCTTCTCAGAAATTGCTATGCGAGTAACATGGTTTTACCCTATCCAAGTCAACACCCACTTAAAATGTACTACACCTTAGCACATTTGCTGTGGAATTAAATGTTAAGTCTCAGGTTCCAGAAGCTGCTTTGGAAAACCTTAGCTGTGCTGCTCTTGGCTTGCTGTGTCAGCTGTACCCTTCAATTGAATTCAGAGCTGTAATTCAGTCAGAGGCGTTTGTATTCTTTATAAATAGATTAGCGTCATCATCTGGATAATTAGGGGTAGATTTACATTTTTAAAGAAGTCTTAAGCCAATTTCTGGAGTTATTAAAACTGGCACCCTGATTTGTTCTGTTAATTACAGCTCAGCTCCTGGTCTCCCTGGCTACCACCTCTCCTTATAGCTGTTAGGTCCTATTTTTGAGTAGTGATGGGTCGAAGTACTGCGATGAGTAAGTCTTGCAAATGGTTTTCAGTTTGTGGCTCTAAGACTCTTTCTCTGAGACCCAGACGCCAATTTTTAACTTAGCCAAATCTCAGTTTGCCTCTTCTGCAAAAAAATCGGGATAAAAATTCTTATTTACCTCTTTGTAAGAATGTCGTAAATTGAGGGAGCATTTTTATTAAGGAAGCTTATGGTGCTAGTGATGTGGCATCAGCGTTAATACTGAATCCTGAGTAGCCAAACGTCTCTTTTCTTTTATCCGGCCTGATTTTGGAGAAAGTCATTTTGCTGTCTACCAAAAACTTCTGTGCCTTAATTATTTTCTTCAAAGCCATTGGAGCTAACTTCTCTGAGATGGAGAAGTAAAAGCCACTGTATTACCCTTCCATAATTCATCTTCAGACCTTCTAATTTCTTCTATCTCAATATCTGTGATTTGTGGGTGCTTTTGATGGGCAGGCTATTGAAACCTGGCCAGTGGCAGATGGGGGTGGAGGGTTAGTAACTCTTTTAGGTTTTTTGGCCAGTGATTTTTAAAGAAGAATATTTTATTCCATATCTGCAACTCTGTTTCTTTGTTCTTTTTATGCTGGCTGCATCAGCAGTGGGAATCTGCATGTCTCTATGTCCTCGCAAACTTCTCTTTTCCATGAGGGGTATCATTTCCGACAGAACAAGTTAGGCAGGCCTGTTGGATATCTATTCCTGTTTGTTGCTGCAGCTCCTGCAGGAGATCCCGGGCAGGGAATTTTCCAGGCTGATTTATTGGATACTTATTTTTTCCTCCTCTTCTTGTCATTTGACCCCAGGGAATTTTATTTTTCCCCTTGGAGTTGAAATGTTCTTCAATTTAGCCTTTGTCTAGGCATTTTTTTTTTTCTCCTTTTAAGTGGGGGGCGTGGGAGGAGGAGGTGTGAGGGCAACAGGGCGAGGGGAGGAGACTTGAGCTACAATTTAAGTACCATTCACCAGGAGGGCTTCCCATAATACTCAGTGATTTGCGGTAATTAACTGAAGGGTCCCCGCTGTACTCTTTGAAAGAAGGTTATCATTGTTCTTGTTTGCACAGATGAGCAGAATGATAGAGTAATCAGGTCCCAGCCACAAAGGGAGGCATTGTCTGGGCAAAGATCATTGAGAAACTCTTGAGGTCTTGTCCAATAGTTCTTTTGCTAGCCTTTTTTTTTTTTCCTTCTAAATCCCTTTGCTCATTTTGAGTCATTATTATCTTGGGGTTAGCAGTTGCTTTTGCTGTTTACAAGGTCCCCAACAGTTTAGCATAGTTACTGTAAGAACCTTAAATAAAGTGCCCATTTTTGAAACAGACTGAGCCAACTGGTCAGCTGGTAACTGAGAATATTTATGGTTGTGTGAGTTTCTCTTCCAGACTCTGTTTTTCTACAATTATAAACTGAGGAGTTACTTTTGAATTGTTGTAACCGTGTTATGTAGGATCTCTGCTTTTGCTTTTGCGATGTTTGTTTATTTATTCATTCGTTCAGCAAATATGTGTGAGTGACTGGCATATGTTAGTTACTGTCCTCATAATTAGGGTTATGGCAGTGATCAACCCCAGTGCTCCTGTCCTGTGGGAGCTTGTGTTCTTGTGGGAGAGATGGATAATAGATAAGTAAGTAATTAAATAAACACAATAAATATAGATATTGATGTGTGCTATGAGGGAGGTAAATAGGGTAATACGTATTGATACATATACACACACGTACATATGTTTATATATATACACTATCTATATCTGTCTATCATCTATCTATCTATCTGGCTGCCTGTGTGTATGTGTATATGTATCTATTTATGGATAGATTATCTACTTATAAATATATATATATATATAAAAGACCAAATGGACATTTTTTTTCTCTAGGATTTTACCCTTAACACTATTTCCTCAGTGGTTGTTATCCTCATTTTGTCATAACTGACATTGACATAGTCACACAAGCATGTATGTGTGTCAGCACCTTATAATTTATTTCTTCTCCAAACTTTGTTTACCTTTAACTTAGAAAGTGATGAAAATAGAGAAAAGAAAATGTTCACATATTTGATATCAACATGTGCCTTTTGTTTTGTGATTTTGTTCCCTGACACCTTGAATCTAACTGTAGATGAGAGCTCTTTCTTATAGAGCTTTCCCCCTGCTGTCCGGGAAACCTCATTTTCCTATGCCGGGATCTGGGTTTTCTTACGTGCTAAGCTGGGAAAGTGCAAGACCTCTCAGCTCCCTCATCTTCCTATTTTCCTTTGGGACCCAAACCTCCTTCCTAATACCGCGCAGAGAAGTTGTTTTGATTCCTGTTTTTAATGTATGTGAGGTCTTTGCCAGTCTACTCTTGGGGCTTCCACGGTATTTACTCTGTCACTACTGAAAACCCCAGAGAAGCCTGCCTTCTAACCAGCATGCAGACTGCTGGGGAAGCCCCTTTGGTTACCCAAGAATATTCCATCCCCTACATGGCTGCCAGTTGGCAGCCATCACACTGGGAGTTGCCCGTGTGGGAATCTATGACAAGTGGGTTCCAAGACATTCACCTCCAGCAATGAAGAATGGGTGGGGAAGTTTCATGTCAAGTCTGACTCGCTCTGCCTCCTGGCACTCCCTTCTTTGAAAGGAGAGCCCGTGGGTGGCCTATTGAGATCTCCTGGCAGGAGTTCCCTTAAGTGCCTGGGACTTTGCTTACCACCTGTAGGGTAAAGTTCAAGCCTGACTGTTTGCCTGGGAAGGACTTTGTGGGGTCCTCACAGAGATTCAGCATCTACTTGAGCACTTAGCACAGTGGCAGATTGAAATTTGGCTGTTCCCTTCTGAAATACTTGTCTGGGTTGCTGGCATCTTGCAAGTAACTCAACATAGTTTAGTTTCCTTTTTCTGTTTTTTGTTTTCTAGACAAAATACAACTGTTATTCCCCTTTCACCTAATCATAGGACCTGCAAGGCTAGTAAGGTGGCTTCACCATCTTCATGAACCCAAGTCCCTTCCATCTTGTTGTTCTGCCATCCTTGAAAAGGCTTCTATCTGAATATTCTAGGCTGGCTAACATGTAGACTTTCCTGACATCAGGAAGGAGGAACATGAAGGATAATGGAGAGTCCCCCCTTCTGAGGATGCTTCCTGGAAATTGCAAATAGCCCGTCTTTTACCTCCCATTGACCGGAACTTTCTCACAAGCCCATGTTCCGCTACAAGGAAACTAAGTCAACTTGGGGGAGCCATGTGCTCAGCTGTGTTTGGGGTTTCTCTGACTGAGGTACAAGGGAGAGTGATACTGGCCACCACTATTACTTGCCTAATTAGGAAAGTGAGTTTATGTAATTCTAAGAAAACTAAATAGAAGAGATTTGTAAATTTAGGTTTAATGTGGAATCATAGAAACCAAAGTCGTCTGTTTTCACTATTTTTGCTGACACTTAGGCACTGTTTTTCATTAGAATGCCGAAAAAGCTCTGTAGCGTTTGGGGAGAATCTCAAGAAAGTGTGCTAATTTAACTTGATGCCAGAGTTCAAGCCTGTGACCCGAGGACATCTAATTGTTGGAAACATAACAGTACATTCTATTACTATTTTATTTATTTTTACTGATGATTTCAGACAATGATTGAGTTTGCTAACCTTTCACTTACATTTATAGTCATGGAGGGCCCTCAAAGTCTGAGTGTGTGTGAGTCATGGATTAAACGTTTTGGTGTTTGGGTCAGTGTTGGTTGGCGTAATGGAGGAGGGGTCTTTGAAGGGTGCGACTTAGTGAGGACTTTGAGAACAGCTGAGTGGTCCAGACACATCTCTCTTGATGATGTCCCTCCTTGCTGTCTTCAGGTGGCAGCACGCACTGGAGAAACTGGAGTGAGAAGACGTACTCAGGCCATGTCCAGATCTGCAAGCAAGCGAAGGAGCAGGTTTTCTTCTCTTTGGGGTCTGGACACTACCTCCAAAAAGAAGCAGGGACGCCCCAGCATCAATCAGGTGGGTTCCAGGGTGGATGGAAAAGCAAGCGTAGATGGCTTCTGTGACCACCTCACACTGGGATGTGTCTGCGTGTGTGTGTTCCTTCGTTGACAATGAGTCTTATTTAAAATCAGCTAGTTGACTCAAAGAAGTTAGTTGTGTTAGGGGCTTTTAATAGATAATATACACCCATAACATTGAACTCTGCTATTAGTCTATCACCAAGCTCCAGTCCTCCACCTGCATCCTTTCCAAACCCCGGTTAATTACAGACCTACTGAGAGTGCACAAGTCATCTGGAGTCTTCAGAAAAAACCAGGGCTTGATGCTGAAGCCAAGTGGGCACCTGAGCACAGAGTCTTTTAAGCTGCCTCTGGCGCTGGATCAAAGGCAGCCTCCAGGGAAATCTGATTGTTTCTTTGCCCTTGACTTTCTGGGGTTGACATTAAATGAGCAGTTCGTCTGCCTACTGGTTTGAGGAACCAGGAATCTGAGAGTGCTCGCTTGCTGCCTGGACTCCCTTCTGCAGAGATGCTGGGGCTTGAAGGGGACCTCAGTACATCATGAATGGTACCCTTCATGAATGTCGGTGTCAGGCCTCTAATACCCGTGTGCTGCGCCTCCTTAATTTTACTCCTTTACCAGCCATGGCCACTTTCCTACGGGAGTTGCTGCTGAGAGGCTCACTCTCCATTGTCATTGTCATTCTTCTTTGGCTTTGAGCAATGAGTGGCTCCAGAACTGCTTCAGGTTTTAGGGACTGAAGAGACACGGGTATTTGAAAGAAGGAGAATGTCCAGTACTTGGGCTGCAGTGGCTGGAAAGTGAGGCGCTGGACTTTTCTGAGGTCATGACAAGGATTACCAATTTGACCTCTTCACTCTGAGCCCTTAGGCAAAGTGAGAAGTCAGTTGACTGACTTAAAGAAAGATCCCTCATTATTTGTTCTGACAATTCTAGCCATTCTTTTACCTAGAAACTGAAATTCACAGGAGAAATTCGTCCTGAAAGCTGATGTACTAAGTCCTTCCCTGACCAACATGCTCGCCATTTAAAACATGGAGGGTCTGTCTCCTTGGTGGAACTGGCAGGAGACCAGAGGAGCAAAGGATCGGAGGGCCTGAGACTGTGCAATCCTGCAGTGTGTCCTGTGCTCTGTGGGGAGAGTAGAGCATCAAGGTGGCTGCCATGCGTTTGGATTCTAGTACATTTGAAGAAGACACTGTTTGGAGGAAAGTCAGTATTTCACTGGAAAAACCATGCAAGAAACTCGCTAGCTGTTGATGAAATCTGCAAAAGAATAACATTACCGATCAGCATCCGTCCCCTCCTTTTGGGAGGTGGTGTCTTTTTGTATGCATCCTCTGTCATTGCAGATGACTCAGACCACGGCTATAAATATGTGAGAGCCTTGCAGTTGGCAACTGGGCTTGAACTTCTCTGCTATCAAAAGCCTTGGTTCATATGGTTCCACTGTGTTGGCGCCAGGTTAGGGTACAGCCCATGGCTGCTGAAATATATAGCTGAATTTAAATGAATCCGAGAGAATGTTTTTAACGTTTTTTTAAATCAAAGGATGATGTCATATCTCATAAGCAATTCTTGTTATTCTCTCTTAAAGTAAGAGCTGAGAAAAACTTCTTGGGGGCTGGCTTGGTGGCATAGTGGTTAAATTTGTGTGCCCTGCTTCAGCAGCCAGGGGATCAGTGGTTTGGATCTTGGGCGTGGACCTACACACTGCTCATCAAGCCATGCTGTGGTGGCATCCCACATAGCAGAACTAGAAGGACTTACAACTAGGATATACAACTATGTACTGGAGCTTTGGGGAGGAAGAAAAAAGAGGAAGATTGGCAACAGATATTAGCTCAGGGCCAATCTTCCTCACCAAAAAAAAAAAAAAAAAAAAATTGCATACCTTTAAAAAAAACAAAAAACTAAAACTTCTTGCTTAGCCATAAGCATACCAATAGAAATTTACTTATTAATTCAGTACTTGAAATGGATAAAAATAGTATGTTTCTATATATCTCATTTGCATCCGGGCAAAGGCTTTTTCATAATCATGTGTATTATCCTGACCGTACACGTTCAGTTTAGAGCCAGTATATAGAATTTCTCATGTCCATGTGTTTAGATTTTGACTACCTAGTGGCATTAGTACCCTCTTCTGATTTTAATCCTGTCTTTAGGTTAGCAGGATTCATTAAATTTCAAATAATAGACAAATTTCTGTTTTTTTAAATAAAAAACATTTTCTGTGGTATTGTGGTAAAGTAATTATAAATGTATATTTTCAGCTTCCACTCAACAGTATTAAAGAGTAAACTAATCGTTATTGATGGCTATCTGATCAAGTATGTGATGCTATGGCAGAAATTCTTCACTGAGAACAAATCTAAGATGTTCATTGTTTTTGCAAGTTTATTTTGTTTCAATGTAGAGGAATTATCCATATCTAAAGCTATCTTTTCTTTTGAATTGTCAACGATGTGGGAAGTGATCTACAAGGAGGAACATGTTTTCCATGGTCTGCTACCTGAATTATTTTAGCTGCTTTAGGATTTGATGTAGGAGTATCTGGAAACTTCTGGAATGTTTTCTAATAGCCATGCCCATTTTGCATTCCCCTTCCCATGCTTCATTTCTCCTTTTACCCAGATTTCTTTCTAAGACGATGCTTTTGTGTCTGCAGGTGTTCGGTGAGGGAACTGACGCCGTGAAGAAGTCTTTAGAGGGAATCTTTGATGACACTGTTCCAGATGGCAAGGTAAAAATAAGCACATCTTCCTTTTCTAAAAGCACCACGAATGCATCAACATTGCACAATGTAGTGGTTTCTTGGGATCCTAAAATTAAGTAGACTCACTATTAAAAGCTGAAATGATCAATTCTTTAAAGTTATTAATAGATCAACCAGCGATGGGAAGCATTTTACATTTAAAACTTGACAACGATAAGAACATCCTCCTTCTGACATAGCATTTTTGATACTTATCATTTGGATGTGTAAGTTTCCATCTAGAATGTAAGAGGAGATTGGGGTCTGGGTAGCTGAATTTTTTATGCCATTGCCAATTCCTTTTATGTACAACTTCCGTTCCCAAGAGGAGAGTTCTTGTTGCCCTCCCTCTCTGCCCACACGTGCTATTTTGCTCCCATTAATTTCAAAGAACTGCTCTGATAGTATGTTCTTAAAAATATATATATTTGCCTCCCAAGATAAGTATTCAATTAAAGATTCACAGACTTGGTTCAGCCTTGTGCTTGCATTTAAAAGGGGCTTTCAAACTGGTTTGATGGAAGGCCCATAAAGAATATTGATTTTTTTTTTCCAGGCCACTTTTTTCAGCCTCTAAATATATGGACATCTCGAGTTTTAAAGATCCTAACAGTGATACCGGCGACCTCTTTGTTGGGGGGTGGTTCTGATGTTGATAACGTGAGCTTGGTATAATCTTCTGCTTCTTGGACTCAGAATCAATATGACAGAGGTCAGCTCTTGGTTGCCATGCAACCAAACAGTGGCGGTCAGCAGTTGCTCAGCCCCACGTTCTGGATGAAGCTGAGCCTCAAAAACCAGAATGTAGTGGGGAGTTCTGGCTGTTGGAGGGGGAGGAGAGAAGAGTGGCCATGGGTAGGCCTTTTCTGTCTTTCATAACCAAACTGTTCTTGGATGATGTCATCTTGGAAATACCCATCCATGGCAATCTCTTTGGATCTTTCTCTGTTTCTGATGAAATTTGATGAAATTAAATTGCTGTCCCTAGGTGCAGTCCGAGTATAGTTTTTGATGTTAACGTAGCCGTTTCTGAAGTTAGCTCGTTCATCTTGCATACCATTCTTAATATACTTTTAATATCGAGATACCCTCTTCCCAGCCAACAGATCCTGGAAACTACAAGTTTTTCCCTTGTCTTTTTGTGTTACTTTTTTGTTTTTTCATTTTTTCTAGATGCTTCTTTATCCCACTTCTTGGCCAGAATGGCTTGTTCTCAAAGAGCAGTTTAGATGCAAAACTTGGGTAGATCCAGTGCTAAGGGGCACTTATTTAATGTGGCACAAGGGGACAGAGCAGGAAGATTCCAATCATAGTTAATGGGATTTAGGCAAGTTGATTGCTTTTTGACCGTCCCTTCCCTGGGGTTCCATTTATCTGTGAAAGCAACACCATTCAAAGGCAGAGCTGAAATTGTCTTCTTCAATTGAATTTAGTTTAGTGGCTTTTACAAAAAATATCTCCCCCATTCAGGGATCTGTTCTTTTTATGTATGGAAGTTGTTTGTTACCATCTCTCAGCCTTTATTTGGAAATGTGTTTCTTCTTGTAATTTGCTGATCCCAGCCTTGTTCTTGGTAATCTATAGATACCTATTTGCCAATCAGTGACCTGGTTATAAACCAATAATTAAAGCTTATTACTTAGCACATATTGAGCATCAATATTTTTATATTGCCAAAACCCAGCATAATTCTTTCTTTGCTTATTATACTGGGCTCCTAATATTTCATCAATCTATAGGGTGTTTCCTGGTTTAGCTGTTTAGCTTGCTTAAATGTAACCAAGCTGCTGAATGTGCACATAAGATACTTCTTCTCCCATCCCTACGAACTTGGTGCTGCTCCCTGATCCTCAGGCCAAGTGATGTAGAGGGTGGAGTGATGGTAACAGCCTAGGGAGGCTTATTTTTGCCACGTTGTGCCATAAAGCTCATCCTTGATGTTCTCTGAACCTCATCTGGAAATGGAGCTGTCTCCCTCCCAGAGGTGTGCGAGAGGTCAGATGTGAGCACAGATATGATGCTCCTGGTAAATATGCAGTGCTAGAACTTCATCTTTGCTTTAAAAATTTCCATGGGTCTCATCGTTGCCTTTGAAACATACAGCTCCCATGGCAGATATTCTTGTGGTCGGAATTCGCTGCCCCAAATTTGAAATGGGTCCCTGGAAGAAATAAGAGCGATAAAGCTGAGCTGAATGGATGACCCATTTCTTTCTTTCTTCCAAATTTTGGTACACTCTCATTCATGCCATGCCTGCCTGTGGATGCTGTGGACCAGGTGTGAGATCTGCCTCATATGTGAGGTCCGAAATCTTGCTCACCCCTCTCGCCCAATAAAGCTCCTTTCTCAGTAACTTCTTTCTCTCTCTGAAGATTGCTCTATACCCCTCACCACTGCTACCACTTCTGTCCTGGGCCCTTTTCACAGGACTAGATAATTCCTATGTGCAATCTGGGGATCTAAGATCATTCGAGACTGACTGTTGCTGCTCTGCTAACTTTATTTCTTATTGTAGAGGGAGAAAGAAATGGTCTTACCTAGTGTCCACCAACACAATCCTGACTGCGACATTTGGGTCCACGAATATTTCACCCCGTCCTGGTTCTGTCTGCCAAATAATCAGCCAGCCCTGACAGTCGTCCGGCCGGGGGACACTGCACGGGACACCCTGGAGCTGATCTGCAAGGTATTGTTTTCTTGGAAAGAGCGGAGCGGAATGGGGAATCTTGGAAGACACATATGGAGACTCAGAGGTGTGTTGTGGAGGAAGTTACTTTAAAGCACAGCTTCATTTCATTTCAGGGCAGCTTTGAGTTCCTTCATCGTAATGGGCATAATAAATATAAATGCTTTGGGAAGAGAGGGATTCTTTTAAAGAAGCTTCTTTCAACATGTGTATTTGATATATTTGTAATAAGCATATTACATGCTCATTGCAAAAATTTCAGACCATTTAGGTAAAGAAGAAAGCAGAAATTTAAGTCCATCCTTACTCAGAAAATCCGGAAATAACCACTGTAAGCATTTTGGTGTTTGTCCTTCCATTCTCTTTTCTACACGCACACGCATGCATGTATTAATGACGTCACATTACTGTTTCTCATCTGCCCTTCAGCAGTGGCTGATACACCACAGACATCTTTAGGGAAGGGTAAACTGAAATAATTATAAGTTTGACCTCCATACAGGGAAATTCCTCTTCCTCTGAACACATAATTAGCTTCTTTTTGGTGACAAATGATTGAGCTCACTTTCCTACTTTCACCGTAAGCCATAGAAAGTCTTTGATCCTTTTCAAGGTAAAGCTGGTTTCATTTCTTTTTTTCCTCCTTGAAGGGCTGCCAGATGAATGGCCTGGAGCGAGGGAAGGGAAAGAGGAAAGAAAGGAGCTTTTCTTGTGGGCCTGTTTTTACTTTTCCGTAATTAATGGCATTCATAGTCTTGTTTAGTGGTCATATCAAGTCGGAGAAGGGGCTGATACTCCCCCATTGTACAGATGGAGAAGCTGAGGCTCAGAGCCTTAGTTCCTTGTCCGAGCTCACATCACATCAGTTGCTATGGGGGGACTCAATCCACATCCAGATGCTTCAAACATGGCTGTGTCCTCCTGTGCCCGGTGGATGGTCACAAGAACTGTCAGAACCTGAGTCAGTCATCAGGAGGGACGGTCCTTAAGGGTCAGAAGAATCTGGAATATGTTCTGAGAGGAGTGGAATGATCTCCCTGGGGCCGATAAAGGCAAAGTGGAACCCTTTCTATCGTAATTTCATCCTAGTAGGAGGTAGATGGATACAATGATGTTTTTAGGACCTTCTCATTCAACACAATGGTTGATAAATCCCAAATAACGCACTACCTCAGCAGGTACTCAACTCTGTAATTCTACAATCAGCAATTTTTGTATTTTTGGGGGCAGAAAAAAAGCACTAGAGCCTTTGTAAAGAAAAAATACGGCTCTTTATGTGAGTGGGGGAAATGGAATAGCCTGGCTCACATAAGCCTTTCGGATGGTCTTACATGGGGGCAAAGTAGAAGGGCCATTTGTTTCAGGACAAAGCTCAAATCAGCCCCCGCAGAGGTGTTAAAAATAAATGATACACTATTAAATGCTTTGAATCCTTCATGTACGTGTGTTCTTGCCTTTTGAAGATAATGGTATTTCTGTTCACATTTTTCATTTTAATTACTTAACAAAATTGGTCTATTGAGGATTTCTGCATTCCTTTATTTATAGATTAGCACGCTTCTTTAGAGACCCATTAATATTCTGCAGAGCTGTGGGAGTTATTCTCAGAACTGCAGCTGAAGGTGTCGAAAGTAGGACTCTGGCAGTTTTTATAAACCAAACTCTGGAGGGTCCTTCCAGGGAATAGCATTGCTTTGAGCCTGCTGCATACAATGGACTTAGAGCCAGGAATCGGAGGGTAGGTTACAGTTTTCCAATAACCGTGGATTGGTAGAAAATTGAATAGTGAGTGGGGAAAATAGGGCTTGGCCCAACTTTTCGAGCTTTTGCTTTGATAGAAATGAAGGGAAGGAGGAATAATATTGTCCCTGCAACTTAGAGGCCATCTTTAGATAATAAGGTGGACCTGTTCCCCTATAAAGTGTTTATTTCTGTCACTTGAAAGGGTTTTGGTGGCATCGTTAGGGCGCAAATCCCTTTCTTTAACAATAAAAGGTCATCCCGCCGAATTTTTCTTGAATCCTCAGCTCTTTTTCCCAAAGCATAGAAATAAAGACAGAAACAATATGGTGTGGAACAAGCTTACGTCTTGAGTTTAAAAAGGGAGAACTTTTGTGTGCATTTTAAGAAATTGATGGTCTCTGAAAAAGCATCCATGTAGGATAAATTACATAGTGTGCTCAGAACCAGGTGCCTTCTAAAGCTTGCCTCATCTTTGGAAAACACTTTATTGTAATTAGTGGAGGGATTTTATTCTTAAGAGGGAGAGAGATAATGGGGACAACAGTTCCACGTGTTATTAATGATCTAATTAATGATGAGGATTTTTTTTCTTTTGGAGGAGGGACTGAGAACAAAGGTAATTGTCAGAATGTCTGTCTTTTCTTTATTGTCATTCTCAACGTTGGTGATGGATACTTTCCTCAAATATTTAATAATCAATCTCTTTCTTCTGTCTCTTGCATTCAGCTCATTCTCTTTCCTATTCTATCTGATCCACATCATTTCACATCAGTTTGTCACCTGCCACCCGAGCACCAGTCAAGTTCTGGTATAGTAAATGTTTCAAGATCTACATTTCATGTGTGGTTCATGTTATGGATGTTACAAAAATGATTGTTGCTAAACATAGCAGGTAACCATGTTGCTCTATGGGTTTTGGATATATTCTGATCATTGCAATTACCAAAATAATTGCAAAAAATTCATTCATTCATACTCACTGATATTATTCATGTGTGACCATGAGATCAGTTTTATTTCATGCCTTCACTATGTTGCTCTATGGCTTTGAATATTCTGATAACCATTGGCATTTAAAAAAATAAAAGGTCACCTTGAAGGGAGGATAAATATCTTTGGAAATTCTGCACTAGTACTTTGTGTGTCTGTGTGTGCATGGATTTCTGTATGTGGTAACTGCATGCTTTTATGTTTTCCTGAGAAGTTTGTCTGAAATGGAAGAATTTGAAGAGAAATGGAAGAGCAAAACATGATGGATTAGAAGATTACGTTATTTTTCTGTTTTAATTGGCTCAAACTATTTACTGAAGAGATCTCTATTGTGTTTTGCTATTTCATCTATTGAAGTAGATGCAAATTTAAAAAAAAATGCTGACCAAACTAGAAATGGTTCTGTGATAATATTTATCTTATGGTATAATTTGCGGCTGCATTGCCTCAAAATGAATCAAATACTCTCTAAATAAGTTAAGTAAATGTACATTGGAAAACAAATTTGTACCACTTAAATTTTTTCCTACATGAATATCTCTTGAGTTAGGAAATTTTTTCTTGAATGTTTTGCGCATCTAAAGCAGCCCAAATATTTAGAATTACTATGTTAAAATGTTCATTAATATTTGGAATTCTTTTTGCACAAAGAAGTGTCGTGAACATGGTAAAGAGTTTGACCTGCTCTGATATTGACTTGCAGACACTTGAGGAGCATGAAATTCTTCTTGAGAATTCTGATGATCTGATTTAGTTAATTCATTAAGATTTTCCCTTTATGTTAGACCAGCCATGACTAACGAGGCTTTGTAATTGAGAAACATTTACCAAAATGATAAGACACACTGGTATATTGATTCAAAATCTCGTTTTCAGCGTAACTATTTATTGACCAAACTAGGAGCTTCTAGGTTACAAATAAGACCCTTAATAATTTTTATGATTGTGGGATGTGCTTATTTTTATCTTTTAAAGTTGTCAAGGCACCATTGTAACTTGAAGAAGTTTGGAAAATATGGTGGTGGAGGGGAGGGTGGCGAGAATCAGCCTTATTACGATTGTTCTATTTATCCTCCTTTTGTTCTCTTTGCTGTGTTAAACGCTCTAAGTGAGGTACCTGGACAATGGTGCCAGCTGTTGTTTGTCATTCTCTGCACATCTGTGTAAATGTTTTCAGCACAGTAGCATTTAAGGCATGATGAGAATCTCCAGTCTTCTTCAGGACCACCTTAAGATCTTTGGTGCCTGACAGTAGGCTGTCTCTCTCACGCTGAGGTTTCAGGAACCAGAAGCTTCTTAGATGAGGTTGCTATTTGGGTCTGATTTCCAGAAGACTGTATATTTAAATGGCAGCCTCACTGGGAGTGTCCACAAAGTGTTTATTAATAACGATGAGAACGTTTCCAAGTGGATTTGTTCCTGTTAACCAAGACCCCAGGAAGTTTCATCTCTTCCACTTCCACCTCAGTTGGAAACAGATGGTGAACCAAAATTTTTTGCTTCTAATTAAAGATTTCAGTGAGGACCTAGGTAGGCGGGAAGCATTTGTTGCTTCTGCCTCTGTGAAGGAAACTTCTCTTGCTTATCACGTCACCCCTATTATTATTAATTTTGTTATTTGTCTCAGTGCCTCTCCAGCCAGCAGTAGGTAGCCCACTTTAAATTTCCCTGTTCTCTATTTTTTTCTGGCTTACCCTTCCACCCTTACGTTATCTTTGACATCAGCAGTCTGAGTCTGTCAGACACTGAGCATTTGGTCTCCAATACAGACAGCGAAAGCCCAAAGGCCAAGTGCACGGGAATGTGTGGGCCCAGTGGCACCTGTGGCCACACAGTGGGGGTTCAAACTTTCGCATTACTCAGGAGAGGATACAAATTCGAGGGTCCCAAGATACACTGATAGAAAACTTCTTTATCAGTCCACTACGTGTTCAGAACGGACTCGTTTCCACTTTCTGAAAATGTGTTTCTCTAATGATGCAGGATGCCTGTCCTACATGTATATTTATTCAAAAAGCAGAACCATCGCTACCAACCTCTCGTTTTCTGTACGCCCTACAGCCACACACACTCCTGAAGACGGCATTTATGTTTTATTAATTTACGTGTTCGCAGTGCTTCACACAGTGTCTGGCATACTTAAGAGTTTGTTAGACATTAGAATGACTATTACTGGAATAATTATTGACTGTTGTTAGTTTGGCCTTAAAAATTTTTTTCGGGGGGAGTAGGATAAGCAGAAACAGTATTACACAAGTGAAAAATTGATTTCACTTATTTTGAAATAATTCTCATCAGTAGAGCTTTTGGTGTGAAGAGATTTTATATTTACTTGATGAAAAAATTTCAAACTTATGTAAGAGTAGAGAATCATGTCATAAGCTCCTGCATATCCATCACTAAGATTCCATAATTATCAAATTATGTTTCATCTGTTCACTAACTCACTCCCGTCCCCTGCTCTGGATTATTTTGGAAGCAAATTCCAGACCTCATATCTTTATCTATTAGTATTTTAGGATGTATCTAAAAGATAAGGATACTTTTAAAAAATGACTTAAACATTTGTCCCTGGTAATGCGTTTTCCTGTTACCATGTACTTTTGAGGAGCATTTTCTTACTTTTTCTTCTGATCTTCTTGAATGTGTGTTGAGGATTACTAATAAACCCATGTTGCCACCATTGCTTTTTCAAAAAACTTAAGGATGACTTTCTAGATAGAAAAAATCAGTTGACCCACCCTGGACCAATGGAGAAGGCCTGGAAATTTCAATCCTTAACTATTTTAGAGTTGTTTTCTTTGGGCAAGTCATTCAATGTGTTTTCAAAGTTGGACACATGCCTGTCTGTGCTGCCCCCGGAGGGAGTCTCACTCGGGGTGTATATAAATAAGACTGAAATCCAAATGCCTTGTCTTCACACTGACTTGCTTGCAAATGAACTGTTAACAACTGTCCCAGTGTCCCCATGTGGTTAGAAAAACAACTTTGCCTGGGCACAGCTTTTGTCCCATCAGTGTAAATACTTCCTTGCCTTTCTTGTCACTTCGCTGCTTTAATCACCTCTGTATGTTTGGAATTATTTTTAAGGGCCTCTTCGATCTGATGGATTTTGTTGCAAAACCGGTGTTAAAGGGTACAGTGAATCAGAAGCAGAAGTGAAGATGTGACTCAGTTGTTTCCATTGAATCATAAGATACCCAGGAATATTATTAATATGCTCAAGGAAAATTATTTTAAAATTTGGGTTTTAGATGTAACCTTTTAAGAAGTGTAAAAACCTTACACCCCCCCGCCTCCAGTCACGAATCTCTATTATTCTTGGGAAGACGTGATAATATGTCAGTAGAGAACAAATTATTCCTATTTACCATTGAACAGACGTTTTCTTTTCTTTTCTTTTGTCCCAGACCCATCAGCTGGATCATTCTGCTCATTACCTGCGTCTGAAATTTCTAATAGGAAACAAAATACAACACTATGTTCCGAAGCCTGAGGAGGACATTTATGAGCTGGTAATGTTTATGACTGTTGTCCAAGTACATTCTGTAGGAGATTATTTTTAAATTATATGTGTGCTCATGCTAATTGTGGTTGGTGAAGGAGAACAAATTCTAAAATAAATGAGCCTCATTCAGGGCTCTTAAGTTTGTGGGGATGGCCTTACTTATCACAATATTTCCGCGGAGTGGAAATGCCACCTTTGTTTATGCAAGGAGCGAGGCTGTGCTATCATGAAAAATTGAAATCCAGAGCTGACTCTCGGGTTGAATTTCAGTTAGTATTCCCAGCTTTCCTTCCAGCTTTGACAGTCTTTTGTTTTAAATTGGCGACTCGAGGATCAGCTGGCTGTTGTCAAAAAAGAAGTACCAACTCCAATTTTGTGTGACTTCTGCCTGCGTGTTGAAACTGACGGGTCAAATCCTGTTGGGTGGAAAAGGCAGCCATCTAATTATATGTCCCAGCCTTTCGGAATCGTATTTATGTAGATTCCTGCACAGACTTATGTATGTTTGAGTTCATTATGGGACTTAGGTTGTGAATTAGATCTGGATTTTTATATTGGCTCTATTGCTTACTAATTGTGTGCTATTGGCAAAAAAAAAAAAAAAATGAGGTGATAATACTTAATTTCTAGGGTTTTGCAAAGATTAGAGATCATAGTTCACATAGTAGATGCTCAATAAATGGTTGTTACGGTAATAACATCACGTCAAGTTGCTTTTTTGTTAGCCAAGTGGTGCATTTTTCAGTTCCAGGAAAGACAAATTTGGGGAGAAAGGCGCCTTGATCTTGGAGCTCGTTCTCTCTCTGCACTTAGTCATTCCTCTGGGGGCCACCGAGCTGCTTGCCATGAATCTGTGAATGATAACAGTATGACATCAGACAGGGTTTCACCACAGAAAGCAGAACTGAAAATTTAAATCTCAGTGGTCCCTTTATGAAAAGGGGAAGCGTGATTTAAAATTTAGTAGGGAATTTTGTTTCTCATCAACTTTTTTGCTGTTTACTTTACATACAATAAAACTCACCAACTTGAAGCACACAGTTCGCTGATGAGTGTTAACAAATAGATACAGACAGCCGTGTTTCCACCTGTCCCATCATAATTTAGCATGTTTCTGTCATCCTAAAATGTTCCCTTGTGCCCTTTGAAGTGTTTTTTAGTGAAATAGAAGAAAGGGTGTGGTGTGGTAACACTTTTATCATGCCATGCTGAGACAAGATAGAAATGACAAGTCCATTTTCAACCATCTCCTAAATCAATAAATGTTCACAGAGGAATGTCCTTTTAACAGTGAGTGGCTGATTTATTTTTTTTCTGGCATGGGGAAGAGCTCTGACTTTGTGCTGTCTGAGCAGAGGAAAGAAGACTATCTTCCTTACTTAAAAAAGGAAAGTGCGTTGCTGATAACCTGGAATAGCTATTAGATCATGTATTTTGCATCTTGGGGTTAATGACTCTTTCGTATCCTGAATGACAGGGATCATTCCTTGCCAGTTTCCACGTCCCTCGTATCTTACACATAGTAGGTGCTTGAGGCACGTCTTTGAAATTATATCGACTCATTATTTTTTAAGTCTTGGCCATTGTATGAGCTCATCCAACATAGGAGATTAAGTAAGGTGTGCCAAGCTTAGTCTGTTTGTGTCTACAGTTGCTATATACATATTATAATTATATTTTTAAAAAATAATCTAAAATACAGACAGACCGTGGTGCTCTTTCTTGCCCTGTTGCAAAAATGTCTCCGGCTCAGAGATCCCTAGGAAGCAAATGCTATAATCTTGCTCAATTTATTGCTCACTCGGCTCTATTTTCACCAAGATTCTTAACTTCTTTGTTCTTAGGATACCTTTGGCAGCCTGGTGAAGCCTCTAAGATTCCCTTCTCAGAATAATTTTTCAGTTGCATGACGTAAAATAGATAGGATTACCTATGGCCCAATTATCTTGAAATAGTTATCAAAAACATTTAAAAATTATAGATATGTGATATTTATTAGCTGATTAAATATTAAGACCCAGCAGTAGAGTAACAGCTGCCATTGTTTTGAAGTTGTGAAGAGCATAAATAATATTTTGAGATATTAGCAGCATCTAGAAGGTGATATGGAAATAACTGAGATTTCTGTCTGTAGCAAGGTCACACAGGCACTGCTAATATTGCTGTCTGTTGCCTACGTTCATTTATGATTGAGGGAAATGCTAAGTTTCAGTTACAGGTTAGTGAATATAAAGATGTCATTTTTTTCTCCATCCTTTCCATTCACAGACCCCTTGAATTCTGTCCGTGGGTCCCTGCTTACCAGTCCCTGCTTTAGGCCATTAAGCTGGGTGCAGTGTCACTCCAGGGCATGGGGTTTATGAACACACGGCGTTCCTCGATGCTTTATGAGAGTGTGCAGATCTGTTGTCCCTTGCTGAAGAGGTGTCAGACCACACATGGTTAATTGGGTTCCATAGCCCACCTCCATGCTATTTTTGATGGACTGGCGAAGCTCACAGATGTTTGAGGTTGTGTCCTCAAGAATGACTCATTCATCGATGGCTGTCCCAAAATATGTGTCCACTGCCATTGTTTAGTCAAATATTCTTTAGTAGTAAGGTTGATAGTTACTAAAATTGTGTACTATATTTTAAAGATCTTTTTGGGGATGTCTAGTATGTTTATTTCTTGGGGCAGAGGATTCTCTTGCCTATGAATGACCATGAATAGTTAGTTATCTACGTAGCTACTTTACTGGTTACATTTTAATATGAGTGATACGTATTTGACTACTTTTCTGTGGGTAGTTGGTCCTCGGATCCAATCCATGGGATGATAATGGATATGGAGGCACTGATTTGTCTTCAAACACCCGTATTAAATGTGTTTTTCTTAATGTGACAGGTGGGAATAAAGAGTTTACAGAAACACTGATCGATGGATTTATTCATTCATCCAGCAAATATTTATTTAGCATGTGTTGTGTACCTGGCACCATTCCAGCTGTTCTAGGCACTGAGATACACAAAAAAAATCTCTGCTCTTTGTGGAAACTACATTCGAGTTTATGGAGACAGATATAAAAACATGCGAAAAATGTTTTTTATAAAATCATGTAAATGTTTAATATTTTAGGGGATGTTCAGAGCTTGGGAAGAAGACATTAAGGCAAATGGATGGAGATGGGGCATCCAGAAGCAGGTTGTGCTGCTCCTTTAGATGTGACGTTTGACAGGGAGCTGAGCGAAGTGAGAGAGTCATAGAGGAATTTTGGAGGAAAGTGTTCTAGGCTGAGGGAACAAAGCTGCGGAAGACCCTGGCACGGAGGGTAGCGGTGGCGGAGGTGGCTCACTTGTGTGTGGGGAGGATGAGTGGTCAGGGTAAGCCAGCAGGCTGGGGGTGTGATGGGGATGCAGGAGATGATGGAGGAGAGGAGCAGGACAGGCCGTGCAGGGCCTAGGTGAGAAGGGACCTCTCAGGAGAGGAAGGGCATTATTTGACTTTGTTTACTAGGTTTGCTGTGGCTGATGTGTGGCCGGGGGACCTTAGGACATAAGAGAAGGAGCTGGGAGAGCAAGTAGGAGACTAGGGAGCGGTGGTTGAGGCAGTGGGTGATGGTGGCTTGGACCCCGGCACCCAAAAAGAGACGTGGTTAGAAGTGGTTGTGACTTTGTGGTAACTCTGGGACCTGGGTGATCAAATTATTTCCTGAAACTTGATGATCTTTTAATCTGTTTTTTGAAAAGAAGGAAAAAGTGCAACGTCACTTGTGATTGATTTAGTAAAATAAAGGAAATGTCTGTGATGTTTATGTATAAAATTTCAAAATTTATCGTTCTAGATATTGTGGTTGCGTTGAAAATATATTTTAAAGCACAGACCCTTCTTGAGATTTTACATATTTTAGTAGAGCTTTGTACTAAACTCAATTTTAGTCAAATCAGCCCATGGACTGTGGCCCAGGAGTGTGTCTGTATGATACTAAGTTATCGTTTGAGCCTAGCAGAAGACACAAAGACTTTCACACCAATTATGAAGAAAAGTAGGAGGCAGTAGTATGAAAGAATAAGGAAGATTATTCGTGAAGCTGCATTCCCACTGGATCTTTGGCAAAGCGTTTGGAACGTTCCGGAGATGATTAGAACAAACAGTGATATACTGCCACCTAGGGGAAGAGTTTGGCTCTTGAAGAAATCTTAAAAAGTAAAAAAACTAAGGTTCAAAATAAGTTGAAGTGAACGCATTTCGTAACATTTTGTTGAACATTCCATGGCGTTACAAAATATAGCGTCACCTTTATTATATTTGGTATTTATGATTTTGGTGACTAATTTCTGAACTAAAGATCAGTGTTATAACTGATTTCTTCTAATTTCAGAATTTATTTGTATGAAAAATTTTCTGAAGTATAAACAGAAATCCACATTAAGTAATGTCCTTAAGACATTGCGTTTGGTGGAAGTTCCATTAAATTAGGGTGTTCGAGAGGATCCGGGTTGTATGGTCACCGTTCTTAGCCCCCACCCCTGTTAGATTTCTGTTGGAGCAGCCTGTTTTCCAGGCTTCTGGGTCCTAAGCATTATACCCACCTCTGCCACCTGTCAACTGCCCTAAGAAAGTGAAGAGAAAGAAACTGGCATTCTTTTCTACTTGCCTAAATAAAATTATTTCTGGATGAATGACGGGGTGGTCAGAGATGGCGCCAAGTGTAGATTACCACCAAGACTTCTCTTTAGTGCTAAAGGACAGTTCCTGTTATTGACCTTGACTCAAAATAGGTTTCATTTCAAAATTGGATGACAATTTATAAATTCCTTATGAGCCTGTGATACATTTGTGTTTTGGGAATTTTCATCCTAAATTTTGGATTTCCCTTCACTTTGGTACCCCTAAAGTCCACTAGGAGGCGCTGTAGTGTAGTGGCGAGAACTCCAGCCCTGGAGCTAGTGAGACCATACTCTACTGGCTTTATGACCTTAAGAAAGTACTTCATCTCCGGCCTTATTATCTTTATTTGTAAAATGGGGATCACAGTTATCTCACAGAGTGAGTATAAAGGGCAGGGACACCTGGTAAAACTTTGGTAAGTTATTGTCCATGATGATGATAGTCCAGACATATGAAAATGAAGTAGCAATTAATTTCTGATGCACAAACTACGAGTTTTTCTTGTCTCTTTTTCCAGGCTTTCTTGGGTTTCAAGAGAGTAGGTTAATTTATGTACTTAAGTTTTCTGGCTAATTTAGTCATAATGCAGTGACTAAAAGAGAATATCCTCTATTTATATAATTTGTTGTCTATTTCAGTGCTATAATTTGTCTACTTATTTATACTACTGTGAACTTTTCAGGGAAAAATGATATGTGAACAGAAAAGACTAGAACCACAGAGATTTCTCCTATTTGTATGGATCCCATGTCAAGTTGTGTATAATCTCTTCCTGATTTTAATACTTTTTTCCCAGTAAATGGAGATTTCTGATTACGTTAGTGTTATTTTTCAGGTCTATGATAGATAAAGGGTGGGAAAAGACATACAGAGTGATGTTAAGGAATTATTTAGCAACTGGAACTGCAGCTAAGTTTGTGAATATGAATTACAAGTTTCTCCTTTGCCTCTTAATGAGGTCAGTTCGATGAAAACACTGGGATGTGATGAGAATTTGCTTTCAAGTATCAATTGTGAAAAAAATAGATTTGCAAAAGAACAACTATTCCTAATAAGTTATTTATAATGAAATTCTAATTAGACTCCTCTTTGTAATTTTCAGCTGTACAAAGAAATTGAAATTTGTCCAAAAGTCACTCAGAACATCCAGATTGAGAAGTCAGATACAGCCGGTGATAATTATGGTACGTTTATTTTTCTTTGCTCTTTGGTGTTTTTCAAGTTAAAGCAATTCCTGTGTAAACATGCACTTATTTACAATTCGATAAAATGCCTTTGGGGCCTATTTAAAACAGATAGCACATCTGGCTTCTATGCCGTGCAGAGCAGCCAAACTAGGGAAAAAAGACATAGTTACCCTGAGTACAACAAAGACTTCCACTTTAAATTTCCTAGCTTTAATCAGTGGGGTTCTACTATCATAAAAAGGAAATGGATATATTGGGGATACATTATTTTATGTTATGATGTATGCTAGTAATGAAGAAATTATCCTTTCACACCCATTTCCCCCAAATATATGCATTATTCTCTCTTCTCCCACAAATAATGTTAAAGGCATTTATTTTGGTGTTGTGTTGGGGGTCCCCAAGACCACTCCTAGGTTCACTGATTCACTCAGAGGACCCACGGGACTCAGCATGTGTTGTATTCATGCCTATGATTTATTACAGCGAAACTATACAAAGCAACATCAATAAAGAGGAAAAGCACATGGGACGAAGTCCAAGGAAACCAGGCGCAAGCTTCCAGGAGTTCCCTCACAGTCATATAGGATGGGCTAATTCCACCAGCAACAAGCTGGGACAATGCGTGTGAAGTGTCGTCCACCAGGGAAGCTCATCAGAGACTCGGTGCTCAGGGTTTTTATTAGAAGGCTGCCCATGTAGGCACCCTCTGCCTACCATATACCAAAATTCCAGACTCCCAAGAGGAAAGCAGGTGTTCAGCATAAAGCACATTTTTTATAGAAATTTTAGGTCCGATGAGCCATGTTAGGGTGTTGGGAAGTCTCCCAAATCCAGGGTCCCAGATGCCAGCCCCTGGCCAAACTTGTAAGCTGGTCTTTCGAAGAACAGCAGTCCAGCCTACTCTGCTAGTGCTTCCCACACGGTGGCCTACATTCTGGCATAGTCAAATCTATAGTCCTTCCCACATGTATAAGACTAGTCTTCTTAGCACTATATGACTTGAATAGGAATAGAGTTGGTGCTTGAGTAAAATACATAGAGAAATCCACACTGTGTGACATCAGTCAGGACTGGCGAGGTTAGCTGAAGTAATGACAGTCACCAAAGCTCAATGACTCAAAACAGTGACATGATTTTGCTTTATGGGTTGGCTGGGACTCTCTTCATGTTGTCCTCACTCCAGGACCCAGGGCTGCAGCTGCTGCCGCCCGGGACATTGTCTGTCTCTTGGCAGAGGGGAAAGAGAGAAAGTGGTGAATCAGGTGCCTGCTCCCTCACAGTTCGTTCATCAAACCAAGTCATGTGGCCACACCTACCCACAGGGGACAGAGTAGTGTAGTCCTACTATGTGCTGGAAGGAGGGAAACTGGAGAACCTAGTGAAAAGATATCAAGGCTACCACATATGCTCATTTGCAGTTTCTCTCTGAATTAAGTTATGAAGCATTTGAAAATCCTCAGAAGGATGTTAGATTGCTTCTGCAGCTTCTCCCACAGACCACCAAGCATCATCTCAGAATGCTCAGGAGAGTATTTTGCCCTAATGAAGAGAACCTGATTTTAAACCCGTGGCCACTTGCGTGACACCTTCACGCTGTTTAGTTCTTGACCTTAAAACTAAAGACCTCATACAGCCAGAGGATGTTTTTGATGGCAGAGGATAAATGTTTATGAAAGGCTTATTATGCAGCAGGAGCGTGACCTCGGTAATTAAACCAGTAATTGGTGGCAGTGCTAGAAATAAATGTCTGGGTCCTCCAAAGTAAGGTGCAGCATGACAGTTATCTTTTCTCTTTAGTTTACTGAATTTCTGTTGAGTAAGGGTAAACTGTAGCAAGAAGCAAGAGAGGCTGAATTTCAAAACTCTTGGAGTTGAATTCTGAGATTGACTGGTTTTTGGACTCAGAAATGGGGCATAAAACTGCTCTGCTTTCTATATTTTTTATTGAAGTGACCGAAGTGCCCACAGAACGCATTGAGATTTCCACACTGAAGGTGTAATAGAGCGAGTATTGTCAATGGTGCTTCTCAAACTACCTGACATAAAGGAACATAAAGGGGGTTTTTGTTTTGTTTTAATTTCCAGGCTGTCATGGACCACCACTGCTTTTGTAAACTACAAAATCCCATGCTTGGACGTTGTGGCAACATCCAGTGGCTGGGTTCTCAATGCTTCGTCTCGATTTCTGTCCTTAGGTTTCTGTCAGTAGCAAACTGTTTGTGCCCGTTCCTGGACTTCGCTTTGCAAAGCCTGCTACGCACGGCTAATAACCTCAGCGAAACCTTTTATTCTCAGTGCCAAGTTCATGTTGGCATCAGCTGTTCCAGCAGCATCTTGATCGAGAAATTAAAGAGTCCCCTATCCTAAGAGACCGGGTTGCCTCTGACCTTAAAAGCTACCAGGATTCTCACTTCAGCCCATCTGTAGCTAACATTAGCACCTTCGGGGTGTGGCTTCCCGCTATATAGAGAGTTCAGTATAGGTAAGAGTTGCTAGTACCCAGTAACACCCCAAAATCTACCAACCAAATGCTGCCTTCTATTTTAGCACACTCTAGGGAGGAAAATAGGACTTAGAGATCCAATTGACTGAATGATCTAAAGATTTAACACTTGCTTAATTTCTCTCTCGTGCGCCTCCCTCCTTTTCAGCCCTCACGCAGCTCTCAGGCCATATTGTTGACGTTAGTTTACACAGTTACACGATGGACTAAGCACCATCCCCTAGGCTGCCTTGAAGTGGAAGAAGGCGTCCTTTCAGCACCCCAACATTCCTTTTTCTTTGGTGACCTCCTAGGCTGTTATATTTTTGGTCGCGTGTCCCCTTTTCGTCATAGGTGTCTGTACTTTTCTCACTTTCTGAGTTTCCCTGTATCCTGGACTCTGATTTTGAGTCCTTCTCTGTTGTTTTATTATGTTGTCATGGATTGTTTTTTTGCTTTTGGTCATCAGTTTCAGTATGAGGAATCTTCTGGTTGTTCAACATATGAGTTTGTCTTGGTTTCTTCACTTCGTTTTAGTCACTTCCTTCATTCTCAAGATCGTTATTCCAGATGCCGCTCATGGTCCCTCCTGGTCTTTGTAACTGGAGGCCTTCTGATGGGGTGGGTTCTTTGGGTTTATATTGAATAACTCCCTCTGCCCTGTGTTGGCGATCATTTTGGATTGCATTAAATTTGTTTGCTGGGAATTAGATTGTTGCTGTCCTATTAGAAGAAAAACAAATCCTGACTTTGCTGATGAACTGTTCAAATCATTGTGTTCTTCACTGACCTCAGAATAATCCCGCTGTAGGATGTTTAATATTTTCTTTAGCTTGGTTCTGATCCCGACTTTTCCCCAGTGTGTGAATTAGGGACATCTTGAAATGGAGGCTGCTTCTTGGGAGTCTTGACACCCTCAGTAGTGAATGCTGCACAGCTGAGTGTGGGCAGAACTGTGTTTCTGAACGCGGAGAGGAGCTCCTGTTTTCCTGCCCCCTGAATGGGTGTCCTCCAATATGAATCCCACTGCAGAGCTCAAGGGCTGTCTCCATTGATAAATTGTTGGCTTGCGTTTGAATGAAGGAGAGGGACCTATTGCCATCATCCTTTCTTCAGTCTCCTTTGCTGTCATGGAGATTTCCCCATCTTGAGAAGTCCCATCTGTTTCTCAGATCCGTGCTTGATGCCCAGTTGCCCAGGGCAAATTTCATAGTCACTTGCAGTCTTCAAACTGGGTGGGTCCCCACCCCCCCATCCCATCCCTGTTACTATCTTTTGATTATTACAAAGGAAGACCAAGAAAAGAAGGAATGCAGCAAATGAATACCTTAGCCATCTCCATTGACTTTGGCTTATAGTGGCTTGCGGTAGGCTCTCAACAAGTCACCTCTTCTGGCATCTTCCATTCAAGCAAGGTGTTCCCCTGAGCAGACATCACCCCCCATCAGTGTACTTATTTTATTTTTACTTATTTATTTATTTTTTTGAGGAAGATTAGCCCTGAGCTAACATCCGCCACCAATCCTCCTCTTTTTGCTGAGGAAGATTGGCCCTGAGCTAACATCCATGCCCATCTTCCTCTACTTTATATGTGGGATGCCTGCGACAGGATGGCTTGATAAGCAGTGTGTATCTTGGCACCCAGGATCCGAACCTGCGAACCCTGGGCCGCTGGAGCTGAGCACGCGAACTTAACCGCTATGCCACTGGGCCAGCCCCATCATTTTATTTTTAATAGAAAAAAAAAGTTTGGTCTCAGAACTTTATAGAAGGGTAGCATTTTAGAAAGGAAATGCCTGTATTTTGTTGAATTCAGTCCATTGTTTCTCTTGACATAGCCCTTGATTCTGTATCTCTTCCAACAGAGAAAAGAAACAAAAATTCACTACTGAAATGCAGATAAGCAAACCTGTGTTAAGGCTAATGTCACTTAAATGGTTCCTGTATAAAATTATTTTTATTGGAGTGAGGCTTCTTGAAATGTAATCTGAAAGTTACGTTGCTATAATAACGGAATTCAAAATAAGAGAATAAAAGAGTTGGGAAAGTCCTGAGGGCGTGGCCCAGGGTTGTTCTCCTTCTGAAGGAGTTACGGTACCGTAGTGGGCGATGGCAGTTGGCAGTTTTGCTTACATGTGGGTATCTATTTCCCGGTCCTGTGAACTGAAAAAAAAACCATACTCGTTATGACTTGGCCTGAAAAGTCTCAATGACTCCCTGGGCCCCAGTCCTGTAATTAATGATTCTGTTTTGTTACTATTTGCTTGCTTATTTTTCCAAGTCACTGGTATTTTCCTCTGCCTTTAGCTTTAAGACACGTGTCCATATTATGGGATTTTTTTTCTCCCAGAGCTGAAATCATATCACATCTTTACTATTGCATTCCTTCTCACTGTCCTTTTAGGAATATCTGCGAAAGTATTTTGTCCTCAGGGAAGGTGGGTGTTGGCTGTGGACATTCCACTGATTGATCAGAAAAGAGTTCTATACGAGACAGTCTAGCAACAGAGGTGACCAGGGCTTGTAGCCCTAGGATTGGAAGCACCCAAGGTCCCCAGACGTCTTAGAACCTCGGGCCCTTGTTCTGCCTTTTTTTTCTGAAGGATGTAGCAAAGCTCAAGATCCATTACCTAATGGGCTTTGAGCTCTGGCAGCCTGGATAAGTATAAGATAATCTTGTGATCAGACACTAGTAGAATGTGAAATCTGTCAGTTTCAGTATGAAATGGGATTTATAAAGTGAGTTGCTACTTATCCTGGTTTGCAAAATATTATTAAATTAAAGCAGTGTCCATAGAGCAGTACATACGGATGAGGACACACAGTGGTAGCATATCTGGGACATAGATTTGCTAAAAAAAGTCAAGGGGACCCATGTGAGATAATCTAATCATTCTGTGAAAGGGCAAAACTATGGCATTTACTAGCAAGCAAGACAAAATAAAATAATTTTCTTCCATTTGAGTTGATAGTGAGGTAGTATGAAGATGGATGTACTTGGTAATATCAATTTTTACAAGTAGTGACTTCTTTTAGAGGGATCTAAAAATATGTTTTCTGCTTTGTAAAACAATGTGAATAAGGGAAAACAATTGCTCCAAATTATAAACCAAAACATTGAACATACCTAGCTCACAGCAGGTACTTCCTGTTGTTTCCTAAACACTCAGATGGTGTGAGCCCTACCATTCTGTCTTCGTGTTTCGTGTTTCGTAGGGTTTTCACTTTCTTCCGTGGAAGAAGATGGTGTTCGAAGGCTCTATGTGAACAGTGTAAAGGAAACTGGTTTAGCTTCCAAGAAAGGTAAGTCACTGAGTGTCTTGTCTGTCTGTCTGTCTCTTTAAAGTTCCCTTGTGGGTTTCTGCAGTTGGTGGATGAGAAAGATATGTCCAAAAGGTTCATCTGTATATATTATTCGAATGTTGTGAAAACCTTTCAGGGAGTATGGATATTATTTCCTAAACTCAGATGTGCAAGAAATGTTACATTCTTGGATTTTAAAGCTGATTCTGAGCCCATTTCCATGGGGCTGTTGGGATATTCCATTCAAATCATAGTTGGTTGTCCTTTCCCACCATCTAGGATGGTATGGAGGTCCTAGGGGTCTTCCTGGAGCAGAACATTTGGGAGGACCCTTCTGTGTTTTGGTCTACATTGGTCAAAGCTGATGTTAGCCATCCCCTGAGTCTGCAAAGCTCCTTGAAAGTAGATGTTATGTTGCTCCCAACCATGGAGGAATCTTTCTAGACGTTGAGATCCTAGGGGTTTAGGATCTAGCCATCCTGTCCCCTTTAGAGAGCTCTTCTCTATTACATGCTGTCTGCAGCCCTACATGGGCTCATAGTGCAGTCTAGGCTACGTATGAAACCCCAACCCTCCATCCTCTTTCTACTCTGCCAATCTTTTCAATCTAGATTTTTTTGCTTCCTGTCTTAATTTCCTTGGGCTACGGTACCGATTGATCACAAACTGAGTGATTAAAAACAACAGAAACTTATTCTCTTACAGTTCAGGAGGCCAAAAGTTCAAAATCAAGGTATTGGCAAGGTTGTTTCCTTCTGGAGCCACTGAGGGAAGAATCTGTTCCGTGCCTCTTCCTAGCTTCTGGTGGCTACTGGCTCTCCTTGGCATTCCTTGGCTTGTAGCTGTATCACTCCAACTTCTGCTTTTGTCATCACATGGCCTTCTTTCCTCTGTGTCTCTCTGTGACAGTGACTTTACATGGCCTTCTATAAGAAGTCATACTGGATTAGAGTGGGCCAGGATGACTTCATCTTAATTCCAGTATGACTTCATCTTATTTACATCTGCCAAGACCCTGTTTCCAAATAAGGTCACCTTCTGATTTTCTGAGTGGACATGAATTTTGGGGGGACGCTCCTCAACCCACCATACTTACCATAAACAAATGGGGCAGGTAGATAGGGCTTAAAATGCATCTTTATTCATTCTTCTTGCTGTGGAATTTTTAGTGAAACTAAAATTCACTAAATCCAGGCAGTGGCAAAATAATACCTGTTGAGTGTAAAAGGCCGACCTGCCTGGATCAGTTGTGCTTGGAAGTCATGTTCATTTAGATGTCTCCTGAATGGAGCAGTTGGGAAAATGATGGAGTGGAATGCCTGCCTTTTCCACCTCCTTCCATGTTTTGCTAGAGCATAGTTCTGGGTGTTCTTAGTTCTTGCAAGGTGCCCTGTGCAGGTTGCCTTGCCCTGTGCTGTACGCCCTGGTGAAGTGCAACCCACAGACTTGGCTATGCACCGAAATGGCAAAGTTGTGACAAATGGGAAACCAAGTCAAAATAATTTACCCAGTGCTAAATGGAGGAGGATTTTCTTTCATTTTCCTTCTGTGCTTTCTAGGCCAAAGGCAGCCTGGAGGCCAGAGTTTGGTGCATTCGCTAAGCTGCATCTCAGCTAGGAGCAGAGGTGACAGGGTTTATTCCCCTTCAAAGCCGAAGACTGATTTTTATCTCTTTCAGCACAGTGAGTGCTGGTTGGCGTGGTATGGGGGTGGGGAAATATGCTGCCCTGGTTTCAGTCACATCCTGTTTTAGTTCTTTGAATCCAAGAACCCTGGTGTTAGGTAAAAACAAACGGCCGTCTGCTCCAACCTCCTTGTCCCATATAGCACTGTTCTTTACAGATGCAACGGTGATGTCCATTTGTTGGCCTGGGCCGCAAACATGATCCCACTACCTGGCCTGTAGAGGGCAGTGTCAGGAAAGATATTTGGAGTATTTTAGGTTGAATGCAGGCTCTATGTGAAGCCCTCCGGATAATGGCGAGCTCACTGCGGACATCTCTGATTATAAAACATCCTCCTCCTTCAGTTTCCACTCACTGTTTTGCCTCCTTCTTTCTAGCCAGCCTGTGATATCCATCATGTCATAACTGCTAAGTCTGGTCTTTTCCACATTCACCCCTTCCAGATCCTTCAACAATTCATTAGAGTGTAGAATGCAACTGACCATTGCCCTCTGGACACAGTTCACATACCAGGGTTCCTTTTAAAATGATCACAGTGTGGTACAGCCGGGGGACGTCTGGTGGAAAGCACCCTGATTAGATCTGAAGATTCTGTGTGTATTAGTTCAGCTTACTCTTGGTTTCGTTGATTTGTTTTTGGTAGTCATCCTGGGCTTTCTGCCTGTAATGGGCTGATGGTGAAGCCCCATCTTCCTGCTCCCTCCCGCCCCAGGCTGATGGTGAAGCCCCGTCTTCCTCCTCTCTCCCGCCCCCTCCCCTCACTTGGATCTGCGTTGGCTGTACTTGTAGAATTGACTTTTTGAATCAAAGTGTCTTATTTTACACTTGTCTCTGTCCAACTTGGGCATATTTGTTTTGGCTCGTCATTCTGCTCTTGGAGTCGTCTGAGGTTGGAATCTGGCATCTTCTTTGCTGTCGTTTGCATGTTTTTCTGATGGCTACACAGGACAGAGCCCAGTGGAGACAGCCATGTGCCATGTGTCTCTGGACGGTTTGGATACTTCACAACGTTTACTCTGGGCACTTGGGGGTTATTTCTAAGCAGGCTGTGGTTTCCGTTAGAAAGAAAAGTTTTTCTCTTTCTTCCACCTACTATTAATAATGAGAGCTAATGTCTATTGAACATCTTCAACATGTCAAGAGCTGTGAAGAGACTTTTACATGGATTATTTCATTTAATCTCCTTTAATCCATTATCCCTCTTACATATGAGGAAGCCGAGTCTGGGAGAGATTCAATAGCATGCCCACCGTCACAGATCTGTTACTTGGGGGAATTGTGACAGAACCTCTGGTTCTGTACTCCATTGCTCACCACTGCTGGCCACCTCCTCTCACTTATGAATACTGAGAATAACTCACTCAGGCGGCCCTCTGTTTTAGTTCCCTATGGTTGCCATAACAAATTGCCACCACCTTGGTGCCTTAAACCAACATAAACTTATTTTCTCACAGTTATGGAGGCCAGAAGTCCAAAACTAACATGTCAGCAGGGCCGCACTCCTTTTGAAGGCTCTGGGGAGAATCCTTTCTTGCTCCTCCAGTTCCTGGTGGCTCCAGGGGTTCCTTGGCTTGTCACAGCATCACCCCAACCTCTGCCTCCATCTTCATGTGGCCTTCTCCTCTTCCTTCTGGGTCTCTCTTTTGTGTCTCTTACAAGGGCATTTGTCAATAAGTTTAGGACCCATTAGATAATCCAGCATGAAATTATCTCAAGATCCTTAATTATGACTGGGAAGATCCTGTTTCTAAATAAGGTGACAGTCACAGGTTCTGGGATGTAGATGTATCTTTGTGGGGGCCACATTGAGTCCACTACACACTCCTGCTCCACCAGTCATAGTAAACCTGGAACTTCTTAAAAAATAACAACTCATAGATATTTTTAGTTTTTAAGTCTTTTCTTCTGTTTCTCTTTATATACCTCCTCTAATAGCTAATCCAAAGGGTTGTCTCTAAGGCAAGACTTTTAAAAAAAAAAGTTGCTTTTCACATGTAGAAATTTTGTATGTTCCATTCAAATGCTACGATGCCAAAATCTTTCATCTAAAAATGGAATGTTTCGCTTCCCAGAATTTCACCTCTGAAATGGAGAAACACATTCTTATTTCTCTTCTGTCACCTTCCCACCCATATTTCTTGGAGTATTTTATGATAGAAAATGGATTTCAAGTATTTTGGAAACCTGAGTAAGGATGGCCAAGGGGTGTGACTTGCTGAAGCTGGGAAGTGGGAATGTCTCTGTAGATTATTTTTCTGTGGAATCAGAGGTGGGCTCTGTGGATGCCCGAGGAGCTGAGCGGCTTCTCATTTCTGCAGCTCGTTGTCTGTCTTCGCCCTTCACTCACCTCCTTTTTCAAGTTTGTTTTTCCACACTAGTCTACAAAATAGGAATTGGACTCCTTTCCCTTCTTAACTGGAATGATACTTTATTTCCTTTCATATTCTTTCCCGTCCTCTCCCTTTCTCAAACTCCTGGAATGTTCTTTTAACACTGAGTTGAACTGCCCCGGGGTCAGTCACAACTTCTTGTTCTCCTAGGTTGGGCTTGTTCTCAGCTGCTCCTTTGGGTCCCAAACTTTGCCATGCCCCCCAGCATGCTTTGCAAAAGTAACAGAATGTTTGGGGACGTTCCAGAAGATATTCACCTCAAGGTCCTGATGTAGTTAAAAAAGCGCAAGAAATGATTGTATTTGTAAACTGTCATCTCTAAATGTGTTTGGAAAAAGACAACCTTCTGTCCCTGCAGCCAGTGGAAACTCATTGCATTTTGGTTTCATAGAAATGATCAATAGACATTAGCTGGCTGTGCCACACAAAGACACTGCAGCATGAACATGTACGAAACATACTGACTGCAGTCATCAGGGACCATTTCCACCTTTCCCCCTCAAAATTATAGGACAATAGCCAGCATTAGCATTTGCAAGGAAAAATTGGCAGATGCTCAGAACACATAGATTCAAGGAGTAAATTTGTTTAGTTAGTGTATTCAGGACAGGATAGGCATGCTGCAACGTCCGAGTCTAGAACCTTCTGAAACTGAGGCCCCATGTGATCTCCTCATGATCACTTTTGAGCGCTCCAGCCTGCTTGCAGCAATACCTCGGACTGTGGGGCCAATAACAAGAGAGCTCAGTGTGCCCTTTACAGCAGAACTTCTAAGGTGCTGCCATCTCATTCGATGTTTTGTGTGTGTGTGAAATTAAACATTTTCCATCTCGCGTTGGCAGGCCTGAAGGCGGGAGATGAGATTCTCGAGATCAATAATCGTGCTGCTGGCACTCTGAACTCATCTGTGCTCAAAGATTTCCTCACGCAGCCATCCCTGGGCCTCCTGGTGAGGACCTACCCCGAGCTGGAGGGAGGAGCAGAGCTCCTGGAGAGCCCGCCCCACCGAGCGGACGGCCCTGCAGACCTCAGCGAGAGCCCCCTTGCCTTTCTCACCAGCAACCCAGGTATGGCCGTGCATAGTGCTGGACACGTGTCTGAGCCCGGGTCAGCCAAGGGCCTGGGAAGTTGACCATGCGGCTTGCATATTTCGGTGGACTGGGTCTGGACTGGGACTGAAATGTGTGAATGAGATGACTGAGCGTGAGCTTCTGGTTGAGATTTCGAAGGGGCAGGGAACTTTGATTCTTGGGGAATAACTGTTTTGCTACAAATCTACCTGTCACATATTCACACGTGCAAAGCTTCACCAGGCTGCTGCTGTTTGTCGTTTTGGAGAAAGACGAATGGGTCGAGGCTGCCATCTCTTGACTATGGATAGAGAAATGGAGACCCAGAAGGGCCAGGAGTCACATAATATCCTGGGGCTATGAGTACTACCCCTGCCTTCCATGTCACTACCCCCAAACCACTCACCCCTTCTTTCCCTTCTGTGTGAGAGAAGGGCATGAGTTGAGATGCCCAGAGTGGAAATGAGCTCCGCGCTCTTGTTTGGTCTGCTTCTCTCTTGGGCTTTTCCGATCTTGAGTCTGAACATGAGCCCATCGGCGGAACCCGCTGCCCTGCTCCGTCTGCTGCTCTTCCTGCTTACACCTCCCTCTCGCTCTGGCAACCCCATGCTCAGCCTAAAAGAAGCAGCTTAAATGCTTCCTACCCCGTGAAGCCTTCTTGGGACCCCACAGAGTTTGCCCCCTCCCCTGGATCCCCAGGACCCTTCAACGACATCTTCCACATGGGCCCTGATTGTGTTATACTGTTCTTACTTGGGTGTCTCTCTCCTGAGTTTGTTTCCTGTGACTGGGCTTATGTCTTCTCTTTGCTGCCTAGGCGCCCATTCTTGTTTAGTGAGAGTCTGTGAATGAGCACACCAATGAATGGCATGCTGCTGTCACTTATTTCTCCATGACCTGGTTCTAGAGTTGGGTTGATTTAGTAAGTTGCAGTTTTGGATTTATTTTCTAAATCTTTTTTTTAAAGATTGGCCCTGAGCTAACATCTATTGCCAATCTTTTTTTTTTTTTTTTCTTCTCCCCAAAGCCCCCCAGTACATAGTTGTATATTGTAGTTGTAGGTCCTTCTGGTTGTGCTGTGTGGGACAC
This sequence comes from Equus przewalskii, assembly GCF_037783145.1. Lineage (NCBI taxonomy): Eukaryota > Metazoa > Chordata > Mammalia > Perissodactyla > Equidae > Equus > Equus przewalskii. Next base: position 28,082,431 of record NC_091857.1, on the reverse strand, counting down.
CACCTCAGCATGGCTTGATGAACGGTGCCAAGTCCACACCCAGGATCCAAACTGGCGAAACCTTGGGCCACCAGAGTGGAGCATGCAAACTTAACCACTCTGCCACGGGGCCAACCCCTGGATTTGTTTTCTTTTTAAAACTTGGATTAAAAATAGTCTTCCATTTCAAAATCTGAGTGTCAGTGCTTTGAGCATCCTTCCCCTGCTGTTGTTAATTTTTAAATTCCCTTTTGAAGCTTGGCTTGCTAAGAATGGATCACAAGCAGAATTCTTTTGTTCAGTGGCTCTCTGGAAGAATTTGACAAGTTGAGTCTTCAGAAAATCGATCACACTTATTACTATTGACTTCCTTAATTCGTTATGTCATTGCGGTGCCCAGAGCCCAATCAGATTTTTAGAAAATTAACTCCAGTGAGCTGAGTAACGTTAATAATAGGGAATGGAGACCATGAAGGCTGTTCATTTATGTGACCACAAGATGGCGAGCTTGAGCCCAGAAAATGATTCACTGAGTCGTTTCTGTAATGTGACTTTGAATGGGATGTATTGTGTTAGATTAGGTTACTTAAATGCTTTGTATAAGGTCTGGATGAACATACTATGAACAACAGTACACAGCTTTCTTTGGATTTTTTTCTGTCTGAGCCCTTCCTGTGGGCTATGGATTTAAAGGAGTGCTTGGCAAACAATGACCGACCAGCTAAGTCCAGCCTGCAGCCTGTTTTTGTAAATAAATTTTCATCAGGATACAGTCAGGCGCATTCATTTATGTCTTGTCTTGGCTGCTTTCCCATTGCAATGACAGAATTGAGTAGTTGTGACAGCGACTCATGGTCCGCAGAGCTGAAAATATTGCTCTCTGGCCCTTTTCAGATAAAGTTTGCTGACCCCTGATGTAAGGTAGGACTGAACTTGCTCACAATTTGTTCCTCTAAAGTAGTCAGTGTTTTGCTGTATTTCTTTCTTCTTTAAAAAAAAAAAATCAGGTGTGTGTGTACACCTTTGCAAAGTTTTATTAAAAGTTTTTTAATTAAAAAATGTATTCTTATACAGATATCTGTTTTAGAAAAATTTGAGTATATTCTGTATATGCAGTTGCTGTCTCCTCTTTTATATGGAGGGCTTTTAAACTTAACTGACCTTTACATCCTACCACGAGTTGTCTAGTTCAGACCGATCGCCTTCGAAGCCGAGTGCTAAATCCACTGAACCAGCTGTTGTTTAAAGCACATTAAAACTTCCATTTTGGGGGCTGGCCCAGTGATGTAGTGGTTAGGTTTGCATGCTCTGCTTCAGCGGCCCGGGGTTCACTGGTTTGGATCCTGGGCACAGGCCCACACACCATCAAGCCATGCTCTGGTGGTACCCCACATAGAACAACTAGAAGGACTTACGACTAGGATATACAACTATATACAAAGTACTGGGACTTTGGGGAGGAAAAAAAGAGGAAGATTGGCAGCAGATGTTAGCTCGTAGCCAATCTTCCTCACCAAAAAAAAAAAAAAAAAAAAACCTTCCATTTTGGAATCATCCTTAGAAGATTTATTTATTCCCTTGTTTTTTTCCCCAATTAAATGATCATAACTTAGAACTGATGTTTGTTAAATATTTACTGTGTTTTAGGCATAGAGCTAGATGTTAGAAAGTTATAATGATGACTGTGACATGATTCTGTTCTCACGCTTTCATTTTAGTGTAGTTCTTTGTTATTTCATTGCTTCATCTTTTAGTATTTTGCACTGATCAAAATCCTTCAGAACAAAGTCTGCTCGGCCAAGTTAGGTCATCAAACTGGTTCAAGAATAAAGTATGAAAGTAAAGTCAGAGTGTGGGTTTTTCTTGTAAGGTTTCTAATTGGCTTCGACATGAATAAATTCCAGAAGAATTCTCAAGTGCTCTGGGCAGTGGCAGCCCAATTGGACTGGCTGGAGGGGAGCGGGCACTCAGGCTCCCTGCCTGAGTCTCAGCCTGTCTGCCTTCTGATTGCGACCACTTCCTAGTCCCCATTTAACAGTGGAAGATAAAAGGACAGCCAAGTAAACAGGATAGAATGACCTGAAAGATTGCTCCATGATGCAGCAGAGATAAAGCAGTATTCACAGACAGCTGCTGTTAAAATAGAAAAGAAAACAACTGAGAAAATTGGTACAATGGGCAGGTTGGACTATAGCCTTTGTCTAAATTTAGAAGTAACTAAAAATAAGAAGCATCCTGAGTGGGTTTGAGGTTTACTCTGGGGACCATCTTAGGGTGGTCATAGTGGATATTAGGCAACTTTGATGGAAGGTCTTGCTCTGTCTCAGGGGCTGTGGGGTCCATGTGAGCCCTGGCTGGTGCCCGTCTATGGGAAGCTGGTGCTGTGACTTGCCCCATCTCACAAGCCCCGGGATGCAGGCTTGTCCTGCTCCTGCCTCGAGAACCCTGATTGAAATATGTGATTAGCTTTCAGGGCTGGATTATTTCTGAACCTCTTTCTCATTAGAGGTTTTTTCCTCTGTGTAGAAACATCACAGCTTAGTGGGTAAGAGTAGGCTCTGGAACCAGGTTTCTTGGGACCAAGTCCCATTTCTATGTTTATTAGCTTCATGACTTTGAACAAGTCCTGCTCGATCTCTCTGCACCTCATGCATAACATGGGGATGCTACCACACTACCATCTCATTGGGTGGTTGTGAGGATTAATTGAGTTATAAAAGTAAAGTGTCTAGAGTAGGACGTGGGAAATGTGCAATAAATGGTACGTCTCCGTGGCACGATCTCTTATGGGGTCATGAAGGTTCTCTGGCTTGTAAGCAGAGGCTGCTCATTTTTGATCTCCTCACTGCCCTCTACTGCACCTCAGTCCACAACAGGGTCATTGTCTGAATACTAAGTTTATGAATTATACCTTACTTAAAATATTTTCCTTTCTCAGGTGGAAAGAAGTGAGTTCTGCAGCCTAGAGGGCTGAGACCTCTGGCCCCCTCCCAGAGTTCGTGATTCCCTGGGTCTATGCGGGCTGGCTGTGCATCTGTTGTGGTGGGTGCTTAACTTCTAGGGTGATTCTAACGTGCAATTAGGATTGGGATCCATTGCCTTAGGTCTCCAGCTGTCCTTGGTCATTGATCCTGTTTTTTCGTCTTGGTGGAATGATAGGGTGATTGGAATGTTTTGGTCACATGCCAACCACCTATAGAGGGGTTTGTTGATAACATTCTGTGGTCTGCTTCACTGAGATTTTTATAAGGCAAATCTGTCAGGTGATCTGGAACATGTTCTCTGTCTTCCTATTCCTCCGTACAAGAGGGAGGCACTGCCAATGGGTTGCCATGTTGGCTTGGAAAGCCAGGGACTGGATAACGAGATTCCAGCCTATGTGTTCTCTCTAAGACTCAGTTTCCCATTCTTGGTCATTTGCCATCCACGAGTCCTTGCTGAAATCTTACTGGAGCTCCTTTCATCTTTTTTTTCAACATGTGTTTAGGTGCATAAGGGTGAGAAAATGGGGGAAGGATGTCCAGACAAAAAGATAGTCCCTGCAGTGGCTTTTATTATAGAAAGGACCTTGAAGTGAAGGGGAAGCTGGAGTAGGAAGTTGCAAAACTGTGTCTGTGTGAGGTTTCCAAAAAGCCTCTCTAATGTCCTGTGTGATTTATTTTGAATACTGATCTCATCTGGCGCTACTAACATTTTGGGCCGGGTAATTCTTTGTTGTGAGGGGCTGTCCTCTGTGCTCATGTTAGCAGTATTCCTACAAACCATTATAAGCTAGTAGTAGCTTCCTCCCCAAGTTGTGCCAATCAAAACTATCTTCAGACATTGTCAGATGTCCCCAGAGAACCACTGGCCTGGCTTATTAGAAGGTGTACCGACATCACCCAGTTAGAGAAACGTTAGAATGAACATCAATATAGGAAAGCAAATCTAGATCTGAAATATTTTTTTCAAAAAGTTTTATGAAACATTTATTGAGAGAATTCCCACATAAATGCCCTTTTCTGGCATATTTTGAGACAAGGGAAAAGTGAGGACCAAGTAAGTGCTTATTCTGAATGTTGGGTTTTTTCCCCCAAATCTGAGTAAAATTGTTCTGTTCGCTAAAATCAACCCTTAAAACAAGATACTTCAATCAGTAACTATGTAAAACCCCCCATTTTATGCAAGTTACAAGAATCGTCCTTCGAGGGGCGTCAGTGGTGTCTTTCCGAGGCTTCAAAATGTCTGTTGTTCTCTCATTTAAGTTCTGCTATCAGAGCTCACATTCATTTGACTTTTGTGGTGGATGCAGCTCTGCTTTATCTTCCCTCAAAGAAGGTGCCAGAGCTCAGCGAACTGAGTTGCTTCTTGTTTGAAAAATGGCTCTGCCAGGAATTGGGCTGGGGAGAGCTGAGCATCCGCGGCGAACACCGGCCCGTACATGTTCAAGTCCCTTAAGGCCAACGTTGTGTTTGGAGAGTCAGCCCCCTTGAAATACCTCAGGCACATCTGTCTGATGCTACGTGGAAGACTGCAGCTTGAAGCCAGTGCAGACGTCGCTCCTGCAGGAAGTAGATTAAGCCGTGTTTGTTGTAACAGGAAAGGCTTCTGTGATAGCCGTGAACCGAAGGCACCTGGTCAGAGCGGAGTCGCTGAGCGCCCAGCACGGACAGCCGTTTGATTTGCGGGGCAGGGCGTGCTTCCCTGCGGTGCCCGTGAGGTGCAAGGGGCTGTTTTGGGCAGATGTTCCGTGCAGATTGTCTGGAGCTCGATTCTGAAAACAGAGGACAATCAGGCCGGCAGGGAGGGGGAGCAGAGGGAGAGGAACGGCACAGATTTCTCTTCCTACAAACAAATCTGGTCCGGTCCTTCACATTCTCGAAGGCTCACGGATACCAGCAACACATGGTCTTCTGTTTGTTTGTCGATAAAATTCGGAGCCATGTGCGTTTTGTAAACTGTGTGCGACGTTACTGTCACACAGCACATGGCCTGCTTCCCCGTGCCCTGCTGGGGGGAGCCCAAGGCCTTGTCTTGGTTTCCAGCTGGATTTGATTAATGACACCTGTCAATTCCCGTGTATGAAAACAAATGTTTCAGAGATTGAGCCTCCCTTTTTATATTTTTAAAGAACATTAATGTACCTCATATTATTTGACTTTACCATGACAGGATCAGTAAAGCCTATGTCTACAGTTTTTATGCATTTAAAGATTTCTCCGGGGGCTGGCCCTGTGGCCGAGTGGTTAAGTTTGCGTGCTCCACTTCAGTGGCCCAGGGCTTCGCCGGTTAGAATCCTGGGCACAGACATGGCACCGCTCATCAGGCCATGCTGAGGCGGTGTCCCACATGCCACAACTAGAAGGACCCACAACTAAAAAATATACAACTATATACCAAGGGGCTTTGGGGAGAAAAAGGAAAAAATAAAATCTTTAAAGAAAAAAATTTCTCTCTATAGGAAACAGACACTGAGATTTCGTGAAATTTGGCTACAAGGAAGTTTTTATTTGTCTACGAAGTTAAAGTTGTAGTGTTCTTCCTTTTTTTTTTGTAGTGTATTTTAAGCTCTCTCCAGTCTTTCTTTTGTGTGCTAAATTGTTTTGGTTTTTAGCTTTCTAAGTGGAGGAAGGGGGAGTCTTTATTTTGATCTTATATATTCTGAGTGTTTCTATGGCATTCTTGTACTCCTGTGACAATAAAATGTCTGAAAAGCAAAATAAAATCAGAATTGAATTCTGTCTAAATATCTAACCTTTTATTACTCCCTTCCCCTCAGTCATTTTTTTCTTGCAGAATTGAAACTCAGGTATTAATGAGGGCCTTAAAAAAAAAGTCAGTGTTATAATTGGTTCCTTTGGAAATGTTTGAATTGGCGAATCTGCTTGTTTAACATACATTGTGAATATATCTCATAAGGCAAGCATTTTTTTCTTCGTCCTTTAAATTTGAATCCCAAATGGGCTTGAATGGAGCTGGAGTGAATGTATCCAATCTAAGTAAATCAAAGATAAATCCAAATGTGAGCTTACATTTGTGTGTTTGTGTTGTTCCTAATCTCTTCATTGTGTATCTTGCTAACAGTGAGTGGGGCTTGCTGCCTGCAAAGGTTTTCTCAGTCACAAAGGCGTCATTATGATGTGAAAATAATTTTAAGAAGCAAAGAAATGGTCACGCCTGTTCACAACAACGAACGTTATTTATAGCAGCTTTCGAGATGGCCTTGAGGTCCCATCCGGCTGGGGCCTCAGCCCTGCTCTGTGCTTCCTCATTCTCTGGGGCTGCCCAGCCCCTGATTCATCCTTTTTTCAAAGTTGAGGTATAATTGACATATAACAGTATGTTCATTTCAGCTGTACAACATAATGATTTGATATTTGTATATATCGTGAAATGATCAACACAGTAGATCAAGTTAACATCCATCATCACACCTAATTACAACATTTTTTTTCTTGTGGTGAGAACTTTTAAGATTTATTTTCTTAGCAACTTTTAAATATATAATACAGTATTATTAACTACAGTCACCATACTGAACGTTACGTACCTAAGACTTACTTATTTTATAACTGGAAGTTTGTACCTTTGGACCCCTTCAGCCTTTTCAACTCCCCACCTCTGGCAACCACCAATCTGTTTTCTGTATCTATGAGTTCAGGGTGTTGGTTTGTTTTAGATTCCACATATAAGTGAGATCATACTGTATTTGTCTTTCTGTGTCTGGCTTATCTCACTTAGCATAACGCCCTCAAGGTCCATCCATGTTGTTGCATATGGCAGGATTTCCTTTTTTGGGGCTGAGTAATATTCCATGTACACCTCTGTTCATCCTTTGTCTCTTTAGATTTGGCCCTGCTCCCTCTCTGTGCTGCCAAATAGTTCCTGGGCACCTCCCCTGGGCCAGGTGGTGGGCTAAATTCTGGGGAGAGAGGAAGTGAGATCCCTTCTCTGACCCCCTTCAGCTACCTCTCAGCCTTGACTTGGCTTTCTCGAGCCGTCTGTTTGCATGTGAACTAGCTGGTCAATATGGGCTGCTACCTCCAGGACAATGAAGATAATTCTTTCAGTGTCTGTTGTTAGAGGAAAGTCTCTTATATACGGTGAAGGAGAAGCTAGACTAGGAAGTTGCAAAACTGTTTGTATGGTCTTTCCCAAAAAACTCGCTAGTGTTGTGATAGATAAGGCTTTTCAGCTGGGAGGTGTTCAGAGAAGGCCTTGCCGTATGGGAGCCAGAACCTGACTCCATTTTGAATTCCCTGTTCCTGCTGGGCTGCTGTCTCTCTTCAGCTTTCTTGAAGTGCACCACTGTCAATTCCTGCCTCTCTGACTTCCTTTGATTACCAAATTCCCCCAACCAGTTAGTGATTATTGATTGCTGTGTAAAAACCAACTCACAGCAACCATTTGCTCACTTTTCTATGCTCAACAATTTGGGCTTGGCTCCTCTGGGTGGTTATTCTGCTGTCCTGGCCTGGAGTCACTCATGTGGCTGTCATCTGGGCTTGACTGGGCTGGCTTAGGATGGCCTCAGTCATGTGTTTGGTGATTGGTTGGCTGGGTCCCAGAGGCTAGCTTGGGGTTTCTTTGTATGGTGGGCACATGGTTCCTGGGGGGCCAGACCAGAAACCGCAAGGCCATTTGAGGCCTTACCTCAGAATTCATATAGCCCCACTTCCATCACATTCTGTGGGCCAAAGCGAATCACAAGGCCAGCTCAAATTCATCAGGTGGGGAAGCAGAAAGAAAGATCCATGCTTAGAGGGATGGGGGGAATCATCACTGTCATCTTTGTAAACTGTCTGCCACAAGCTGCTTTGCCCTTTCTCTTTATATCTTATTTTATTAATTTTTATCTTCAGCTAAGGGCAGAGGCATGGCATGATGGAGTGTAGAAGAATATACACTTCAGAATCAGATATACCTACAGTTATCACTTATAGTTTTTTATATTCTACATATTAATATGTTTGCCAGTTATATGTGTTGAAGATACACATATACACACGTTTTCTCAATCTATAATATACCTTATTGCATTTATAGTGCCTTTGGACCAAGAAAAGTTTTAATGTTAATGGAATCTGATTTCCTGTCTCACATGGTTTGTGCTTTTATATCTTGTCCAAGAAAGCCTTCTTTCCCCGAGGTAACAAACATTGTCTTCTGTATTTTCTTCTAAAGGATTTATAGTTTGGGCTACTCACATTCTGGTTTATACCTCCCTGCTACTCATTTTTGTGAATGGTATCAATAAGGGTCCAACTTTATATTTGTCCATGTGGATAATCTACTGTCCTAGAAACATTTATCAAATATTCCATGCCTTTCCCCTGGGTCCACAATGACACATCTGCTGTCCATCACGATTCCACATGTGGGTGGGGCTGTTTCTGGGCTGTCTCTTCTGTTACTGGGCTCTCTCTTCTGTTAGCTCGTCTCCTCGCTAATTCTGCACTGCTTGACATTACTGCAGCTTTATAATACGTTTTGATATCTGGTAGGGAAAGTACCCGATCTTGTTTTTCTTCTCTAAAACTGTCTTCGGTTTTGTTGACCTTTGGCTCTCTCATAACAAATTCAGTTCCCAAAAAAATGCTGCTGGTGTGGTCTGTCCGAATACAGATCCTTTGGTATTTGTTGAGACTTAATATTGTGGCTTCATACGTGGCCTGTTTGTATAAGTTGCTAATCCTTGGGAAAAACATGCATTCACAAATCCTTGGGAAAAAGGTTTGAAATACATTCATGGATCAAGCTCAATAATGGATGACGTTCACATCTTCTATATGCTGACTATTTTGTATCTATCCTGACAGTGTCTATCCTGGCTAAATCTATTTTGTGACATTTGTAGAGCATTCTTTACATTTGTCTCATATATATTTTCATCATTTTATTTTTAGTCTTCTTTGTCTTTATGTTTAGGTGTATTTCTTGCCTCTAGCTTGTAGGAGGGGCCTCATTTTACATGGTTTTTCTTAACTAAATATGGAGTTTAAGTATTAAGTTTAGCCTACATTTGTTTAGAAGATCCATGTGTTTTGAGTTGTTTCTATCATCTATTTTGCTGTCTTTTTCTTGCTTGTTTTTCCTTCTCTTTCTTCCTCTCTTTTGGTTTGAATTTCTCAATTCAATTCCACTTTCCCCTTTCAACTTACAGAATCTAATTCTATTCTTTTAGTGGTTGCTCCTAAAATTTTAACATGATTCTTAACATCATGGAGGCCAAAGTTAGTCTTTTTATTTCCCTCCTGAAGCACAGAAGGACTGTGAAATGATTTAAATGTAATCACTCCTACCATTCTTTTAGTTGCATCTTGTATTTTTTTTTTTTTTTTTTGGTAGGGAAGATTGCCCTGAGCTAACTTCTGTTGCCAATTTTCCTCTTGTTCTTCCCCCCCCCACCCCCCCAAACCCCAGTACATAGTTGTATAGCCTAGTTGTAAATCATTCTAGTTCCTCTATGTGGGATGCTGCCACAGGATGGCTTGGTGAGTGGTGTGTAGGTCCATGCTCAGGTCCCGAACTGGCGAACCCCGGGCTGCTGAAGCAGAGTCTGTGAACTTAACCACTTGGCCATGGGGCCGGCCCTGCATCTTCTATTTTTGTAACTCTCAAATGCCATTTCTGGGGGCTATGTGGGGTATTGTGTTATACACTAAGACTTAACCTGTGTGTTTATTGGCTCCTTATGCCAGATTGTGTGTGTGTGTGTGTGTATTTCCCCACCCAAAGTACATCCTTTAGAGAATTTTTTAGTGAGGTTCTGTTTATGGTAAACTTTCTCGCTCTTTGTTTCTCAGATATTTTTATAACATTCTTCTTGAATAATATTTTAGACGGAAATACAATTCTATATTGATAACTTCAGCATTTGAAGATTGCCTTGCTATTGTGAAGTAATATCTTCAGATAGAGCTTCTGGTTTTCTATTCTTTCTTCAACTTTTATTCTTATCTGTTGGCTGTTTAATCTCAGTGGTTACAGTTCTCATTTCTAAAATTTCTATTAATTTACCTAGTCTTTTTTGAAAGTATCTCTTTTCTTGTTTTTTGTTTCTTTCTTTAGTATTTAAAGCATACTCATTTGATATTCCCCATCTGGTAATTGTAGTATTACTCCTTGGGAACCTGATTCTGCTTCTTTCTGTGCTTGTAATAGTCGATTCTCGGTTCTTATTTGACCAAGTTTTATCTCTGGGCGTTTATTACATGATACCATCGTTAAGGCCGAATCCCTTCAGAGTAGATTCGTTTTTGCTTCGGCCTGATGCCCTTGGAATACAAATCCAGAACGACTTTAAGTTAATTCTTCATCCAGAGTGTCGTGGACTGAATGTTTGTGTCCGGACAAAATTCATACATTGAAGCCCTAACCCCCGATGAGATTGTTCTTAGGAGGTGGGGCCTTTGGGAGTTCATTAGGTTTAGATGACAGTGGCCCCCATAATGAGATTAATAAGAGGAAGAGACCAGAGCTCTCCTGGCACACACACAGAGGAGGTCATGTGAGCATATAGGGAGATGGCAGCCTTCTGCAAACCTGGAATAGGGCGGTCACCAAGAACTGAGTCAGCCAGCACCCTGGTCTTGGACTTCCGGTCTCCAGAGCTGAGAGAAATAAATGTCTGCTATTTAAGCCCCTACTCTGTGGTCTTTTGTTGTAGTAGCTTGAGCTGACTGACACATTAGGGTTTCCTGGATGCAGTACACAGTGAAAGTTTGAATCCCATCCACCATCCACAGTGAGGCCAGCCCGTGGTTATCATCTGAGGGAAGAAACCTCCTTGCTCCCTCCCCACTCTCCTAGCCCAGAGTATGGACAGAATTCGATAGGCTTCCTTTTCTTTCTTTTTTTTCTTTTGCTAGCGACTACCGTTTTATTTTACATCTTTATAGACTAAGGTTGTAGCCATTCACGGGAACCATATGAATATGGGACATTCAGTTCTTACTCTGCAGCCTGCACTGACCCGATGCCAGTTTTCTGTCTCCTGGCTTCACAGTGAAAACCGAAGGCTCAGGGCTGTGGTTCCCCAGCCGGGGTGGTCCTGCTGCTGGGAAACGAGTGGTACATTTCTGATTGTCACAGTGACTGGAGAGCACTAAAGGTCTTCAGTGCCCAGGAGCTGGGGAGGCTGTCTACCTGCCAAGTACACAATTTTGCTTTCAAAGAATTGTGCTCCTCCTAACACCAATGCTTTCTCTCTCTCCCTTTGGGAAACACCATTCTAGGGTGTGGGGACTGGTGGATTTCCTCAGCACTCCATGCCGCTGGGACTGGCCCACTACTCCAGCTTCCTTTAATTTCTTCATTTTGGTTTCTGGGGATTTCTTGGAGCTCAGCTTTATGTTTCAAAAGGATTTTGTTATATATTTGATTTAGCCTTTCTAAGTGTTTTGTAGAAGTAGGGTTTTTTGCTTGTTTTTCAGAAGACCTAGCCCACAGTATCATTAACAGGGAAAGTGTTTTCATTCATTTTGCAGTATTTCGTGAGCATCAGCTAGACCCCAGGCATTGTGTTATCCAGTGGGGATATACAGGGTCCCAACCTTCATCTGGGGGCGCCATTCTGCAGACTGCCATGTGAGAGGTGCCCCTGTGTGCCGTGCAGCTGGCCATCCTGGTTAGGGCTGAGTTGAGCCGTGGTTCCTGCCGTCTCAGAGACTAGCACCATTAGCGGTGTCCCTAAATGAGCTTTTCAGCTCTTCCACGTTGGCAATCAACTCTTCCCCTTCTTTCTGGTCCCAGCATCTAGGTCTTTGCCCCCATACAAAGTATTCAGTCATTTTGTTTCCCATGGAGGTGACGGTATGCCATGGTGGATGTCCACCAAGTTAACGGAACTTCTTTCTTTGACCGCTACCATCCTATCATAGAGGAAGCAAATAGGTAAAGAAATGCAAGAAAATTAGATCCAGAGCAAGAGGTGGGCAACAGCTGGAAACCTCCAAGCCATACAGGTGTGTTCACATCATTGGTGCTTCATTCCAGAGGCGGGGAAGGGACCGCAGGACGCAGCCTTGGAGCAAAGTTTGCTCAGAGGTCGGCTTCCTCTCTGAGTTTCTCACCCAACTTAGAATTTGAACAGAAAGAGAGGCCAAGCAGCTTATAACTACAATGGTGTCCATGGAGTAAGGCGGCCTCTTTGTAGACTGAGGTTTCCATCCAGAGTCCGAAAGTGGCTCCTTCCACTCTCGTTTCCTCTCTTTCTTTCTTTCTCCCTCATCCGGTTATGTGATAGTGCTGTCGTCCCTGATCCAGTGCCAGACTGGTTTGATTTCCACTGTCTCATCAGACTAGCTAGAGGTTTTTAAATGACCAGAGCCTTGCTAATCCAGGTGTGGTCCATGGATGTATAGTACGAATGGGTATCATCTTGGAGCTTGTAAGAAATGTAAAATTTTAGGGCCAACCCCAAATCTGATGAATCTGAATCTTCATAACATGATCCGCCAGGGGGTTCAGATGCTCCTTAAATTTGAGAAGCCCTCCAGAGGAGAGTGATTCTAATGTTCCCTCCCTTCGCTTTTGATAGAATATAGTGGGGATTACGGGACAGTGGTGTTATATGATGTTTATAGTTTGCAGGACTTGGCAAAAACAGATGTCACATGTATTATGGACTGGATGTTTGTATCCCTGGGTCCACCTCCAGATACCATCTCATTGGGGGTTAGGGCTTCAACCCATGAACTTTGGGGGGGACACCATAACAATTATTATATATTATAAAATATAAATAAGAAAAATACACTATAATATAAAATAATAATAGTAGTGATAATAAAAACAGCAAAAACTAGCATTTATTGAGCCAAGATCATGGAGCTCACCCTTGGAGGGTGAACACTATCTGTACGTGTCACGAGCTTGACCCCACGCGCCCCTTGCATGGGCCTGGCTTTTAGCAGTTTCCGTTGACCCACATTTCTCCTGATTTCGTCTTGCAGGGCACGGCCCCTGCAGCGAGCAGGGCGGCAGTGCTGAGGTTGCTCCGGAGGAGACCGAAGGGCCGGACCTGGAATCCTCAGATGAGACTGATCACAGCAGCAAGGTGAGATTCTCATTTTCACGTCTCACATCTTGAAGCACCCAAGAATCACAGCTGACGCGTCACCTTTGCAGCTGTGTGTGGTTAGAAGGCCTCTCCATGGGACCACAGTGTTTTTACTTCTGAGATTTCGCTAAATAGAATATGAAATCCAAGTTACAGCCTTAATAACAAACCCATATGTGCGTGTAGAGGGCGTAAATCACTCTTAATGAATTGAAGTCTCGTTTCATGCTCTTTCCTTCCCCTATCTGCATTTGCGTGTGATGAAACAGCATCCAAAATGCGTGTGATGGGGTCAGTTACGCTTTCTTGCTATTCATCGGTTCTATAATGAACTCCTTTTGCATTGTCTGTCTTCAGCTCTTGTTAAAGGTGAGCATCTTTTACATTGAAGGGAAAGAAACAATTTTTTTATTGATCCAAATAGAGCGTTCCTCGATTGACTGAGCACTGTGAGAAAGTTCTTATTCTCTCTCTTTGGTGCATAATTCATCATGCTTTTATCCCATGTCACACAGAGTTCTGTGGGTCCATAACCTCTTCTCATCACAGCCTCCGAAGCTCAATTTAAAAACTGTGTTACCTATATCCAAAGGACCCCTCTCCCATGAAAGCCATTGTGTGTGATTATGTTTCTGTATTTCTTCATCCTTTTTTAATAATGTTGTTGACCTATTTATGTTGATCCCGCTACCTGTCTTTTTTTTTTTGTGACATTTACCAGTCACTTAACCTGAGTGAATCACATAACTTTGAATTAGACCTTTGTTTTCTCATGTGCAACATCAGTGACTCTTGCCTTTGTCCACTGACCGGACGATTGGGTGTGCCAAATAATGTAACTATGGGAGACACATTGATAATGGAAATATACTATTCAAATGTGAACCATTATTTTAAAAACCTACATTTTTATGTGTGTCCTTTTTAATCTCTTTCTGTAGTTGTATTCAGTCACGTGTCACTTAACATAGTTCTGAGAAATGTGTCAGGCAATTCCATTGTTGTGGGAACATCATAGAGTGTACTTACACAGACCTAGATGGCGTAGCCTACTACACACCTAGGCTCTATGGTACTGATCTTATGGGACCGCCATGGTATACGCGGTCCATTGTTGACTAAATCGTCATTAAACAGTGCGTGACGGTATCTCTGTAAAATTTTCTTGAATGTATGTTTGACTATCTTCAGTGTTTGTTTTACCTACATATGTTTCTCTTTTATTCCCATAAAATCATCATTCTCAGTGTCTTTTTAAGTTGAGCACAGTATAAAATTTAACATTTTAAAGTAATATACATATTTATAAATTTCATATTTATATGAAATATTTATATGAAATTACATATTTATAAATTTATAAATTATAGACTGAAAGGCTTTATGTGGTTGGTTATTAATTAAAAAGCAACTGAATGGAAATACACACGTCTCAGTTAAAGCCAGACAAACAAACTAACAAAAACTGGCTTAAAGTTGCTTTTTATCTTTGTGGCTCTTACCTTCCTTTTACCTATTTTTGTTGGGGTGGGGGGTCAGGGAGGGTCAGTTGCCCTCAAGAGAAACAAATATTTCCACACTGAGGTAAGTTACTTTAAAGGGTATTTATTAAGTTATTCTATTATTGAAACTAAAAATGTTACTTCTCAATTTCTTATTTGATTTGGGAATACAGTTATTTTTTCCTGTATCTAAAACACTTATTTCTCCATATTTTTTAGCCTGGATCACTTTTACCTCATTGTAATAGCCCAGTGTTCTCATCCCCTTGTGGATTTTGAGAGATTGTTTCCATTTTAAATACAGTGAGTCATGAGTCCTGAGCAGAGTCCTCTGTAATATCAGGTCTGGCAGAGAGTGGAGAGGAAGGATGAGGCCCCAGGGTCTGGTTGTCTGACCCTGGCTGCGTCTCTGACTTCGTGCCTCCTTCTCCGAGAACAAGACCCTGAAACTTATCTGGAACTGACAGGGTCAAATGTAGGAACATGGGACGCTGTTCCTGGATTTCCCTGTAGAGATACACGGTGCACGTTCATAAAAGAGAATTTCTTCCAAATTATTGACGGGTTTGGGTGATGATTTGGGTATTTTTAAAGATTATGTGGTGGACTGCATTGAAACCATAGATTCATATTCCTTTTTGCTAGCTTGGACGTAGTGAGCCCTATGTGACTCTGTACCCTGAAATACTCCCTAGTTTGGGTTTGATTCAGATTTTATCTTATTTATTTGAACTATTCTGTTATGCAACCCAAGTTACTTAACTAAAATAGCCTTTAATGAATTAAATTTCTCACTTTAAGGTTTTTGCTTTCAAATATCCAAATTGAGCAAATGTTCTTGGAGACAGGGTCTTACTGTGTATTATTATGGTAAATAAGAGCTAATACTTATTTAGTGTCTTGTATATACCTGTTCCATATTAGCTCATCTCACCCTCACAATATTTCTCAGAGAGAGATACTGTTATTCCCCTTATTATATAGATGATGATACTGGAACAGAGGTTAAGCAACTCCTGAAGGTCACACCACTCTGAGATGGTAAAACCAGGCCTTGTGTTGTTAACTGCTATGTTAAAACTACCTTCTGGACAGATTGTTAAAGTCTCGTGTTAAATACTAGGTTTCAAAAAAGGAAGGAATTAATTAATTTGTGGTGCTATAAGCCAGTTAGATATATACCCTTTAGCCACTTGAATATTTTACTGATGCTGAAGCTTTCAGCGTGTCTTTTTTTAATTTAAAGTAAGAGCAAGCATATATCGTATATTTCTTGATTAACATTAACTATTTTTTTTGCTACATCTCCTATATCAGTATGTAATTTTTCTTGAGAATAAACCAAATGTTAATTTTTTTAAGTTGTAAGCTGTCTGAACACAGAAGGGTCATTTAGCCTTAATTTGAATGCACCAGACTGGTGTAGAATAGAAAAATAAAGAAATAAGTAAAGGAATAAATGAAATGAAGCAACTAATCATTTTTTGTTCCGGTTGAACATGTGAGGACTCTTGATATTTTTGTTTAATATTTTTGCTGTTCTTCCTGAAGGAATTATTTTAGGAAATATTGGGCAGGATAAAGAGAATGTATGTTGGAGTTGTATGTGTTTTCTGATTTTTTTAAATGGCAGTTTTTGCTGCACACAGCCTTTGTGGGTTGAGCAAGTAAGTAATTGCCAGCTTGTTGCTGAGCGGTGGTGGCCCTGGAATGTCACATGTAGTGGGGTGGGGGTTGGGACTTTCACACTGCAGGGCCAGCCTAGTGGCCTTTCTCTTTGTGAGCCACCCCCTTCCTCTGGTGGGGTGACAACCTCAAAGGGCCTCCTCACCAATGGCTGCTTGTCCCCAAGCTTCTAATTGAAAACTCTTGTGTTGCAAATGAATGCTAATGAGCTGCAGGCTGTGGTGTCAGGCGTTCCTGGCGCCCTGGCAGCTGTGATGTTGTTTTCCATTTAGCAAATGTATTAGAATCATTTTCAGAACATTTCCATTCTGAAAGCCCTTTTTGCTTTTTCATCCCAATTCGGATGCTCTCGGAAATGTCGGCTTTGGTCACCAAGCATTAGCGGACCATGTGAAAATAGAAACTGTTAAAAAAAAAAACAAAAAAACAGTTTTGTTTTTCAGTGCCTGCTCCCCCGACTCAGCGAGGGGTGTCTTCAAAGTTGCGGGAGGAGCCGGGCGGGTGTAAGATGCCCGTGCGGTGCCTGCCGCTGGCCAATCAGCTGATCCCGTTCGCAGAGCCAGCCGCTCACATCCCGGGGAGGCATTTTCTGCTTTGGCTTTTGCTTCTTTTGGCTCCCCCTTTCTGGAACTTTTGTTGCTTAGCCAGGTGAAATCAAAGCATGAATTCCTGTCCCCCGTGCAGCCTTTGACACTTTCCCAGAGGGCCCGGATGGGAAGTGGGTGCTGCTCCCCGGCTTGCACGGTCGCTGTCCTGTCTGTCTTGCGGTGCAGCCGTGGGTTTTCACGGGAGAGCCGGCGCGAGCTCTCTCAGAGGATGCTCTCTTGGGAGCTGAAAGCTGTTTGGTGCTCTCGGAATATTTTCGAAAACTTCCGCTTCTGTGCCGAGCACGTCAGGTGGTAGAATTACCATGAGGATATATATTCCCGATGATGTCTGCTCTGTGGAAAATAAAGCGCAAGGCCAGGATTGAAAACAATGACAAGTCCGGTGATTCTATGTATCGGACGCTTCATCTGGTGAGCACGTTTGAATTCTAGCAAGCCTTGTTTATGTTACAATTTTCCAGCTGAATTGTTTCCCAACCCAAAGGTTGTTGATTACGCTCCTCCCATTTTCCCCACATTGTATCCTTTTTCCCTCTAAAGCCTCTTGTTGATAAGGAGTATATATTTTAACATGGGGGCGGGGCGTCTTTAGTTGGTGTGAAGTCTTTCTGCCCTTGTATCTATTTTTTCATTCTTAAATGGCAAGAAGATGTATTATGTATTTTTTAGACTGTGTCATTTAAATTGTTCCTCCTTTCTTTTGGTTGTTGAGATTTGGAGCATGTCTGCGTTGGATGTATGGCAAAGCTCCTCCTGCTCGCCCCCGATCGGGTAGTCTGACTGTCCAGCCGGCATTTCTGGAAGGAGAATGTTCAACTTGCCCCCTGTAAAGTCTCTTGTGCTTTCGGCTTTCTTTCTGCTGACTTGAGATAGAGATGGATGTCGAAGTGTTGGCTCAGGGGATGTGTTCACGGGTTAAGGTCCGCTGGTCTCTATTGGACATGTCAGTTCCTGCAGTAAATGTTGACTCCCTAATAAGAAAATTTAGTGGGTTGATGGTAAGGAGTAATTTAACAAAATCAACTTAAACTTTTTAATAATTTAATATTAACATCAGAGTCTACTGACTATTGGATTTTGTGTCATTGAATGAAACTTGAACTTTGACAGTGAGTATGTCTCATTTACTCAGATGTGTTTCTTGGATGTTTCTTCTTCAATGATTATTCTTCAGGAGACCGAGAAGGTGGTAGAGAGCTATAGGGGTTACCATTGTATATAATGGTCTTTGAAATGATGGAGTACATTGCCTTGGTGTTTGTCCCCAAAAAAACTTGAATAAAGGTTATGAGATTTTTAGGCCGCTGCGGCCCCTTTAAATCTGTAGGATGTGTTAAATCGGTCAGACTCAAAGGGACAGTTTTAGGACTCGGAACTCATCTAGAGATAGAAGGTGCCTTTAGTGGTTGCATAACAGGAAGAGCTTAAACAGTTGGGTAGCTTGAGTCAATAGTGTCTACTTAAAAGTCTGCCCCGTCTCTTTTTTGTACTTTGTTTTCATCTTCCCCAGGAAGAAAGCGATATTATAAATGCTGAGCTTGATGCTGGCCTCAGCAAAGTGGCCTGTTTCCTCCTGCAGTTGCCCTATTCGTGTCTGTGTGTTGGTTGGATAATTCTTCGTCCCGACAGGGGAACAGTTCTGCTCCCCTTTCTCAGTTTTAAGCTGGCAGCTCTGAAATGCCTGGAAGTGCTTGTCTCTGCAGTCCTCAGGTTGGGGAGGGGTCCAGGCTTCTCCCATTGGAGAAGGCTTAGCTGTCTTCTCCCTCTGGGTGATCCTTCGCTGCTTGTCTCAGTTCTAGAAAACTTGGCTTTCAGGAGCGAGCTGAGAACCTCCCATGGCAGCTGCTTCTCTGGGCACTTCTGGCCTCAGTGCTTGGTGTATGAATGATGGGATGCCACGTAACACTCAGTGGTGGAGTGGGGAAAGCACTGCACTGCATTCCTCTTACATCCTATGACATGCTGAGCTACATAGAGATGGTCCCCATGGGTTTCGATGTAAAGAAGTGGGGCCATAGCAAGGGGGCAGGGCAGGGGGGCTTGAAAGCAGGATCTCAACATGTAAACTCTTTAGATTAGAGGCGTTCTAAGAAGACCTGCATTTCATACCTCCTTCTAAGGATACTTTTTGGGTAATATTTTAGTAAAGCAAAATTCTCGAACTTGATGACAGCCTTTTCAGTTAATCGTTTCCTAGCAAAAATTCCATTAAGAACCTTGTAAATAACACCACTTGACAATATAGGTATTATAACTTGTAATTCTGTTTTATTCTTCTTTATTTAAATAACGTGGAATTGACAGTAAACAGATTACATCCGTTTCGACTCGGTTTCTTGTGGTAAACCTGAGAGTTTACAGCTTGACTCAGAGAACGGGGCTGCCAGCGGAGAAGCAGCTCTGCCCCCTCCTCAATTTCAGACACCACCTGGCTAAATCTGTCCTAGCCTTAGGAATGTGTCTACTGAGGAGGGGATGCCTAAGGCTGTGAACTCTCAGAAGAGAACTCAAGGGAAGTTTTAGGTGTCCCCTGGGACGCGGAAGGTATTTCCTGATATAACGGAGGGCTTGGCTCAGGGCGGAGAAAAGTGAGTAACCTGTTTGGGTAGGAGAAGTTGGGTCGGAGGTGGCTGGGTGTAGAGCATTAAAAGCCCACATCCCACTAACGTAAGCTTTCCTTATGGGCCTGCTTAAAATGAAGGATGCCAGACCTTAGAGATGGTGAACTTTACACAGGCAAAGTCAGGACTCCTACTCACACTCATAAAAATGGAAATCTCAAAGTATTTATGGTGAGACAGAGGGAATGAAACCCCAAAAACACCATCCCATACTTTCCATTATTATACCCAAATAGAGTGAGAATGGCAAGTCAAAGTGGTGTGACTTGGAAGCACAAAGTGAAGTATCTTTTGGAATTTCCTGCCTTTGATGTGTGTCAGAGCCCCAAGGTGGTAGCCTTTGCCTTTTCTTAAAGTGTGGGACGTCCTTGGTATAATATATGAGGATGCTGGATTTCACTTGGCAGCTTATCTAAATGATAAAGCTGTAGAAAGATGTGCTGTGTCTCTGATGGGCATTCAATGATAGACTTATCATGAGTTGTAGCTTTCATATTAATTTGCATATAAAGGACAGGTGGCTGTTGTTATCGTTGGGACATTTAGAAAATCACTGTGTAAGCAAAGGTACCAGTTATACATTTGTTGTGTCGGGTTCCTGTGCCGAGTGCCAAGTCAAAGCAGCAAAGGAGAGTTTGGGATAAGCTGGAGGGCAGGGCACTTAGTTGTCAGCCATTCCCATCTGTCCATGGGATTTTCATTTTGCTGAGGTTTTTCTCCCCCCATCATGTCTATGTTATAATGCAGTTACCTATTACAGTTAGCATTGGGTCATCTAACAGATGCGTGGACATTTTTGTTAAAATGGATCTACTTGCTCCTTTTTAATTTTCAAGACAAAGCTATAATTTACCTGTATATTTAAGGATGACGTTGAGTTCACAAAACCCTGAAATGGAAACAAGCTTTGATTAAAAACAAATTATCTTTTTTTTTTCCTAACTGTCTAAAACACAGTTCCATAGAGAACTTGAATAGTGCCACTGACAGGTGACTAATACTTTCTGGCGAGTATGACCAGTGTTAATGCTGGTAATAAATAAGCTGGGGTAATTGTAAGATAATTGGAATAGTAATTAGGGATTTGCTCCTGGCTCTCCTCTTCCCTGTCCTGACTTTGCTGCTAAGGCATCCTTGTTAGGTTCTCACTTCCCACTCCCTTGTGCTGTCTTTATTCCAGGCTTCCTTCTCCTTGGGATGTTCTAATGAGGCAAGGCCTGTTAATGTTAGCTGCCCTCCTCTGTGTTGAAAAATTGCCCCCATGGAATACACTTTAGCTTCTCTGTCCTCCAAAATGTCAGCCTTGACTTTCAGCCCTGTGCACCATCTGTTTTGGGGAAGATATTCTCATCTTCCTCCTGGGTAGGTGGGTGAGAGAAGAAGTGATTCTTTATTTACACAGGTCTTTATTGGAAATACTTTATGCCTAGGGATGAATTAGACGATAGTAGCAGAGAAGAGAAGTATGAGAAGGCAGCCATGACCTTCAAGGAGATACCCATCAAGCATTTGTCAGTGAGCCAGCCCTGATGGCCTAATGGTTAAAGTTGGGCACATTCCACTTCAGTGGCCTAGGTTCAGTTCCCCAGCCTCAGAACCACACCACTTGTCTGTCAGTAGCCGTGCTGTGGTGGTGTCTCACATAGAAGAACTGGAAGGACCTACAACGATACACAACTGTGTGGTGGGGCTTTAGGAGGGTGGAAAGGAAGAAAAAGGAGAAAGATTGGCAATGATTAGCTTAGGGTGAATCTTCCCCTGCAAAAAACAAACAAAAAACTCATTTGTAGAGCAGTGCATTTGAACACGTATTAATAAGCTAGATTTTGTGCTACAAAAGAGCCTCTGGAGTAATTCCCCAGAGAGCTTTAAAAAATAGTGACACTTGCATGTCCCATCGCGGAGATTCTGATTGACTTGATATGGAGGGTGCACTGGGCGTTGGGAGGTTTCCAGGCTCCCCAGGTGATTCCAGTATGCACCCAAGCTGGAGAACTGCTGGTCCCACAGGGTTCTCAGCAGCCTCCCTACATCCCTAGACTGATGCTTTGGAGGACTGTTTTGCATACCTTGAAAAGTTGGCATTTTAGAATCATGGAATCCTGAACTTCCACCAGAATCATCCCGGACATAGATTAGGTGGAGACTGGGCTTTCCCACTGAGGCCGTGCTCAGGGCCCAACACCCTTTATTCCTAGAGGGGAGTGGTATCTTTCTGCCTTTGGTGAAGCTGGAGAGGTAGAAACTTTTTTTAAGTATACGGGTATCTTTCATTATCTGGAAAATTGCCTCAGTGTCCGTTTTTAAGAGAGCCAGGAAGAATCTTAGCTTATAAAACCATCTTCCAACATTGCAAAGTAAGTATGTACAGCACACTTAACTGGGAGTCTGATAATGAATGACCCTTGTATTTTGTGTAAAATGCACTTAAGTTCTCTGTGTCTCTGTCTCTTCTCTTTGGGAAGCTTCTTGCAGTGGTTAAGAACACAGGTTTTGAACCACACTGCCTGGTTCAAATCCTACCTCGGTCATTTTTGAGCTGAGTAATCTTGGATGAGTTACTTAACCTCTCTGGGCCTCCATTGTCTCATCTGTTACGTGGGAATGCTGATAGCCCTTACATGCCATGTAGGAGGA